>NC_051235.1:22124195-22456695 GCF_015220715.1 Pygocentrus nattereri | reverse complement strand
CAAAACAACACAGGAGTGGTTGAACAATGAAAAGGTGAATGTTCTGATCTCATTTAATTGAGAATCACTATTTAGAAATTGCAGTCTACAAGCATCATCCAACCAAATTGAACTACCTGGAGCAAACCAGCCAGGTAGAGCAGGTGGAACTTGCTCTAAAACAGTGTGCAAAGCTGACAGAAAACTACTCCAAATGACTTAAAGCTGTTACTGCAGGAAAAGGTGATTCCACCAAGTATTAGTCTGAAGGGGTTGAATACTTAGGCAAACAGCATTTTTCAGTTTGTTATTTTTATCAAAAAGATTTACTGACAAACAATGAATTTTCACTTTGAAAATTTTCTTTAAAACATATTGGTTTTTCATACAAATACTGTGTGGATCCATCTGTGTGTCATTTGTAATCCAGATGAATCTGACGACTTTCTAGGTGGACTGAATACTTTTGCAAAGCTCTGTATTTGAATATATTGTTATGTTGTCAATATATGTCATGATATACAACGTCTGCACAAAAACAGAGACCACCTCTCATTTATTCAAATTCCAACCTTACAATTAAGTGTAAGTTACTCAATTTTTTGAAAATATTTCAAAAGAGATTAAATTTAATACACTTGCACAAAAAGGACAGCCATAAAAAAACAAATGTTTCCAAAACTGGAGTTGAAAAAAATATTAGATACAGAAGACCTGGTAGACTATTGCTTCAGGTCTATCCTTCCACTGTGATAACCTTTACAGAAAAGTCACATGGACTTCACATGTGAATAAGCATGTGTGATTACTTGTAAATATGTGCTTTTTGCATACTTCACATGTGAGATATATAGCTGTAGCTGTCAAAAAGCCCTTACTGACAAATTCCAATTTTCCAAATTTCAACATCACTGAATATGTTTGGATTATGTTTATTGTGAGAAGCAGAAAAACAAACTTCTAAGACTGAACTTTGAAAGTGTTGAAAAATGGAAGCTGTAATAAAGGCAAAGGCTAGACACACAAAATACTGAAAAAAATATATATCAAGTTAGAGGCTTCTGTGTAATTTTCATTTAAATATGTTTTCTTTATCTCTTATAACTAAAATAACTTGGCCGTTTTGACGGAATTTAAATAGATAAAGGTTGGCCTCTTACTGTACAGTGCTATATTCATGCACTTCACTATTGGTGAGACAAAACCTTGTAACTTTTAATGTAAGTCAATGGAACCAGACTTTTTTCCTGGTCATTTTGGGTCATTTCTTTTGATCTATTCATCATGAAATTTACACACCATGTGAATATGCAACAGGCACACTCAAAGTGCACCAGAACTTGGGATATGAGGTTTTGCTCTGACAGCAGCTATTTATTTATTTATTTATACAAAGAATACTCTTCATTGAAGAATACCATGTAAAAATGTCAGTCATGGTGTGATTTAGCTTGAATGATGTGACATAACCACTCTGTCAGTCAGAGCTGTAGAGTGCATGTCTGTGACAGCTGACTGGCCAGAGCTCACAGATGAGGAGTAACTGTTGTACTGATGTCTTATGTGAGGCTGGCCTTCTCTAAGTTACCTGAGAAAGAATGAAAACCCTTGTTATATCACGGAGCTTGTGGATCACCTGTCACTGGTCTGTAGCCTTACTGAAAGCTAACCCACCTGAAAGCCAATTACTTCAACTGCTTTTTTCCTGGGATATTTTCATAAATATGTAATTCTTATAAGATAGTACTACACATAAAGCCCTACACACTGGGCCCTTGAACCATGGCGCTAATTATGTCTAATTTTTCATCTGTGGGGCTGCATGTGCGTGCAAGGCGAGAAGGAAATGAGAGAGAGAGAGAGAGAGAGAGAGAGAGAGAGAGAGAGAGAGAGAGAGGTGTATGTTGGTTGATGATGCTCAATTATTTCATTTATTCTCATTACAGTCCATGTCAGTTTGTTTCCTTAACAGATTCAGGGTCAGCGGCTGAACAGGCCTAGCTTCTGAAACACACACACACACACACACACACACAAATATTCAATATGCCTCTATCATTAAAGAGATGTAATCCTGGGTAGAGATAATGAGAGAGAGGGTGGTGTACATACTGCAGAGAGAAAACTGAGAAGAAACAGACAAACGAACGAAAGAAGTGGAAGTGGTTTACACAGATGATATGAAGATACTAAATCAAAGCCAAAATGCAACCAGAAATGCACTTTCTGATTTATACTTTATTTCTGGTGTAAATATACAAAAGCAAAACACAATGTTCTTCATCTATACTTGCTTAATGTTTCTATTTGCAGTTCTTAGTTCTCCAATACTGTCTTTGACCATGTCTGATCTACAGACACTTAAGGTTCTCATGAACAGCTGTTCTGTGTTTAGAATGAAGGCTTTTCCTGCTGGTCATTACATTTAGGTCAGCTTTAAAAGAGAAATCTCACAGTATTTCTAATAAAACAAAACAAATGACAAGATTAAAACAAATAGAAGGCCATGCAGTTGTAATTTAGCTTAGGACTTACCTTCCTTGACAGATTGCAAGTTCTGGTAATCACAGCTAGCTATAAATGTTCATGTCTAAGCAAAGCTGGCTTACTAGCACTTACTGCTTTATAGTCAATTTTGGTTATAAATATGGTAGAACAAATCATCAAGAAGTCTATTATTAACAAAAAAAACTTTAATGTATACTTTCTTATAAATCTATTGATTTACAGCTGTTCTACTGACTCTTAAGGTTTGCATCTACAGTCACTGCATTAAGAGGGATTACATGTCTTGCTTGCTTAAATGTTCATCCCCTAGCAAAGGTAGCTAGCTAACTACATCAAGTCAGATTTTTACAGATGAAAAAAATGCTATGAAAAAGTTATGAAAATGAACATGTATATTAATGCTGTCGCTGTGGTGCTGTTAGTTTTTAAAACTGTAGCCTGCTCAATTTTCTGCACTGTATGGATGCATAAAATACCAGGCTGACCAATCAGAGCTCTGCTTTCATGACTGCAGCTCAAAAAATTTGCATCAAGATGTTGGTCTGGCTTGTAGCAGAGTACAAAAGCTAATATGACAAGCAACACACTGTCAGTTAAAATGCTGAGGTTAAAGAAAGTATATGGCAGACCACAGAGCTGGGCAATGATGGTGAGTACATCACAGCAACCATATACGTATAGCTAATTTTTAACTTATCTATGTGGATCTTAGTCTGTTCAGGCACACAAAGAACTGCAAACTATCAGCTCACTAATGAATGCCTTTTTTAACGAGAGGAGCAACAAGCAGAAGCCTCAAATTCCCCATCTGACTTCAGCTCTTATATGAAGCGGAACTCCCCAGGTTGATGTCTTAAAAGAAAAAATAGGTAATTAATCCATGCTGCTTATCAAAGAATCTATTTTGCCTCCTTCTTCCATCTTATTTTTGCTTTTTCAAAGTCTTTTGACAAAAAACACTCAGACTTGGTATGGAGGCCCCACTGCATTAAAAATCACACTTGATGTAAATAGGCCTTTATGCGCTGTGATGAGCCAGGTTATTAGATGGTCCTTCATTGCTGCTGTACATACATAGAAATGCTTTAGAACTAAACATTTTATATGGTCATACATGTTCCTGACCACCTCCGAAAGGGGTTTGAGTGATAGGCCACAATGTGTGTCCAATATGGATTGGTTCTCATTCACACCTGCTGTCCACTTAGGATTGGATTACCCAAGACACATGTTAATGTCAGGTGTCAACAGGCCTCTTGTATGTTCCTCTGCTTTTGATGGATGGTCATCTTCCAATTTTTGAGTTCCATTTTCAAAATAGGAGAATGATTACTGAGAATGGTTAAAATACTTAGAATTCTTCTTCATCAAGTTTGAATGTGGTAGATGCTCCTGCTTGCAAATTAAATCATTCAACAAGGCTATCATTGGAAACATAACTGTAGTCTTTAGTTTGTTTATTTTAACCAAGTGGCGCTCCTAAATGTACTTTTGGGGAAAAAAGACATAATTGGACAATATCTTTGCTAAACTCTTGCTTAAACAATGCCTAAGATGACAGCTTATTCCAAGTTTCATCAGGAGGCTCCACTTTGCTAACAATAACGTCTCCATTCTTGTGCTTTTGCACGTTGTTTCCTGGAAGATTGTGTTTATTTCCAGAAAAAAAGCAGCCCTACAATCTTCGTGTTCTTGGTATTGGAGAAAAATGTCAGTCGGTCAGTCAGTTAGTAAGTTAGACGCATTGACTCGGGTTGGCTGGCCAGCCAGCTACGTCATTCGCCAATTACACTAAGGTGAAAATTAAAACATGCACTGCACATGCAAAACCTTGCTTCTCCTTTCACTTGCAGTCTCAGATCAATTCTCTCCTGGCCAGGCTGGGCCATGCAGCTCGGATCCTAATGACTGATGAGCTCCGATGACATCTCAGTGTGAGTAGGAGAAGGCTGAAGTGGCGTGGGTCAGCCTCCTGTTTAAAGCTGCCTCCTCTCTGTCATGAAGCTTCAGCGTGCGGTGTGAGCCCTGTCCGCCCGTCAGCCGTTGGAGACGACAGCTCCTGCATTCATCACCATTAGGCCTAATTAATAAAGCCTGCAGCGCTCATCAAGAGAGAAAACAGCAAAGAGTCCAATCTCACCTTATCCAAGAGCAGGGCCTGACAGCCACCATGGATTTACACCCGGTGTGGTGGGTGTGTGTGTGTGATATGAGCTCTCTCACTCTGTTAATTTTGAATGTGAGTGTGTATCCATCAGCATATGTGTATGTCTTTGTGGGTGTGTACTTTGGTGCGTGTGTGTATGTGTTATCCCTGGTCCCCTCTCCGTCTGCTGGGTATTGACAGCCTTGACAGCATGTTGATTATCAGACCCACAGGAAGCGCAGGCCTGTCGGCCGTCAGGTGTGT
Organism: Pygocentrus nattereri; assembly: GCF_015220715.1. Classification (NCBI taxonomy): domain Eukaryota; kingdom Metazoa; phylum Chordata; class Actinopteri; order Characiformes; family Serrasalmidae; genus Pygocentrus; species Pygocentrus nattereri. The sequence continues at coordinate 22,451,798 of NC_051235.1, read as the reverse complement.
GTGAGAGACGACTCTGCCCTTAGAGTGATGAGACAATCGTGAGAGAGAGAGAGAATGTGTGTGAGAGAGAGAGAGAGGGAGGTTAAGGGTTGTCATGGCCATCAGGATCATGACAATAAGCTGTCTGGTGTGAAAGAGACAGGCAGGTCCGGGATCAGGATCAGATTAACAATCACACTGACCTCCAGTAGAGCTGAAACTGGAATAGAGCACACTGATACTCAACACGCCGAGAATCCACATCATTATATAGACCAGCACTGCTCACATCAGGCCCTTAGCAATAATGACACATCTCCAGGCCTCATTTTATGTTAATTATGGCATTACAGCTTAGAGCTCCGTTTTGGTGTGTTCTGTTGCAATGCTTTTATCTTTTATGAACTTTTAATCAGTGCGAAGAAACACAGAAAATGGACAATGATGCCCCTGTATACTGTGCTGTCAGAACATAACCTTTTATCTAAAATTTTTTACATGACTTAAAAATGCCAGCTGCCTTTTTTTATTTTGTCAGAATCCTATGATGAAGCTATATGTTGGTCTGAAATTGCTTTAAATAAAAATTCTCTTATAACATCCTGTATATTTGTCATTTTGCAGATACAAGGTTTGTTTCAACAATAACGGCATATATGGATCATTATACTGAATTTGTTCAAATATAAAGTTTAAATCCCATTTCAGATTTTTAACTGACTTGGACATAAGATATATATATATTCTTAAAACAAATGGTTAAACATTCCATTTTGTCACTACCAAAACAAATTTTAGCCAATTGAGCATAACTCAAAAACACTAGCTGGTGACTAGCAAACACAGCTTTAAACAGTTACTCACATGAAAACTTAATATTTAATTCAAATGAAAATATGTGCTTCCATGGTGACAATTCTTAATGTTACACAGTGGTTTTCAAATTTTGGCATTAATTTCAAAACAATGTGGCCATGAGGAACAGGATGCAGTATTACTTCCTCCTCTAAAATGCAGGGGTGTGGCTAAAATAAGAAGTAAAGCACTCTGTTTTAGTGACATGAAAAGGTGTGACAGCACTTTTTTAATTGAATCAAATTTTAATAATGTTTTTTACTTTCAACTTCACAGAAATAAAAAAAAAAATCTTTAAAAAAATTAAAAATAATAAAATAGAAAAGGTTGAATTTAGGGGCTAGGTTTTAGGATAGCCACCACCCAATAGGAAGTACCCTATAAATTATGTTTTTATATATATTTTGCTTATTGGGTTAAATAAATAATAACATGCCGTGTAAATGAATACTTACTTGCTGTGGGGCCACAGAACTAAATTAACACATTTTTAGAATGATCAATATACATGTGTAAAATGGGTAATGCCATTGATCTTCTTGTATGACTTCTGATGCCAATTATTTAAAAAATCTTCTTATACACATTAAAAGTCTTTACAGTGAACTTGTAAACTTGTAAATCACTGTAAAGTGATTTACAGTGAACTTTTTGTAAATGTAAATATGTCTGAAACATGAATTTGAAAGTTTTTGCATTAAACTTTTCTATTCAGGGACCAGTTTCTGAAAATGTCTTCACACAGCAGGTAAAAATGACCCAAATCTAATTTTTTTTCTTCATATGTGACACAGATGTGTTATCTGTGTGTCTGTGTGAGCAGCACAAAAGCACAATAAATCAGACATTTTCAGTTCCCACTTTCATATGTGGTACTGAAATCCGATACATTTCTGATATGCACCAACGCGACTCAGACTAATCAGCCAGATTGGAATTAATGCAACTTTTATGCCAACCAAACTCAACATTTGTCATAATTTTATGCTGCTGTGACCTCAAGCATTTGAGCCGATGTTTCTGTACAGACAAAATCAGAACACACTTATCCAAACAGCTCGGTTTTTGAAGAGATTTCAAAAGAAATGATCGACGTGGCTGTAGGAGACAGTCTCTGAAAGTAAGATTTAAAAAGAGCAAAGACGTGAACCAAAGAAGTGGCCATGGCCAAATAACATGCCCTTTTGTTTGTTTACCTCCACATGAAGAATTGTTCTTTTGCGCATGCAGGTCAGTTTAGGATCATGATCTGTTCAGTCTAAATTTGCCTATATGTCATATTTAAAAAATCTTGTGAACAGCCTAACAAAAAAATCTGATTTCATGAGAAAATTAGATTTGGGCCACTTCTATCTGCCTTAGTGTTATGATCATCTTAACTAGCAGAGAGTGCTCAGTGTGATGCTTACTCTACCATGTAAGAATCATCTTTGCCCTTTTGGGAAACCCAGCCCTGTAATAATTAAACATATAACTTATAACTTAAATTTTACTCCTAGAGAAATTAATGGATGTTTCATATTAAATGGTTAAGGTAATATAATACAATCACCAGCCACTTTATTAGGTACACCATGCTAGTAAAAGGTTGGACCCCCTTTTGCTGTAGCCCATCTTCTTCAAACTTTGATGTGTTGTGTATTCAGAGATGGTATTCTGCATTCCTTGGTTGTAACGAGTGGTTGTTTGAGTTACTGTTGCCTTTCTATCTTCTCAAACCAGTCTGCTCATTCTCCTCTGACCTCTCACATCAACAAGGCATTTTAGTCCACACAACTGCCGCTCACTGGATATTTTCTCTTTTTTGGCCCATTCTCTGTAAACCCTAGAGATGTTTGTGTGTGAAAATCCCAGTAGATCAGCAGTTTCTGAAATACTCAGACCAGCCCATCTGGTACCAACAACCATGCCATGCTCAAAGTCACTTAAATCACCCCTTCTTCCCCGTTCTGATACTCAGTTTGCACTTCAGCAATCTGTCTTGACCACCTCTACATGCCTAAATGCATTGAGTTGCGGCCATGTGATTGGCTGATTAGCTATTCGTGTAAACAAGCAATTGAACAGATGTACCTAATAAAGTGGCCTGTGAGTGTAATGCTCATGGCTTTTCTGAGAACAGTTTTTGCTTCATTTCTTTTCTTTCTTTGATTAATTTATCTCTCCCCCTTTTGCCCTCATTGCTTACTAGCTGCTCATCCCAGTCACACATTTTACACAGAAATCCAAGTGTTTTAGTAAATCAGATAAAGTTATAAATGTTACAGATACAAACATTTTATTTGATTATGTTCATTAAAATTTTCTGAGTGAATTTCCATTCTTTCAGCAGAATTGCCACAGAGCTACAGTCAGAATAGATTAAATCATTAAAGGAAACATCAGGATTGGACATAGTGATACATATTCATAGAGCAGGGGTTCCCAACAGTTCCCAACCTTAACCTTAAAGTTATTGATAATCAACTGTGTATGACCAAATAGTTTGTTAATAATGTAAGTATCTGCAGATCATCTATAGGGCACCATCCAAATAAAATGTGACCCTACGTTTGCTGTTGACAAAAATAATTTTATCTACAAATGGCGAAGCAATTGGATGGTTTCATAGCCTCTTTCATTTGGTATCACTTTTTGACCTGTATTCAACTGTAAACAGTACAAAGGCAAGATATGGCTAATAACTTTATTACTAATATATTGATGCTTATTCCAAATTTGTTGCTGTAACGTGAGATCAGGACTCAGTTGCTCACAGATATAAAACACAAGTGAATCTTTACTTTTAGAATCAGAAAGGTGTAGAGTAGTCAGAAAACAGGTATGGGTCAGTTCCAGCAAACATAAGAGTCAGAATGGTGACTATAACCAAAAAGAGCAATACAGATCGGAGTCCACAAAACAAGCGATGGGTCAAAATCATATATCCAATAAACCAGGCTGAAGTCCGCAAGGGCAAATCCAATTGCAAGAGCGAGGGAACTAGCTCCGCCTTTTGATTCCCCAGTAGATTCTGGGGAATGCAGTTCTCATCCATCTGAGGACTGACAGAATATGTGACAGTGGCCTGCAACATGTTCCAAAAAATCTGAGACAAGACCATGTTTATCATTATGTTACATCACCTTTCTTTTCAACACGTTCAAACCATTGACAACTGAAGACAGCAATTGTTGTAGTTGTGGAAGTGAAACTTTTTCCCATTCCTGCTCAACAGACCAGGTCTCCATTGTCATTTATTGCTCTTCATAATGCGATACACATTAACAATGGAAGGCGGGTCTGAAATGCAGCCAGGCCTAGCACCCCCACAAATCCATGCTGTTGTAACACTTGTAGAATATCGCTTGCCATTTTCTTGCTGAAACAAGCAGGGATGTCCCTGAAAAAGATGTCATCTAGATGGCAGCATATATTGCACCAAAATGCATATGTAGCCCTCAGCATTAATGGTGCCTTCACAGATGTGAAAGTTACCCTTGCCATTGATACTAACATTTCCACTAGCTTTTGAATTTTGCATTGGTAACAATCTGGATAGTCCTTCTCCTCTTTGGCCCAGAAAGTATGAAAGGTGGACTCACCCGACCAAAGCATATGTTTGTACTCTGCATCAGTTTATCTTAGATGAGCTTTATCCCATAGAAGTCAGTGGTGTTTGTGGATGTTGTTGGTATATGGCTTTCACTTTGCATAGTAGAGTCTTAATTGCATTTGTAGATGCAGTGACATGCTGTGTTTACTGACAAGGTTTTTCTGAAGTATTTTTTGAAGTATACCTGAGTTCATGTGGTTATATTCATTGACAGTGACAGGCATTCAGTTGGGGTTTTCATCCTTGTCCTTTGTGCATAGAGATTTCTCTGAATTCCGTTTTTTTTTTAATGAAATTTCTTAAATTTGTTCTTGGGAAGGGTCCTGAGAAAAAAATCTATATCAGATTCATGATTTGTTCTTGAACTGCAGAATTGTTCACACCTTTGTGCTCTGAGTTTGCATAATTCTTACCTAAGAACAAATGTCAATTGAGAAGACATTGCTGAATGCCAGAATCAACTGTATAAGTTGGTTTTAAGAAGATTTTTTTTCTTAAGAGCATTTGGTGAATGAGGCTCATTATTCTTAACTGTTGGAAAATTTGCTGATACATTTAGGCATAGTAGAGATTCTCAACACATCATTGCTCTTGAAGGACTAAGCCTTTCCTGGATGCTCCTTTTTAATCCAGGCATGAGTGCCTAACCTGTTTTTAGAACATTTCACAATGTTCCTAGTCTTAAAATGCTCCTGTCCCAACTTTTTTGGAATGTGTTGTAGGAAACAACAGAATGTTAATATTTTTACAAAAAAAAAGTTGATCAGGTAATCTTGGACTCTCTTTTGGATTCTCTTTTCTTTCATTTCTTTCTCTTCCTTTCTACTTACACATCTGCTACTGCTTTAGTGGCATCATTCTCCCCAGTGGCTGTCTGCTGCTGTGATGATCCAGTGCTGAGCTGATGATCACCTGTGAGAAGAGAGAAGAGGAGAGCTGTGTGCTTTGCCACAATGTGTTCATCAAATGCTGGGAGTCCTGGAGTGGGCCGATATAGAGAGGAAAGAGAGAGACTCGGACTGCTCGAGTACTCTCATGGTCTATGAGATGATTTCTCAGAAGAAAACTCTTCTATGTCGGTGGCCAGTTTCAGCTGCTTCATTTCAGCTGTTTTCAGTTTTATCCACATCTGTGTGTTCACTCTTAAAAGCAAAGGTGCCAAAAATGGTTCTCTGGTGATTTGCCATGGAAGAACTACTTTTGGTTCTCTAAAGAACCTTTTTAGTGGTTTACATATTTGTAAATCAGATGTGTCAATATGAAGAATCACTTTAAGGTAACAATCTCCACATGTAATGTAAAGGCTCTTTATATATCTATATTTAAGGACTTCCCTAGAACTGGACATCCAAGCCAAGAACCATTAAGATGTCCTTTTCTTAAGAGCATGGGTGGTTTTTGAAAGAAGCTTTTTGTTTATTGCTGAAACATAGCAGAGGGTGATTGGCTGCTTCAAATGGAAGACACTGAGAGAGAGAGCCCTCCTCTTCACAGCTAATCATTTTTTCCTCTATCTCTTTGTGTCTTTTACTGTGTGTCCCTCAGCCTCTCTCTCCCCTGCTCCTCCTCACTGCTGAAGGGTATCAGTCGATACTCTCTCTCTCTCTCTCTCTCTCTCTCTCTCTCTCTCTCTCTCTCTCTCTCTCTCTCTCTCTCTCTCTCTGAGCAGGGGCTACAAATGAATGATTGCCTGGGCTGAAAGTACATGTTTCTCAAGGACCTCTGATGGGCGGCGATAATAAAAATGATGTCGCTGCTGGAGGAAGTGTTTTCCTGGCCCCTCCCCTGTCATAATCACAGCCCTCCCCGGCCCATTATCCTGGTCACCACGAAGCCTGAGCAGCCACTGCTGGAGAGAATAGAACACCACACTATGCTTTAACACATGCTGCATGTACAGCTGTTTCACTGTTCAGTGTATGTAAAAACAAGGCTGGTCAATTTCTGCAGAACTGGAAGCAAATCATATTAACTACATTTAAAAATTAATTAGGAAAACTAATTAATTATACCACATATTTGCAGTCAATCAAGTGGAGTGGCATATATATGGACTTTATTACCCAAACATAAAAAGCATTTGTAATTAATATCATCATAGTTTCAGTTTGTAAGTCAAACAGCCTCTTGGATCAAAAGCCATATTATTAAATATTAAGTGTATGTTTTTTTGTGAGCTTAATGGAGTGCTACAGAATCAGGAATGACCAATAACATAATTCAATAAAAGACTGCTTAAAACAAGTTTAAAATTTAGTTATTCATTTCACTAATGAAGTTATTTATATAACATTTCCCACAATTTTACCCATTCCTTTATTGTTGTACAGTCATAAGTTTAGGCATGCCTTGTCAATTTTCATGTTTTCTTGATTTTTTTACAGTATGTGAAAATAAAAAACTGGCCTATAATGGCACATTTTACATTATGTTTTTTTTTGTTTAGTTTTGTTTTGTTTTCAATGTGTTAAATAAAGCAATAAAAGCAACTTGCACACTAAAATTTGCAGAAAAAAAAATATCTAAGTTTGTTGCCAGTAAAGGAACATTTCAAACATACTACTGTTACTAGCAAACTGTTGAGCTAGCCAAACTTAATCAGTTGCATAAATAAATAGCCCCTATATAAATCAATCACTCAATGAATCAATTAATTAATTAATATAGAAAATGATCTCTATAAATTCATCTAAAAAATGATTTGCTTGTTTACTTGTCTTAGACAAGTTAATGTCACACTCCACACACTAGTATCATGTCAACCCAAATGTTCATATTTGGCTACCTATGTAAGATTTTAAGACTAAGTTATGAATGTCTCTTACTATATCTCAACTTTGTTTAAGCTTTTTTTTGGCTTTATTTTGTTTGATATGTCCATTTCATTTGTATTTATTCAGCCACTTCCTATGTAACATAGGCTATCTGAACATTTTTATTACCAATCAGTGGTGTGTCATCATGGCCTTCATAGCCTTTAGAAAAAGAGTTTTTAGATTTAAAATAAAACAAGACATAAAAGGCACTTTTGCTTGTTTTTGCAAAGATATTGACATTATGGTTACAAAATAATCATGTAGATGACATTGCTCTACTCGTGGTGTGGTAAGCATGCTGATCACACACATATGGAAGTCTGACAGGCCTCAACAATAATGTCATTGATTGTGTGATTACCCAATTATATTCTAATAAGTTGTAATTGGAATACCTCTGAAGGCTGAGCTAAACCCTGCTCTGCTGGTATCCTATAGCACAACAAACAACAATCAGACATTAGAATAAATTACTACCAGACATTTTTCCAGTGATTTGTTCATCTATCATCAAATGAAAAGTTAGACTAGGTGATTTTTTCAGCTGAGGTTTTCCATTGCCTGAAAGCAATATGCTAATCAACAAGCTTCACAGCTGTGGAGTGGAATTCTGTAGAGGCTGATATTCAGTTGTACCCGGAATTACAGCTCATCAGTCCATATCACTGATATCATACTGTAGGCCAAAAGGAAACTACTTGATTGGGCTATTTTGCTTGATGTCTTCTTGATTTTGTGTATTTTAATTGTAAATAACCTTTATTTTTGGCTGCCTGCTTGAAGGCCAGCTTGAAATATATTTTGCTAGCATTGTGATGTCCAGGTGAACTGGCTGGTAATGTTTTACAGCAGTTATGTGGACATTTGTCACAGATAGGTAGAGTAGCTCACACTCAAGCAAACTTATTGCTAGCTTGGTGAAATAATGACTTGAGTAGAAGTAGCATTTAAAAACCTATATATGCTGTGTGTAAACATCCTCCACATTCAGTCTGCAAGATTGATTTGATTTGGTTGGCCTGTATTTATTTTCATTTAATCTTCTTTATCTGCCTGCCTTAATCGCCTGTTTGAATATTTAGCATGTGACATTCATGTGTGATGGCTAATAATGGCACATAAATGATTGTGTGTGGAGGTATTTTGTTTGAATTCTTCTTGATTTTGCTAAATAACTTGTTGGCTAAATGCTAAAAAACTATGTTTTGGTTTAGCCTGCCTTCCTAAATGTCTGTTGGAAATATTACATTAAGACTTTGCAGAGTAATGGCTAATAATACTTTCTAGCAAATGTGCACACATTCATTCCACAGCGATTTGACCTCAGTATACATGTTAATGCTAACATTTGACAGGCAAAGGCTATTGTATGCAGAAGTAGAAATGTATGGCACAATTGTTCAAATACTTTTTAGGGTAATGGAACATATGAATAGCAAGAAAAGTGTGTCCCCCAGGAGAATTCGTCTCACTCCAGTTCCTCCAAAAACCTAGCTTAGCTAGCAAGAGGACATCAAGAGTAACAAATGAACCTACAAGGTAGCCAAGTAATCTGTGTAGAGACACTTTGAAATAATAATAATAATAATAATAATTATTATTATTATTATTATTATTATTGTTATTATTACTATTATTATTATATTTTTTCCAGACAAATCTAGTTTAATGGTGAAAGTATGTTTTTTCACAGGTGATAAACATATTAAATAAATAAATTTAATTTCTACTACCTTTTATTATAATTCAACTAGTTACTCTGACAATATTTTACCATAATAATAAAAATAACAACTATTCAAATGAACACAAATATCTGTGACATAAAGGTGATGATTTGTTTTTGAGACCTGACATTCTAATTCTGTAAACTATCAACAGCAGTGTTAACGATCAGTATATGTTTGCTTTATTTAAATGGATTTAACCGTAAAATATGGGTAGTGAACAATACATTTTACAGTACTTTGACAAGAAAAATACTTTTTACAGTGTTTTTATATGTATGAAGGCATTTGAGAGGCAAAGACTGAATTAGTTTGACTTTCTGAAAAAGAGCTATATATAAAATGTGTGTCAAACGTGAGTTTGTATGTGCTTGGGCTGTGTGTGGGTGGTGTAAATGTCCTTGTGCCCACAGTATGGAGTATGCAGATCTAGCTCTCTGCAGCAGTAGCACTAGAGAGCATGTCTCTGTGGAGAAAAGAAGCAGGTCAGTTTGGGTAGGAGGAGAGAGAGAGAGAGAGAGAGAGAGAGAGAGAGAGAGAGAGAGAGAGAGAGAGAGAGCGAGAGAGTAGCTGAGCAGGGCTCCAGGCCCGTAGAGGATTGAGCTGGCAGAAGGGGGTTCACTGTAGAGCGATGTGGGACTAAACGCCAAATGTGCCAGCTCTCCTTTAGAGCTCTGAGGTCAAGCGTCCCACTGAGGCTCTTTCACAGAGGGCAAAGTTCTCCTTAAATACTGTCTCACAGCCAGACTCTGACTGGCCCCCTGCCTCGCTACACCGCCTACACATGTGTCCGCATGCTTCTTGCTACTTCCTCCTTTCAAGCCCAGTCTTGAGATCCTGGCTCTAGTACTGCCTGGGTCTCTGCACCCAGCAGCTGGCTACAGTCCACTCCATTTGAAGAACAAGCACTGTTCAAAATCCAGGCTGAATTGCTTTCATTGACTTCTTAAAAAAATGATCAGACAAATGGTCACACAAATGATTAAATACTCATCCATCTTATTGATGCAAATATGCTGCTCAACATCTAGTTACTGCTTCGGCCTATCATTCGAATGTGTATATAAACATCTTTATATCATATCATCTATGTAGACCCAGAGGAGCCAGAGGACCTTGCAGAAGACAGGATGATTGGAACTGAGGCTATGTAGAGACAAAAAATTACCTATATTGGCCTTTTAATATTTTCTTTTCTGTTAATTATGCGATTTCTCAGTACTATCATTTTGATTTTTTATCATTTATTTTGACATTTAAGGAATATGATCTAACAAGCTGTTTTTAATTCTTCTGAAACAATATATTTCACACATCAGTAAACTTTTAACAATCCTCTAATGAAAGAAATCAATGACAAGCTGTTAACCACGTGAGTTTGTTCTAATATGTGCGCACACCGTTGCAGTTCATCCAACAATAAAAGCCAAATGGAGCTTCTTTCGTGCAGCAGTAAACACAGGAGCACATATAAAGCTCCAATTCCAAAAGCTGATCAATTTTACTTCCCAGCACTGACATTCATACTGCTAAAACAGTAGGTATGATAACCCAGTAGCAGTAATTTAATACATCTAAATATATCACTCATACTTTTTAATGTAAACTTTATATCCTTTATCTTTTATATTCTTTATATATTTTACCTCTGCTGGTCATTTGGCTTCTCTCTTATCCTAATTTCCCTGTTCTTTGTAGTTCAGTGTTTTGTATATTTTCAGCATAATCACTCTATATAAGTTCCATGGTGTGACTATAAACATACATGTTTGGGCTGGCAGTGAGGATTCACAATTAGAAGTCACACTTTTAAAAATATTTGTTGTTTTAAGGCATCTCAGTTATTTTTACAATGAATTCTATGCTTCTGTGAAGACGCACATAAATAAATCAGTGTTGAGATAGGGTTTATGGGTAACTGTGCCTGGCAGAGGCTTGAATAGATCTAACTATAGTCTCAACTACTCATCATGTGAGTCTGCAGAGCTGTATGTCAAGCAAATTGTTGCTGGACAGAACCCTGCTGGTGACATATGGTATAAATAAAAATAATGCCTGGCCATGACTTAGTAAGGCATGGGAACAAGAAAGTTAAGTTGTGGACACAACTTAGTGAGGCATGGGAACGAGATCATGCCTTATTAAGCTGTGGTCAAGGCATAATTATCTCATTCCCCTTACTGAGTCATGTCCATGCATTATTTTTTTTATTTGCAATGTCACCAGCAGAGGTCTGTAGTGCTGTCCCAAAATAAAAAATAAAATAAAACAAAAGATATCTCCAAGATGGTCATTTTACAGGATGTAAATGATTGAATGATCAATTCAATTCAGTTCAATTCAACTTTATTGTCATTATACAATACAGGGTAGTACAGTGTAATGAAACACTATCGGGCTACTTTTCCAGTACATTAATAAAAGATAAATAGCAAACAGTGCAAAGACAAAAGACAGTAAAAGACAAGACAAAAAGCGCATAGTTAGTACAAATATTGAACATAATGTGCATAGGCAAAGGTTATAACAGGTATATTAGATGTATAGTGCATAGTCAGATATTCAGTGTATCAGATATATAGACAAAAATGTGTATAGTGAATTGCAGTACAGTACAGTAAATGCAGAAGTACTAATGGTGCAAAAAGAGATGTAAACAGTGATCTGTATATAAAGTGTACGGTGCAGGTAGATAGTAGCAGCATGTACAGGTAACATCTTAAACAAACAGTTACTGTATAAATATATAAATATACTTGAAATAAGGTTTAGTCAGAGATGAAGTGCACAGCATACAGTCCTCTGAGCTAGTGGAGCTCAGTGTGTAGTGTGCTGGGTGATCAGGCTGATCAGTAACAGACTGTAGTGTTGTTGTTAAGCTCAGGTCGATGCTGCCGGTGTGACCAGTTTGACAGCTCAGGGATAGAAACTGTTCTTGAATCTGGTTCTGGCTCAGATGTTCTAGTCTTCCGGATGGCAGAGGTTGGAACAAGGAGTGGCTGGGATGTGTGGGGTCCGAGGACATGTTGATGGCTTTCCTCTCACATCGGTTGTCATATATGTCCTCTATGGGTGGGAGGACAGCTGCGGTGATGAGTTGAGCAGTTTTGACCACCCTCTGCAGGGCCTTGCGTTCAGCAGCAGTGGTGCTGCCATACCAGACAATGATGCAGCTGGTCAAGATGCTCTCCACTGTGGCTCTGTAGAAGTTCCAGAGGAACTGTTGTGGCAGGTTGACTTGTTTCAACCTTCTGAGGAAGTGAAGGCGTTGTTGGCTTTTCCTGATGATGTGGGATGTGTTGAGTGACCAGGTGAGATCCTCGGATATGTAGACACCAAGAAACTTGAAGCTGTTCACCCTTTTCACCATCGCCCCCTCGATGCTCAGTGGTGCATGCTCTCTACTTCCCCTCCTGAAGTCAACAATCAGTTCTTTGGTTTTGTTGGCGTTGAGGGAGAGGTTGTTGGCGGCACACCACTCTGTAAGAAGCTTCACTTCCTTTCTGTCTGGTCTTTCTTCATTGTTGGTGAGATTGCCTATGATTGTGGTGTCATCTGCAAATTTAATAAAAGTATTGGAGCTGTGTTTTTATTTATTATAAAGAGATTTTATTCCAAGCAATTTGGGAGCATTTAGTTAATCACAAAATTGTCACACAATGTTAAGGGCAACTTCTGTATTAAAATGTAGAAAAAAAAGCCATGATATGCAGATTGGTTGCCGGGTGGTGTTGGGGGTTGGACAAACTAGGACAAAATCAATGGAGCAGTTCAATGATCAGCCTTTGAAGAAGGAAGAGCTGCAACATTACAAACACTTCTCTTACCCATCTCAATGTCAAAATATTACCAAAACAGTGAAGCGAGCTTTTATTTTTGTAGATTAACTTTCACAATATTTTCTGTGCATTCTTTTGGACAATGCCCCCAGTGCACACGTTCATATTACTGGTGAATGCATTTGCAGACACCTTTTTGTGAACGTCTGCATGATGCCTGCACATGTTCGCAGATGAACAGGCATAAAAGTGTAATTCAGCCATTACTCTGCAACAGAGCTTAATCTGCACTCAGGAAGTGTTGGCTCAAAGCTCAAAGTTGTAGCCATCTATTCAAAGTCAGTACCTAGCCATGAGGTGGAACAGTGGCTCTTAACACAAGACTGTGTATCTAGCTTTACAATACCATCCCACAAACAGGGGCTAGGGAAACAAACATTTTAGCTATTAGCATTTTTTCAATTATGCATAAGACAGAGATATGCACATTAAAAAGATGAAACTCAAATGCTCATTAAATTTACATAGAATGGCATCTAAACAGTGTGGGGTGTGTGTGCGAGTTGTTTTAATGGACTCTGATAAAACCGCATTAAAAATCAAGAGCTTGGGTATCAGTGTTCACAGAATCACACTTTATCTCGCACCATCACCCTTCAAAAGCCAAATTAATATAATTGACTTTTAATTAATCCCCTTGATATTTGCATCAGCACATCTTAGCAACAGGTGTTCTGTTTTGAGCCTATGCATTATTAAAGGCCTATTAAAACAGTGGGTGATTAAGGTGCCCATGTCTCTGCTTGTGTGTGTCACATCATAATGGCAAAAGCTAGAAATGCTGTGGTGTTTTTCTTTTTTCTTTTTCTTTCTTTATTGTTGCTTTTGCTCTAATTCCAGTGGTGAGCTGGAGATATGAACACAAGGGCAGGCATTGTTTTAGCAGCTAAAATGTAAGGCCTCATTACAGTAAGAATCCGATTCAAAGTCTTTGGATTTAATATATCATATTCATATGAAGTTTATTAAATTTTCCCAGTGATGTATCAATCTCTTACTCTATACTGTATTTAACCATGTCCATGGCATGTAAGAGCACCCCTTCTTACTGTTTATTTCTTACTCACATCCCAAAGAAATTCTGTTTAATATTAGCACTTTTAAATTTAAACCAATAAATATTTTGCATGTAAGTTATTGTTATGTGTAGTTTTGTTTTGTGTAAAGAGCGAACACATTAGATATTTTCCATGATTGTCAAACATATAGCTAAAACATTAGTACTAACTATAAACCCTTCCAAGTGTTAAACCACTTATATAACATAAAATCTTGTGCAATCTTTGGAAAGAAAATAATGAAAATAAGTTAAAACATCTTCTATAGATTAAACAGTTTAACACATTTCACTGCACATTAATTGTTTATTTGTTAAATGCAACATATTGGGAAAAATGGGCAAAATGTATGGTATATTTTTACTACTACTACTACTACTACTAATAATAATATACAATTGTAAATATTTTGAAATGATGCATTAAAATGTGCAGAAAAATGCAGAAAAGTGCTACTTTTTACTTAGAAAATCAACAACACATAGTAATTTAATAACAAAACATATGATGTGTCAAAATGATGTTTTGTTGATTTTTGGGTAAATGTACATCTCTAACAAAGCAAAAGTCTTCTTTATTCACATGTGCTGCCTCAAGGGGAACCTATCACAAACATTTACACACATTTCTCTGTTTGACTGACATGTCAGCATGCGTTGGACCAGGCTGATGGGTGTTGATACCAACCTCGAAGGCCTTTGAGACAGGCAGCCAAAATAAAAACTGAATAGTCATGATGCACTTAGGAAAGACATCCTTCCAGCTGCCACTGAGTCATCCTGATGCTCTGAATGAGCTTGAGTCTTTTTCCTGTGCCCTTGGGTAGGTGATGCCAGTGATGGAGAGATGGAGAGAAAGAAAGGAGAAAAAAGAAAGAGGTGATGTGATGGGCACGTTTCAGCTCCGTGCCGACAGCTTTGTCAATAGCCCCAGGACGCCTCCCCGCCCAGCCGCCTGCTTGTGATTGACAGCTAGCAGGTGGCAGCTGAATGGAGATGTCAGGCCGGCTGCTGATCAGGCTCACTTTGGCGCAAACGATGGAAGAGCAGGCCAATACAGCTACACAAGGTGATCTCTTCTTTTATGAGCAGGAGATGCCTGCTGAGGCACTAGCACCACAGCCGCTGCTGTGTATCCCCCTACACTGTGGGGGTCCAGCCTAACAATGCCATTCCTATGCGAGGAGAGAGAGAGAGAAAGAGAGAGAGAGTGAGAGACAAAGAGAGAGAAAAGTAAGAGAGCGAGAGAGAGAAAGAGAGAGAGAGAGAGAGAGAGAGAGAAAGGTGAGTATTGTTACCATGCTACTTATTTTAGAACAAATTGATCTTTTACTCACAGAATTTAAGTTAGCTTAAAATGAACTTGTTAATTTACACA
This sequence comes from Pygocentrus nattereri, assembly GCF_015220715.1. Lineage (NCBI taxonomy): Eukaryota > Metazoa > Chordata > Actinopteri > Characiformes > Serrasalmidae > Pygocentrus > Pygocentrus nattereri. The sequence continues at coordinate 22,436,552 of NC_051235.1, read as the reverse complement.
ATAAAAGTGAGTCAACTGGTTTCCCAACCTTTTTTAAGTAAATCCAGTCGCTATTTGTGTAAAAAGAGTGCAGATTTGATCACCTTTAATGACATAGCAACTATGCTGCACCACATTCATGAAACTTTTGGAAACATAAAAGCAAGCGGAAATGAAAGCTTATTAATCATTAATATGAAGCACAACCTAATTTATGCAGATATTTTGGTACACATTAGAAATAAAGGTACTGTGCAGGTACATTCATCAAACAATGTAAATGTTCTCATACAGGTAATTCTTGTATTTCTTTACATTTTCTTAACCTAATGTTTCAAAACAGAACAATGTAATAAAAAGCCTGGAGATGAGACAGGATGTGTGGAGTCAATACATCTTAGAAAATATCATTTGGATTATGGTGCGGTTATGTTCCCGCTAAAGGTACTCAGATGTTCCTTTGAGGGTAACACCCCAGTGACAAGAGGGATACTGCTTCAGTGACTGTTTCAGACCCTAATATCTGAGAGTGAAGGGAGCTAATAAAATGACAGCATTCAGCATCTAATGAGCCAGTGACTGGGCTTGAAGGTGGAGTTTAAGGTTCAGCAGTAAGTGCTCTGCCCCTGTGTACAGACGAAAGTTTAAGTGTTAAAATAAGGATGAATGGAAAGAATAAAATGTAAGATAAACTTGTGATGGTCAGACGGAAAAGACACGTCTTAGCTTTTTGTAGACGATAGAATGATGTGATTGTTTGGGTTAAATATTTAGATGGTAGAATGATGTGATTGGATAGAATATATTTAAAAATAGATTGTAGAATGATGGGATTGTTTAGATTATATATTTAAAAATAGATTGTAGAATGATGGGATTGTTTAGATTATATATTTAAAAATATAAAAACATTTGTATTTTTGTAGTGTATTAGATGTGTGACATTTGTCCAGAAAGCAGATGCTCATGGATTAAGACCAAAAGTGAAGCTTTATTTTGGAAATCTTAGCAGCAGAGACTAGTCAAGACACAGGCAGGGGTCAAATCCAGGAAGAATCATCCAGCAGAATGATAAAGGCGACCATAACTATCAGGGGCAAGACAGGGCAGAGTCCACAAAACATGCGATGAATCATAAACAAAGAACCCAAAACAGCAGGCAAAAGTACAAAAGGGGAAATCCAAAAATCAGGCTCAACAGCAAAACAGGCAGGAAATCAAAACACGAAAGAAATCAGAACAGGAATAACGCTCTCAAGGAAAGCAATACTTCGCAATGTGCTAAATTAAAGCCCGGGCTTTTATACTAATCTACACAGGTCATGAGATAGACACACAGCTGTTGAGCATTAAAACTCAGGTGATCTAGATCGCTGATAGGTAGAGGTGGAAATGTCTGGTGTCATGTGATCTTGTGGAGGATTCTGGGAACTGAGGTCTGAGTCTGGAAAAGATTAGCGATGGGAATAGTTCTTCTTCGCGAGTCCACACCGGATTCTGGGTAATGTAGTTCCCATCCGGGTGCAGATGGTTGCAGACATGACAAGATTCTTCTACTCTACTTCTAGTTGTGTTCTGTGTTGTTTATTTTTTGGCTAGTGTCAGTAGTATAAAACAAAAGCACAGTGTAATATGTGTTTAAATATAACTTGGAATAGTTGTTGCATTTGTTTAAACCAATCTGCATCCATTTTCACATTGGATTCCCATGTGCATCATCACAGTTGTTTTCAGCAGTTGGTTATCAGCAAACCAGCTGGAGTGCTTATAACTGCAAAGAATTCAATTAATCTCCAAATTATTCATTTTCACCTTAAATCTTTTCTTTGACTTTTTGTTAGCTACTAGCTAGGTGAGACTGTTGTCTCCATTGCTATGTGACCAGCAGTCTGTGTGCCAACCTTCAGTGTTAAAAGTTGGTGAATTCCCAGGTATAGGCTACATTAACTTTAGTATTTAAGGCCACTTATTCCTACACATGGTACATATTAGAACAGTCAGCAGAGCTTTATTTTACTGCAAATGAGGATTATTTTATTTTTGTCTAAAAAATTCCAAATTCTTCTGTGGAGCCACAACAGGGTAATAAAAGAGCCACATGCATCTCTGAAGCCACATGTTGCTGACCCCATGAACATGTTGTGGCCTGGTTGTGGATTTAATTTAATGCAGTACTAGAAAGATACTGAGTGGTGGAGTGTGGTAGTCACATGCATTGAGTAGTTCAATGTCAAAAACAAGGTTTTTAAATGTCTTTCATCTGGTGCATCTAGAGGGCAGTGGCCTAAAGTTTAACAATTTTGCCCATTTCATTTCTCAGTTGAACAATAACTGATGTTAGAAATGCCTGATTACATCACACACTGGAGTCCTGTGAAGTATGATTAGCAATCTAAAATTTATTTAAAGGTAGGAGAAATTTTATTTTATTATTGTTAATATTATTTTATTACATGAACTGGTGACCAGCAACTCAGCACAAGTCATTGGATTCTAGTGCCATAAGGTTTAGATGGTCTCATGTCATTACTGCTTTATTCAGATTCTACACGTAAGATCAGTATTTTCTACTCTAATTGAAAGCAAGCCTCTGCTCTCCTTCACTGTTGTCTTCCACTTCTATCATGTTGTGAGTCACAGATTGTGCTATGACAGGAAGGAAGTGAATGAAGAATTAGAATCCAGTCATTGATTGAGTGCATGACCTCTAATATTGTCTAAAAAGGGAACTTCAACAGCTCTTCATGCACAACATAGCTGTGCTTTTGAAATATTAATTAAACTCTTGAACCAAAACAACAACTGGCTTTTTTTAGCCTTTATCCTTTCAGGAAATCTTTGTTTTGATACCTCAAATGAGAAGCGGTTTTTCGGTTAATGACAGTAATTGGAACCGGAGACGTCTGCCTCCACTAGATGTGTTAACTTGTGTATAAATGAGTGCATAATTACATATTAATTATCGGTACTTAAGGAAGAGTTCGAGTTACATCTGTTTTAATTACCCTGGGTAATCATATGATAGCGCGTTTGCTTCACACTGTATGCAAATGGCAACCCAGCGCCTTTGCTTTTCGGATGGGAGTTTTATGGGGAGCTAAATGGAGTCATGTGATGAAAACTACAATCCAGGAAAAATGCCACAGCAGATTGCTTTGCTCCTAGCTAATTTCCATATGCACTCAGATCTGTGCATGTTTCTGTGCTTAGCCAGTGTTTAAAAGTGGTGCTTTGAATTCACGTGATTCAAATGTGTCACTGGTTGAACATGAATAAAATGTGTTCACTGTTCTTCAGATGCAATCCTTAAAGGGGAACTTCACCATTTTTTTTATTTCAGGGTGCTTCACTCATTGAGAAGTAAAGGAAGTTATTCAGAGTTATTTGACATGAAGCTGTGCAGAAACTCAGATTGGTGATGGAAACCAATGTCTCTAAGGCCCAATCCCATTTCTTATTTTTACCCCTTCCCATTATTTCGAGTGGAACCCTCCCCCTTGAAACTGAGTTACAAGGGGTAGTGGTTGAAAACTACCCCCTATGAAATGGGACAACCCTTCAAGAACCAGATACGTCATCAGTTGTCATCAGCGACTTTTACATAAACGAGACAAGGATTTCCAGCCATTTCCAATGTGCCGCCTCCAGCTGTGGTGATCTCACTTGTGTGTCACATGACAGGACAGGTGAATCATATTTAAAATAGCCTGGAAAAATAGTCAGGACGTATTTTCCTGCTTTGTCTCCATACTATAGCAATAATGGTATATCACACTGACATTTGCCGTTTATCCGAAGGAGACTGAAAAGCAGGGTGCTTGCGATTCATTCACAATTTCAGTTTTACGCCCCAATCAATCAAACGAGTCCCCGAATAAAAAAGAGCACAAACAAAAAACTACATCACTTCATTAACAGCTACTAGCACTGCTCTGTATGCCACCCTGCCAGTATGCAGTGACAGCAGAGGAGGGGAAAGTTCAGCTCCTCACTGCTTAAATACATTTAGGGCATCATATGCGTTAAAAGAGGGGGGCAATTATTTATTATCGCCACCAAGAATTCTTTTGTCATATGAAGCTGAACTTAGCTTTCTAATTGCCAGCTTCATGATCGAATTTTCCTGATCCACCTTAAATGGTGCTGCAACCTCGGGTACCAGAACATAATTTACACATTTAAGGTGGAATGGGAAAATTTGCTGGATAGCAACTGAGACATCAGCGTATTACTAGCGATTTTTATGCATGTTATGAAGGAAATTATCATAAACCACTATTACGATGGTTCTTACAATACAACGGCTTTTTAACAGAGAAAATATTTACAACTATATGTCTCTTTGGCCACTTGCGCAGCCATCTTGCCGATGATTCGCAGGGCATTCTGGAATTTTCTCATAACACTTGGTTTGCAGTGAGGCTCTGAAAAATCTCCATTTGAAGGGCCATGTAGCCCTAACACTTCACCCTACCCCTCCATCTCAACAACAATCGGGACAACCCTACCCCTAGATGTGAACGCACAAAACAGAGGGGTAGGACTAAGTATTAGGGGCAAGGGGTGAAATGGGATTGGGCCTATGTCTACAGCACAAATATAGGCTTTTTATTTGCTACCCAAAATCATCAGTGAACCTAAACATGTTCTCTACGTTTTTTATATGTAATGTTGACGATGGTTAGATAGAAGAAAAGAAAAGTAAACTTTCTTTGGGAACTGTTTTTCCATTTTGCACTGCGTCCTCCACCTCTCCACCAAGAAAGTATTTTTTAAGCTCATTCTAGGCCAAAACCTGATCTCAAAACTATCATTAAACAATGTCTCAGGCATGTGTAACCATTTCAGGTAATAGCTTTTTGTAAGGTATCTTATAGAGTCGTTAAATACTTCAGACATCTGGTTCCTATCACCACCACTGTGAACAATTCTGACTCAGTAAGTTTCTCTAGAGCAGAACATTTCATAACAAACCACTATGAATGTCTTTTTTTTACATCTTAACCATTTACTTACACAGAAAAAAATGGCCATTCCTCTTTAATCCCAAGCTTAAACCTCTATAGCTGTGCTTAAATGTGGGGCAGTTTTATTTTTTTTATATATTGTTGCAATTATGTAGTCTTAAGGTGAATTATTGCACAGAACAATGACATACATAGCAATGAATTTATGATAAAAATTTTAAAAAACTCTTTCATCTCAAGGCAATAAAACTGCTATTTTCTATATTTCTACCTTTTAGTTTTCTCCTTTCATAATATTGTTCTCTCAATGTTGCCATCATATTTATTTTGTTTAATAAAGAGTATGATGTACGCAATACCTAATAGAATATTCTTTACACATCAGTCACCTTTAATTGCTAGTCCGACAAAACAAATCAATAATATATCTTAGCAAAGCAATCTGAATTCTGTACTACTGTAGGTGCCTGCTCACTATAATACTACTCCAGTGCAGCCAACAGTAAGGGTAGCATGTGATAGAAAACACAGTAGCACACAGAAAGATCTATGTTGATCCTTAACAAAGTCCCTGAATGTATCTTCAACAGTATGTTAGATCCTTTTAAATTAATAACATGTAAGTACCAGGCAAAAAACCATGCTTCGTTAAAATTTCCACAAATTATTCATTTTTTCATGAGATATTTCTGATGAGATTAGATGTAAGATGATCATGAGAAAATGAAACAGACAAAAAAATAAGAAAATGAAACAAAGAAGCTGCTGGTGTTCACAGAACAATGGACTGTCCACCTTAGAGTCCAGACCTCAATATCACTGAATGTGTTGGAGATTATCTCGATTGTGAGAAGTAGAAAATGCAACCAACCTCTCAGACTAAAATTTTTAGGAATGGAAAAATATCCCTGCAGATTTCTTTGAAAAACTGAAAGACAGCCTCCTGCAAAGAATGAAGGTTGTTATAAAGGCATGGGTGGACACAGTAGATACTGAAAAAGTGTATTATATTTAGTTGTTGAGACTTTTCTGTTAAATATATATTTTCTGTTTTGAATGGAAACTGAATAAATGCAGGGGGTGTCTGAGTTTTGCACAGTACTGTATATTTATCTTTACTGTTGTTTCCTTCCAATCTCTTTCTATTATCCCTTAGTTTCTGTAGTTAGGGTCATTACACACAATGAAAGGTCATGTCAGTTAGAGGCCTGTTCTATCTTACAGGACGCCGCTTTGACTAGTTCTCGGCTTTGATCTACACTTTTAAATCTGAACATGCTGGACAATGACTAGTCACTGTGCACAGCAACACACATTCACACATGCACATGTACACAGTTCTCTCACACTCTTACTTTCAGACTCTCAAAGTCACAAGAAACACTCTTGGTCTTTTCATGAAATAATTAGAAAAATCTGACAGACTGACCATGCTCAAACATGCTAACCAGATTCAGTAGGTGATTTAAATGAGGGTAATCAACAGACTGGATACTACAGATTGTCTGTTAAATATTACAGAATATGACTGCTGTGCATGTCAAAACATAGAGGTCATCTATCATAATTTAAACATACCATGTGCTAACTGACATTCATAACCAATAGCCAATTGGTTATTTGGGTTTCTGTACCAAAGAAGTCATGATTTATTTTTATATTCCAATTTTTGTAATGGCTTACAATTTGATCATTTTACACAGGTAGGTCAAGGTAATGTTAGGAGTATTGCCCAAGGAACCCCAGTCTACAGCGTAGAAGGCAGAGGTGTTACCCACTACACACACACACACACACACACACACACACACATACATACATACATACATACATGCATATACATAATATATATATATATATATATATATATATATATATATATATATATATATATATATATATATATATATGTGTGTGTGTGTGTGTGTGTGTGTGTGTGTGTGTGTGTGTGTGTATATATATATATATATATATATATATATATATATATATATATATATATATAATGGGAAGTGAATAGCACATTATGAAACTTTAATGATGTTAACATAGAATATCAAACTCTTTTCCATGATATAGGCCCTTTAATCAGATATGCCTTTAAAACTTTGCAGTCCACGCTGCAGTATTTAGAATGGACAAGAGCAGGAAAGGTAGGAAAAGTTTCTAAAAGCCTGAGACTCATTACTCATTTATTTTTGTCCCTGAGCTGCTGTTTCCTGCTCTCTCTCTCTCTCTCTCTCTCTCTCTCTCTGTTTGAAAAGTTGTTTTGATATTTTTTATTCACGTATTTGGACCATTAATCAAATAGGAGGGGTGGGAGGGGAAGAGATGAGGGCAACTGAGCACAATCTATAGCACATCTGCGGGGTACAGATCAATCTAACCCACTTCTGTTTAACGGACAACTCATCTTACTCAAAATTCACATGGAAAAAAAATGTAAACAAATAAATAAATGTAATTGCTGCCATTTCTACTTCTTCACTCAACAAATGATTGAAAAAATGAATGCTTAAAGCATAAGCATCACAATTCCACACACACACACACACGCACACACACACACACACACACAATGACAGAAGTAAAAAGACAGCTTTGCACCTAAACATCAATAAAAAGAGGCCGTACTAAAAGCACATTTGAAATTCTTAGCAGTGTAGGGCCTCATTTGGGAAAGCTGAGGCCCTGCACTCTTAAAAGGCAGTGATATAAATCAGAGCTGCTGCCTGCTTACCAGAGACCTCAATAAAAATGACTGGGTGAGTGCTGTTCACCTTGAGCACATTTTTAAGTCCTCTGAGTCAATACATGCACATAACTATAGTTCTGATTGGATGAGTTTTAGCATTTAGCATGATTTAAGCTAATGCAAAGTAGTAGGTCATCATTGATTGACATTTGTTTTTGTGTAAATTAACAAACAAACATACAAATATACAAGCACATAAAAGAAGTCTAACTATGACACATGAACAGAAATATAATTCTGGTTGGTTGTTACTGCATACCCATACATCAGTGCTGATTTTTTGTTATTTAGCATTTGGCATGTCTTAAAGGAAGTTTTATTGAAAGATCTAATTAACACAGTCTTCCACTTATTTATCACATACTCAGATTTAGTTAATCAGTAAGACATGTTTGATGTTCAAGTTTTGCTTTTTTAGTTTAGCACTGGAGCTGTGAGGCCAACATTGATAACAAACACTAGAAGTCAATAGACACCCACATTTTTTCTGTGAATACATCATCATTCTGTGAATATAAATTCCCTCCATTCACTCAAGCTGTGTCCAGCTCTTTAAAAATTATGAACCGGCTTGATGATGTGATACAGGACATGATATGACTTACTGTATTATTTTTTAAGTAACAGTTCATCTTGAATGTTTTCATTGAAGACGTATATTTATAAATAGTAACAAAAGAAATTGCAAACATAGTATAGAATCCATATGTTTCTGTGATGGATGTAAACATAAAGAAGACTCAAATTCTGAATTTGACATAACATCTGTTGTCTAGAATGGCTGCCTACTGCATTTGAATACACAATGCAGTTTGATTTTGTTTTATAGTTTACAGTAAGTCATAATGTATCCTAAATCACTCTGACAAATCTGTGCTACCATAATAATTACTTGGGCTTGGTTTTGAAGGTTTGGAAAAGATTTGGGTGACTATTGACTTCTAGAGTTTGTGACTTTGACTTTTGATTGTAGCCCCAGTGTTACAGAAGCACAATTTGGACACCAAGCATGTCTTGGATGATTGCCTACATCTAAGGAAAGTGGAGAATTGTGTACATTTAATTTAATGATGAACCACTTCTTATCTCAGTTCTTAGATGATGAATCAATTGAACTTGTATTTATTTTCATTTACGTTTGAATAAGTATGTGAACAAGCATTCCACTGATGAATTGAACTGGAAATAAAAATATATCGCTGCTGTCCTTTACATTGTGTGTACATTTCATGATGAATGGACCAAAAGAAATGGCTCAAAATGATGTGGAAAAAATTCTGGTTCCATTGACTTACATTGAAAGTAAAGTAGATTTTTTTCCTTTTCCTGTAAAGTTACCATTTTGGAGATACGAGGTTTTTCTTCCGACAACAGCGTTATATACAAATTCTGACATATATATACAACTTTGGTTCTGATTGGTCATGTCTGCATACCTAAGCATCAAGGATGAGTTTTAGCATCTAGTATTTAGCATGGTTTAAGCTTTGGGGTTTAAATAGAAACAACAAGCATTCTATTCAGCAATGAATATATAAAAAGAAGAAATAACACTGCATCAGTGGTGAATTTTAACTTTAAGCATAATTAAAGCTGTAATTAAATTAATTTGGGCTCAAATAAGTAAATAAAGCAGTATTTATTTAATTACTTTATTTATAAATAGAAAGATACCTTACTTTCCTCACTTGTTCTGATTGTCCATGAGCATGGTTTAAGCTTTTAGATACATATACAAATGAAATGACAATTAATGTTAGGTTTAAATAAATAAATAATGTTCAATTACATTAAAATTATAAATAATAAAAAAAAAACATACCTAACTTTTCTGAAACAGCTGTAATTGATCTTCATACCAACCATCAGCCGGCGTTTGTCAAACAGCTGAAAAATACCCTCATCTCTCCAATTCTCTCTTCTCTCTCTCTCTCTGGTCAATATCCCATCAGACAGATGACAGGTGGAATTGTCTGTTGACTCTTAAAGTGATTGCAGCCCTTCAGCATTGTCCACACACACACTGAGCAGAGCCTTAACGATGGACACCTGCACAATCTCAGACACGCTGGTCGATGGTGAAAAAGACCAGAGAGCTAACAATACAGCTATACTATCAGTGCCCATCCCTCACTTTGAGCTTGATATTCCAGCAGCGATGCTTAATTCTTAATCCACACATGCACAGGGACACATGCTTGTCACCCAGCATCAGGACAGCGAGGCACGCTGGGACCGGATGGGTGCTGTTTTTATTAAGCTTTGTTTCTGCAGCTAGTGCAGGATGCTAGCATATTAATGGAGTGTAATTATATATCTCAGACTGTGCTGTTCCCCTGTGCGATATACAGTCTGCATGCCAGCGAAGTCACAAACTGCAGCATTCTACCCCATTACATCTGCAATGATTAGAGATGGGGGGAACATCTGGCATCTAAGCTGTGAGAGAAAGCAGCATTCTGCTCTTTAATGGATATCTGCAGGCCAAACTGATCTGATATTTTATCTGGCAGATTTAACTCTATACACACCAGGCAATGGGCTGTGGAAGAGAGCTGAGATTTGTCACGTTAGTGGCTCTGTTTTACTGGTTCCTCATCACATGGTCATTGAGCAAGCCTACGTGCAGGTATGCTAATGCTATAATGCTATAAGACCATGTTGTCTTGAATGGTGTTCTTTATGCCTATGTCCAAAATACCCAGTGTACCACATATGGTCTCACTGCTCTAGAGTAGGCCTTGTTTTGATGTTCTGCAGGGCTGGATCTGCTGCACTGGCTGAGTTGACTTCAGATGGACTGCAGACAGGCAAGGTTGCTCAAGGCTAGCTTACCTTTAATTCGAAATATGTGTTCATTTGAAGAGTTTTGCTCCCTAAAAAAGTGGTGCAATGATTTTGCTTGATTCAAATATGTACATCATTTCCACATCCACAACTTATTGTCACTGCCTCGCAAAAACTTTGTATCTCCAAAATGATGACTTTTCAAGAGAAGGCAAAAACATTTTATTTCTAGAAGTTTGGCATATGTTTTGGTCCTCTTAGCATGAAACTTTTAAATGATGTAGAATGCATCTGTTTTTTTGTTTTTTGTTTTTTTAATTATAGTCATACACAAACCTTTCTACAAAACACTCTTTTACTATATGTTTTGCTGATTTTCTAAGTGAAAATTTTAATATAGTATATATATATATATATATATATATATATATATATATATATATATATATATATATATATATATATATATATGTACACAGAACAAACTTAAATATGCCATTTTTCTGCCTATTTACTGCACATTGTCTATTTATATTGTATATATATTGAGAAAAATTTTAATATAGTATTATAGCCCAATTTTTTGCTTATGACTGCATACAGCTTTTTGCATAAACAAGGTTTTGTTTTGACAGTGATTATATATATATATATATATATATATATGTATACACAGTTTTAGTTTTAAACACCAACCACAAGGCAAACAACTAACAGTGTATTTAGCCACAGTATTTCCACATCAAATCTATGCAGACTGGAAACATTGCAGTTCATTTGTGGTGTTTATGCAGAAAAAAAAAAGAAAAGAATACTACCAAATGTCCGCCAGCGACAAAGACATCCTGTGCTCCTCATAAAACTGGCAAATGGACACTACTAGTTACCTTCCATTTTGGAAAAGTGAAAGTAGAACGTCATCACCTCACCCAGGAGCTGAAAATGCTCCTGCATGTTTTTCCCATAGGCCACTCTGAGAGGCTATTGGAGACACTTGCAACAGTAGTGACTAGGCCAGAAACATTAACTGTGCTGCGACAGAAATGATCCATCATCTTAATTGTTGCTATATCAACAGCAGAGACAGCAGTGATTGGTTGAGTAAGTTTATGTTGCAAAAGTTTGTAGAAATCAGCAGGTAAAATAAAGCTGCATTATTGCTATCTGACAAATAGATTTTGATGTACATACATGATTTATACACATTTAAATTTACTTACTGACATGTTGAATAAGCTACAATCAGTGTGTAAAGGTCTTAAAAGGCAATCCCACTGACAATTGTGTTAGTAAAATATAAAAAAAATTGTCATTCAGTGTGTTTTTAAGTGCTCTGCTCTAGAGAAACAGAATGAGAGTCAGAATATCTCACAGTGGTGGTTCACCTGAAGAATTTATCACCTCTAAAAGCTTAATTGAAGAAAGTTATTACATTAATTTTATTTTGTGTTATATATTTTTGGTTTTTATATATTTAAGTTTTGATATAAGGATTTGGCGTAAATCATATGTTGTAAGGTGAAATAGTACCCAATGAAAAAAAGATGTACTGGTTGTTTTGTATAGTAAATAAAATGACTATTTTTGTGTTGTAGACATCATGATCCCAGTTCCTGTCACCACCAGTGTAAAGTATGCTGGTCAATTTCTCTAAAAAATCACATCAAAACACTCTAAATGACTTTGTTTACATCTCGGTGACTAAATTATGCTGAAATTCAGAATAAGTACTTCCTTGACCCAACTTATGGGGTCATTTTCTGACTTTTAAAGCTATATTAATCAAAAAGCAACCCTTCAGAACACTCACAAACAGGGAATTAATTTAAGTCAATGAGACCTGAATGAATTACAGACTTACAATCCAATAATATGAGTTTAGCAGTATGTTTACTGTATATTTGGCATCTTGTACTGATACTAAAGTGCTGGCTCCACCTCAATCTCAGTCATACTGGCACTAATTAAGGCAAGCAGTTAAAAGTCTACTTTTAAGACTAAGGGCCGTTAATGAATGCTAGCAGTAATTAAACAGGCTGGTAACAGAGCCTTCCCCTGCCAAGGGAGTTTCAATAACGACGAGGGAACGTGGCTTCGGAAAATGGCCGTCCTCGCCTGTGATTCAGTGGAAAAAAAAGATTATAATTGGGCAACCGCAGGCTCAAATGATGGCCTTTGCCAAGTCGTGACAAAACAGCCATAATTAGTAGCGTGTGGCCTCAGGAGGAGACCATAGTGAACTGATCTCTGAACAGCAATATTAGATTAGAGCCACAAGGAACCTGCCTTGAACTCTACTTTAGAGCTTTGTCCAGATAGCATGACCACTAACATCACAGCTAATCTGCAGAAAACATTTTTTATGGAACTGTAAAGTCATAGTACACTTGATGGACTTAGGGTAAGTCACCAATTATCTACAATAATTAAGATTTGAGGTGGCTGAGCCATGTTAATATTGACTGTGGTTTACTGTTTCTGATGATCACAAATGGGCTGAAGTTCATGTGGGACAAAACACTGAATGGTTATTCAGGTTCCTGAGAGATTAACTGGAGCATAAATGAAAAAAATTGCTCTTTCATGCTCTCTTACACAAACAAGCACACTAAATTTTGTATTTTCATTTAAAAAATGACTCAAAAACATGCATAACTTGTGTTTAACTGCCTCTCTGTGTTAAGATAGTTGCTGGTTTGACCACAAAAGGAGGAATCTGGGGGAAATTAGTCAATATATTCTAAAGAGAAGAGGGAAATATCACCTTAGGAAAAGCTGTGAGTAATGTACATTTTTCCAGTGTTTATAAAGAAATCGAGATCACAATAGGCATCTTATTTTTCCCATGTTCTCATAATTACTCATAAATTAATAAAACCTGACTGCGAGGCTTTATTAGTTCAGATACAGACCTCCCAACTTTGGAAAGGGAGTGGAGAAAAAATATGAAGGGTTATACAGCGAACAATCTCTCGATAATTAACAGGAAGATAAACAAAACATAAATTTGGATATTGCGTTTATTTGGACTACCACTCAAATACGTGTGAACTGCACTATTTTAATTAAAAGATAAATCTATGTGACACTCTGCCTCTGAGTTAATTATTCAGCGTTGTATAATAGAAATAAAGGCCATTAAAGATGCCACACACTGTATTTCGCCATTAACAGTAAAAAGAGCTCGCACTGGGGACAACATTTCAAATTCAGGGCCTTTTTTTAATATTTTATTTCATATTTCCCCTCCCCTTTCATCTGTTCCCTGTTCATTCTTGCACTTTCTTTGTCTCAGAAACAGTTCTGTCAGGGAGGAAGGCAGAAGTAAGACCAGAGAATGTGGGTGGGTGGGGGTCTGTGTGGGGGTATACATTAGTTGTATATGAGCGTTAAATTTTAACGATCATATTTTTGCATGCGGCCTGCGCTGATGACTTTGCGGGGCTTAGTGTTACAGGTGGCGCTCGTTACGGTTTATGAAAGCCATTTGATTTCATTTAGGCGCGTTCATGGCCCTCTTCGGTACCACACGTCACCAGACTATTTTTCAGTTTCAGTGCCTGCAAACCTTATGGGCGTCAGTGGCAGCCGCAGGAAAACTTCTGGGGTTTCAAACCAATTTGAACAAAGTTACTGTTACACTATGTGTCCAAAAGTTCTCAGACACTTGCTTGTCCAATGTTTCTTCTGAAATTAAGGGTATTAATAGGAAGTTTGTCTACTTTGCTGCAGTAACAGTCTCTATTCGTCTGAGAAGGTGAAGATTTGACTGCAACCACTGGGCCATTAGTGAGATCAGATACCAATGATTAGTTTGGATCACAAATGCCACCCCAACTGATCACAGAACAGAATAGAACTTTATCTATCCAGAGCTCTACAGCCCAATGCTGGGGGGCTTTATAGTCCTTAAGCCAACTGCATTTACATTATGATGGTAGATGGATGACAAGAAACCAGATATTCCATGTATTTCAGTAGAGCAGGAACAGAAAATTGTGCCACAATATTATATATTACATAATACACAAGTAATATCACATTTCAAAACTGCTATTAAAAGTATTTCAACATTTCACATACTCTGTTGCACTAAATCCATTTAACCAGACTTAATTATGCTCTTTTTGTAAAGAAGCATGCAAGTAATCCGTGTTCTTTATAGAAGATATTCACATTACACTCAGAAATGCATGTTGTGTATCACAGTAACAAAAATGATCAGGATAATGATAAAATCTCCTCATATTGCCCAGCCCTTCTGACATGTAAATAAGGCAATAGGCCACTCGGCTGTTTCAGAGCACCCCATTGTACTGCCAATAGATTTCTATGGAAATACAAGCTGTGTGCACTGCTGCAATGGGTCAGCAATGGGGGCACTTTAATGAAATGATCTCTGGGCCAGATGCCACCAGACAAGGTCCGACATGCGCACAACCCTGTTGGACAGAGTGAAATAATTTTGTTTAGTGTGTAGAACCAGAACTTTCTGTGTGCTACAGAATTTTCTATCACAATATAAAAGATGTACGAGTCTTCCTTTCTTGTTTTTTTTATTTTTAATCTTTTTCGAAAAGTGATCGCATGAGTTTGTTTGAAGCAGGTTTTGTAAGAAGTTATTACTGGTTTAATTATGGTAAAAATTAAGCACACTGATGTGTGACATTTATTCCTCAAGGGTTCTTTAGTAAGTGCAGTGTTTCTATATAAAACCATGAACACTCAAAGAATCATGCATAAATAGTTCTTTGCATGGTCAAAGGGCTCCTCTCAGTGATGAAACCCAGTTGTATATGGTTCTTTAAAGAACCCTTTTGAAAATTGGTTATAGCACCAAAAAGGGTCCTGCACTCTTAAAAAGATGGTTCCTAAAAGGTAAAGAAAATGGTTCTATAAAGGGTTCTTCTATGGTTACAAGCTTTATATATAACAATAACAGAACCCTTCTGGTGCTATGTAGAACATTTTTCCAAGGGTTTTTGAAATAGAAACATCTACAGCACATTTACCATCAATCTTAAGAAATAATTCACAATGCAAATGATCATTTAATCAGGCAGAGGGTTCTTTGAGTGCTCACGGTTCTATATCGAACCGTTTTCTATATGAAGAACACTTGAAGAACCACCTTTTTGAGAATGTACTATTGTTATGAGTCAAAGAACCCTTTGGAGTACTATATAGGAGAGCATATGGAGTATAAATGTTTTGCCAAGAGTATATTTTATGATACAAACTAATAAAAATTTTAGATTTTTTGGCATTGAGAAATCTCATTAATGGAAAACAGTACATAGAACAGCACAAATAACTGCTTTTTTACATAAAGTAGCTGATTTTACTAATTAGAAGGGGTGTCTGGATATTTTGGATGTATGTAAGGTTGCTTAGGCTTGCATAAGTTTAATACACTCTTCAGAATTATCCCAGTAGTCACACAGCGAATGGTATTTCTGTTTTTTTCCTGTTCATAATAACAGAGTTATGGAATTAATGAACTGATAATTAAATATTTTGGCTGTTGCAAGCACACATAATAGTTGCAATACACAAATGCACGTCCTGCACTATGAGCACTGTGCTGTGTGTGTGTGCTCCTCTCCTCTCATAAGGAGCCAATAAAACAAGTCATAAAAACGGTGCGAGGAATAAGGCAAAGGGCGCATTTTCAGAGGTAGAGGTTTTATTGCGTAAAACACTGGATAAAACTGTACTGCTCCAAAGACATTAGAACCTCTAAACAGCAGAAAGAAAACAGTCATTGCAGAAATAAAAACAACTTGTTGATACTTTATCAGAACAGTTTGTTTTTTTCTTCTTCTTCTTCCTCTCTCTTTTTGCCAACAGATGCATGATAATAAATAATGACCGAGAATAAATCCTTAAATACAAAGTCATCTACATGTTATGAGCATATAGTATAGCAACAAAATCCTCTAGACTTTTCTTGTCCTCCTCTGATATAGAAATATTCTTCATTTAGGAATGTTGGACAATAATAATAATGATGAACAGGATCACATACTATAGAATATTATAGAGAGAAATAAAGAACATCTTTTTTTTTCCTTTTCCCAAGAAGCACAATACTTTAATAGATTTTAAATATGCAGGTGGCTGCATTGGCAACTTGTTGGAAACACAACCCAGTTACATATTCTTCAGGGAAGATTGCAAAGAGTAAATATAATTTGTGAGGAAAAGGGAAATAGGGAAAATGTTAGCACCTGACTATATGGGATGGACAAACACTACACAGAGAATGACAAAGAGAGAAATCTTCCAGTGTCACAAATATTATTATTGCCTGTCTCCGAGCTTGAAAAGTGATCAAATTGGAAAAAAGTGCCATGAATGGAATGTCTTTTTGTGTTTTACTTTTCTTGTTTTGTTTATTTTTTTCCTCTTTTTTGAAGTTTTAATTAGTGTAATACATTTAAGTTGGCGCAAACGTACATAAACATAGAAAAACAAATTAAAATAAAATAAAAAAGTGACAAACAACTAGAAAAACACAGCAGTGCATTGAAACCCTGCTAATGCTCAATACGGTACATACTTACTTCAAATTTACAATGATGTGGCCCTTGCTAGAACAAACAGTTGCATTAAACTTATGAACTTGATTTAAGTAAGGCAGTGAGAACTTATCTTACAAAACAAAAAATAATCTGACCAAAAGATTCCTTTATGGCTGAAAGATCTTAATTACAGGACTGTTATAAGGAACCATTACAAATAACAAATAAGCCCAACCGTTCATTATCTGCATTAGAAATAGAAATGCACTGCTATTCTGTCTCTTTTTACTGTCCTCTTTTTATCCTATCCTAGCCTGAGATGTGGCTTCTGGTCTGGGTTTTAAGTTTTGTTTGCTGATTAGTGAGGAGTGGGTTGGGTATTTGCGAGTTGGGTAAACTCCTTTGGGCAGAAGTGGAGCAGCCTTAAGGCCCTGGGGTTTAAGTGTTGAGCGTCTCCCCTCGCTGAGCGAGAAGATATCGACTTTCTTAAAGTCGGGATCATTTCTCTTTATCACAAAACATTAATATCCCCACCCCTCCCCCCTCTCTTTCTACTCTGTGCTCAGACAATAAAAAAGCCCCATACTCTATTTACCTTCTTACTCCTGCTAGCCTTTAACAAAAGGAAGTATGATGAAAGTTGATACACTCTATTTTGCCATTTAAAAGGCTTGATTTCACTGGAACTAAAGTCCATGTGTCGTTAATCTTGTTTTTTTTTTTTTTAATTTTCTTCCATGGAGAGACATTCAGAACAACAAATGCACAACAAAAATAGGAGGAGAGTGGGAATAGAGCTTGTTTTGGAAATCCAGACAAAATGAAAAACTAAATTGTACAAAACACTAATTGACAGGAGAATTGGTGTTCCAAAAAAAAAATTATGTGAATCATCCCGAAATTTCAATTAGAGACAGGTAGGAGGGAACATGATTATCTATATACTTCATATCTACAGTTTCTCCTCTTCGACCGCTTCATAAGCTCTTGGTTAGGATAGTCCTGCTGCAAGTCTTAAAATCTTCAGAGCTCTGCTTCTCCAGAGTTATACTCAAGATACAAAAAGAGAAACACATTCAAACTCTGGCTAAAGCTAGTGAAGGTTTGCTCCCTTTCAATGTCTTTAGATATGCACGCTTCATATATCCACCTTCACTCTGGCCAATTAAAATGACACGTTCCGCCATTGTCTAACAAGGAGTAAAGTGGGGGAAAAAAGCACATTCAATGCATTGCCTCGATCTCCCCCTCTCACATTGCCCCAAATGCGATACTCGCACAAGTGACACAGTGTAACTGCACAAATAACACACCTTCTGACTCTAATGGGGCCTGTAAATACACTTCATTGATTTTTTTTTTTCCTGTTGGTGGTCATCTTGACTTTTTTTTTTCATGAGGGAGGGTTGATGGGTGGTTGCTGGGCAGTTCTAGGGGCTAACTGACCCCTTCACTGGCCCAGCTGCAACAGACGACTACAGTTTCTCTTGAAGAGCATGGGGGGGGTTGAATTGATTTCCTCTGCGATGACAGCTCCAGTCAGGCTGGCACCAAGGCTCCCACCTCCTCCCCCTCTCCTCTCATCCTCATCCCTCCTTCCACCCCTCTGTCCATTCCCTGCGTCCTCCCACCCAGTGGCGCTGGGCAAATGGCCACCGGTGGTGTCATGTTCTTGAAGGGTGTGTTTAGCAGGAGCTCTCTTCCATCTATTTTTTTTCCCTCCCCCCACAGTCCGACTATCGCCGAATCGTTCACGCGGATCGTTTTTCTGATAAAAGCATTATTTTTGGGACGAAAAAGTCACTTGAAGGATTTAATGACTGTCTTTTTTTCCATTTCCATTTTTTATATCTTCAGTAAAGTCTTTCAACTATCATTTCAGGTAACTACAGTAAGAGCTACATATTACGTTTCATACTCGTCAGATGATGATTTATATGATTCATAATTCTTCATAATCTTGTTCTTGTCTGTAGAAGCGTCCTTGTATCCTCTCCAAGCATGCTCCGCAGCACACCTGCTGACTACAGTATACTGGTATGGCTAAAATACTGTGGAATGCTAGTTTTAGTCGCTAACATTTTAGCAGACACTTTTGAAAAGTAAATGAATGTGGTATTCGATAACTGATGGTCCTTCATGGGTATTGATGTCACTACAATCCCCTAAGGCTTCTGAGAAATCCTTGGATGAAGCTTGGGCCTTGTCACTCATAAGAGTGAACAGTGTCTCCAGATAAACCTTCCCCCTTGCTTGCTGGGCCAGATGAGGGAGGGTTCCCATCCTCAGAGTTGCCGGAAGCTTCAGAGTCGACACGCAAGCGCTTGAAGCGGCGGTCCGGGTACTGGCTGTTGTCAAAGGGCATACGGTGGACACACAGCACGTGGGTCTTCAGGTTGCCCTTCTGTGAGGCGCTGTACGGGCAGTACTGACACTGGAATGGCCTCTGACTCGCATGACCTGTGGGATACAGAGAGATCAAGTCATATCATCAGTCATGAGGAAATGTTTTGTCCTCTATCAAAGTCATCTTTGAAAAAGTCATTCTCCATTATAAACTTCAGTTACAGCTTTGATAGTGAACTCTGTGTGTGTCCTTTCACTGTTGAGAAGCTATTTAGAGGCTAAAATATCATGTTTTTTTTCCTATTTTACAGTTTTACAACATTTGAAAATGATAGCTTTCTTTCACACAGTCTGGAATTTTGAAAATCGAATCATCCTGGGTTACATTAAAGGGCCCATACCTAGATTCATTTTCCTTAAATTTTTGAAATAAAAAGGTTCACATATCTGTTTTAAAAATACCATTAACTAAGCTGAAGCCAGACCAACTAAGCTTCAAAAAGGCCCATTTTGAAATAATTGATTTTGTGAGGTCACAAACATACATAAATATATATTCCCCTATTCAGCTTATAGCAATTTAGTTCACCCATTCATGTTGAAGTTATAAGGAGTGTTTCAGCCTGACATGCTTTTTGAACAAAGCACAATACCAGCCGATCAGAACAGAGGCCATATATATATATATATATATATATATATATATATATATATATATATATATATATATATATATATATCACATGTATCAGTCTATAAAGGCACAGTAGCAAAAGCATCCTGTTTAATTCAATGAGACAGTGAAAATTTGGGAAAATGGTCACAGAAAAATAAATTATGACTTTATTTTGAGCAAAACCCATAAAAATGTTATAAGACTTCCAGGAGAAAAAGTAAAGTTCACAATTGTAGGAAATGTGTCCGTTAACAGAGTTACAGCAGAGATGAAGCAGTAACAAAAAGAGCCCTCATGTTATATCCAGTGAGAACAAATGCTGGTGAGGCTCCAGTTTTGGGAGTTCATTTGTATGTATTGAAGATATTTCTGGATGTTCCTTACAAAGTTAACATCCTCAGCCTTTCAAACTGGCTTTGTGTAGTAGAGTTGTCCTGAAGAACTTTGGGCAAAGTTCTTTAAAACAGGCACACAGAAAACTTGTAGTGGGACCTGAGCATGGCTGTGTTGTACACAATGGCCTTTAATAGCCCATGCAAACTGGTTTGAGGGATGTAGATTACGTGCCTATCATATCAGCGCTCTCTTATCATCTCGGTCCACTTAGAGCCAAGCTAGACACTTTCAGCTGCGCACTACTTTAGGACATTAATAACAGTACATTTGCTCTCCATTTTGCTCAATTCAATTTGAAAAGCACTAAATCAAATTAACATGGGGTTTAAAATAGCAGCCGGCTAGGTCCACTGCATGTAAAGAGGCTGCATTAAAGGTGTGGCAGCAGTGCAATGTGAATATCAACTGAATGACCCCACCCCACCGCCTTCCCAGCACACAATCACACACATATACACACGCACACACACAAACGCTGTGTGTGGCAGCAGAGAGACAGGATTTATAAGCACTTTGTGTTTGGCTTTGGAGTCTCAGCGGCTTTCAAAGACTACAATGTCTGCTCAGGCTCCAGCACAAAGGGGATTGCTACAAGTTTTGGAGCTTTAGATGTTCCAGTTGTCTGAATTTTTCGATAAGCGAGCCGCCGACACATACAATGCTGGTCCCCCTCCTTATTCATGCGCCCTTTAATTTCACACTCCCTTACATTACGCTAAGTCCAAGAGGCAGAATTTCCTCATCCCATTTTACACTTAAGAGAGAGAGAGAGCCAGCATTGCCCCCAACAAGTCGACTTCCATCCCTCCTCCCCCTCATTCCCCTCTTTCCTCTCTAGAAGTGCCGGCAAAACACGGATTGAGCTTTTCGTTATTGTCATAGCTGGGTCTGTCTAAGGTAAAGAGCGCATCCATTTTTAATCCTGTATGAATAAAAGATCCACACGCACTGTAGCCTGGTGTGGGTCAGGAAGAGAGGGAGAAAGGGTGGGACAGACAGTGCAAATGTAAAAGGAATAGAAAGAGAGAGTACTTGCTGATTCTTCCTCTTCTTTTTCTTATTGTTGTATTTATTATTATTATTATTATTATTATTATTAGTAGTAGTAGTAGTAGTAGTAGTAGTAGAAAAAGAAGTAGAACTAGTAGTAGTACTGTTTAAATGTTATTTTAGTAAAGGTGTAATATAATATGTAAACATGGTTCCAAACAGACCATTCACTTCCCAGTCTGTAGGGTCAATGTACAACAACTAAGCTGTAAAAGTAGCCTGTTTTGAATTCACTGTTTCTGTGAAGTCACAAGAACCAACATATTTACATACATCCACCTATTCGGCCTACAGCACTTTAGCCCCACACATTCCATTTTAGGGACATAAAACCACACAATAGGTATATGTGGACCACACAAAAGGTAAAAAATTTAATACAAAAACATTGTGAGATATGTGTCTTTAATGAATTAGGTGTTAACTACATTTGGGCTGATCCGTTTCCAATCCACTTTTTTTGTCATAATGGTGATGCAAACAGGTATTATCCACAAGTTACGTGTGTTTTCAAAAATTAAAAAAAACAGATCTAAATGTCTGTGTTACATGTGAAAACCTATAATATCTGCAGTGCCATTGTTTCCACTGTGTATGAGCCATGTTTTGTCCAAACACTTTCATGTAAAATTTGAGTAAGTGGCTATTACACTTTGAGTCTGTTTTCTGCCACTTACCTCATGTGGCATTCTACCTTCAACATGTACAAAACTATATCCCCAGATATTTTAGAAAACAAAACTATTGCAGGAACATTCTGCTTTACAGATGTTCATACCACTTCTGGTTTTAACACCATTACAACTTGAGACAAAGGAGCAGGCCACTGCAGATATGTTAAAACAATATGAAATCATATATCATATTCTAAAATAGTAATATAGTTCACAAATACCAAATTATGCTTTACTGTATACCAATATGTAGATTGTATTTTAGAGTATTAAGTTCAAGCTACTCTGTTCTACGATATTAAAAGAGAACTAAGCCAATATTAAAACCACTGTAAAATGGCCAAAATAAAAAGAATGCCAAAATGAAAAATGTATCATTCCAGGATATCACTAAAGATGAAGTTATTTTATAGTAGTATTAATTGGTAGACTGGTATATGTTATATAAATTATGTGGATGAATTATCTCTGAAAACATAAAGCTTGGATAGCCTCTGACTGGTTTTGGCTCAACATTAAAGTACTTGGAGGAACATTCCTAATTATTATTAGTGCTGCTGGTGTTGTTATTAATATGTTACTACATATCACTGTAGACTATTGTAATATCAATTTATTGTGTGATACCAATACCAATTTATGGCAATAAAGCTATGGCTAGCTGAACTGAACAAATACAGTACAGAGATGAAAGCACACCGCTCACGTGAGGATAGACATATTATTTGATCAAACTACATGCAGACTAGTACATTTCAAATGATCAGGGTAGAGAGAAATGTGGCATTAAGTTGAGTTGCATTCTATGAATATAATCTATGAACTAAACTGCAATGATCTATTCACAGTGCTCTACAGTGGGATGGTCATGCTGTTCTGCAAAGCTATGCAGACAGGCAGAGAGACACTAGCAGCATAAGGAGTAAGAGATGTTAAACACCTTTACCATCTCTGTACCTCTCTGCCCATCTGTCTACATTTTTTCTCTGTCTCAAAAATGCACCTTTCTTTCTCCTTTGTTCTTTCTATGATGCACCACAGGGGTCATCAAATAGATTTGCCGAATTTTCACGCAAATACTCTTTAGGCCTGTTGTTCCCAGTATACCCAGACACACAAATATTATACTTTAATCATCACTGACAAGCTTCAAATGTTCAAGCCAGAATTGCCACATGTACTTTGTTACTCAATGTGAAACAGTGAATATACATCACTGTTAGCTCGGTGCCAACACTGCAAATGTCAGGGGGTCCTAGTGGCAATTAACTTTGCCCTACACCTGCTGTTTCATAAAAAGTGCTCTTTTGTGTACTAGATACTTTAAGAATATCTCATATATGTGCTGATACAATTCAAGAAGTCATAACAGTAACATAGTGTTCAATGTTGTATCCTTTTTTATAGATCACCTATAAAATTAATAGACCTTGATGATCACTGACATATGATCTGTACTCCACATATATCCCAATGATTTAATAAATCCCATCACCAGCACACTTCATTTAACATAATGCAGCATTGATTAGCCAATCCAGATATTGGATGATAGCCACAGATAATATTGTCTGCTATGAGGAGAGTTTTGGAAATGGTTAAATGAGCTGGTATCACTTTACAATAAGAGCACATCTGTTTACGTTTCTTAAGAGACTAATAAGCATTACTAAATGGTTAAGTAATGTAGCAAATAACAATAAACTAATGATAGAAATAAGGACTATCACTAAATGGTTTATAATCAATGCTAAATGCTTAAGGAATACCTCAATAATCAAGAAATAGTGTTTAGTAATGAAAACTAGCATATTATTTTAGATATTATTTATTATTAGAGATTATTATTATTAGTTTATTAATGTGTTAATTAATGTGACAGCGATGGGGACAGTAAGAACTAAACATTAATGACTGATTTATTTATTATAAGTCTATAATAATGTCAAATCAAGTCTTACCTTATGACAGTGATGTAACTAAGCTATTATGGTCCCCACTACAAAAAAAAAAAAAAAAAAGGTTTGGGCCCCCAAATCAAAATGATTTGAAAAAATGATTTTGGAATAAATGTTCACTGTCCAGATAAATAATTTTACATATATTTTCTTAAAGATCTTACAGATTATATAAATATATATATATATATATATATATATACATATATATATATATATATATATATATATATATATATATATATATATATATATACAATATTGTTGTTTATTTATAATAAGAAGTGATTGGAACCTCTTAAACTGGCATGGGATGTATCACATGAGACTATATAGCTTACCTGAATATGATAATCATTCATTAAGTATGATAGGATCACTAAAACATTTCAGTGTAATTAATGCTTCATTCTTTATGACACTTTGAATAAAGGAACGTGTGAAGTTAAAGCTCAGTGATGCCTTTAATCTGCTTGTGCAGAAATTACAGATGTAAGTGTCTACAGAAGGGTTATACATGATTGAAGACTGTACTGTTGTATTCTGTTTGTAATCAGATGTAACATGGCTAGGCCAGGAAGTAGAACCTGGGCTGTGTCTGTGAACGAATGCAGAAAGTGCCATCGTTAAAGAAATCAGTTAGCTAGTCTGAAAATCAATAACAGAGATCATCGTGGTTGGTGGTGGATTAATTGATAATTCCTGATGGAGGTAAACGGCCAACAGTAGTGGCAGCTAATGAGATCAGGTGAGTAGAGGTGGCTAAATACTGACCTGTTGCTGTGTTGCTGAATCAGTTATTCTGAGCACACTTCCTTTCTCTCTCAGCTCCTCTCCTCCCTCCTCTATTTATCCATTTTGTGAAGTTGTGAACACAAACCTTGATGCTGTAGTCTAGTTACCTTGCTAAGCTAGCTCGCTAGCTAGTTCTACTATACATTCCTGATTATACCATCTATTATCTGCATAATGTGTTTGTGCTTTATGAAAAACAATCATGTGAGAGATCAGGGCCAGAGGGCCAGGAGGGGTTGGTTCACATATTAATAGATATCGTTGCTCAGTGCTCTGGTTTCATTCATATTTAGAGCAGATGGCCTGGACAGTCCAACTAACAGGTCAAACTAGCAGCCAAACTGGCCTCCCTACACCATTGGCCCCAGTGCTACAACTTATGAACACTTCCTAAATGTGTAACAGCACAGAATATTTTAGAAGATAATATGCTAATTATGATCATTGGTTCATGATTAACTGAGAAATTACTTAATCATTTAGTAATTATTGTGAACTACATAATAAAATCTAAAATAATTTTAATTCTTATTTCTGTTTAATTGTGGCAATATTTAACCTTCTCTTAAGTACTGTTAATAGGTGTCCTCTTATTTTAAAGTGTTACCAACTAACTCAATCACATACTGTATGTAAAGTTATATAATTGTAATAATGTGTATTTATTTTAATATTTAATATAAATATATGCAAATAAATGCTTACAGACCAGATAAATGGCTTTTTAAATTGAAACATTCCTAAAACATTTGTACAGTACTCTATAAAATTTGCAGAAAAGATTAACAATACGAAAAAACAAAAAATACTACTAAAATTCCAATAGTCTTTCAGTACCTTCAGTGTTTAGACCCCAGTGGGTGCACATTGTCTGCCTGATAAGAGAGCATACGTCACAGTACCAGCACATTAATTCATACATAGTTCATATACACATACACGACAAGCTACAAGTTCAGATTTGTTTGCAGTGTTCCTGTATTTCTGTGTTTATAGGGGTTAGAGTGAGTTGTGATTGGGTGTGAAGTGAGTGTGTATGTGTTTGTGTGTGTGTAGTGTTTAAAACAACACATTGAGCTACTGCATTTACTCTCTTCATCTCTCTGCTTACTGGCATTTAGAAAAGAGTAGAATGAATAAACTTTTTCTTATATACTATCTTTCACTTTTATCCTTCTGTCTTTCTTTCTTTCTAACTCATTCTGTCTGAATCATACTCTCACTCTCACACTGTCTTCCTTTTTTCTCTCATTCTCATTTTTACTCACTTTCTCTCTCTCTCTCTCTCTCTCTGGCACATATACTGAAAAAAACTGAACTGGCAGCATTATATTGTGAGGTGTCGAGTGACATAAAACAGAATTCACCCACCATCATTGTTTTTTAAATGCAAAGTTTATCATGGCTGTTTAGTATTATATACAGGCTCATAAACACTAAACATGGAGAGAAATAAAGACTGTAAATTAAGACTATTGTCATGTTTTATCCCAAAAAACTAGATATATACTTGCTCTGCATTTTTCGGTCACAAGTCTTGACTAGCAGAAAATGAAACGATTAAATATTGAAACATTCTACTTGGTGCATGTTGGAGTAAATTGAAATCTTAATGTATTCACAATAATATAAAATGATTACTTCACAAAAAAACTAAAAGTAAAACTAAAGATATGAGTTCTGTGTATATCACTGCACATATTAAACTGAAGTGACTTTACAGGAGACTATTGAAGTAGCCAGGTAAGGTAAGGCAAGTTCCATAAAAACCCTGCACATGAACACCAAAACTGGACACAAATAAGATAATTTACCAAAAAGCTAAAAAAGTGTGTGTGTGTGTGTGTGTGTGTGTGTGTGTGTGTGTGTGTGAGAGAGAGAGAGAGAGAGAGAGATAGAGAGAGAAAAAGAGAGAGAGAATGCACTCATTTTCATTAGTGTGCTATTATCAGGACTGCCTAATTAACCCCTGAAGGCCTCATGTAGGGAGATCAGACAGTGGAGGAGGAGGGGAAATGAACGATAACGCCCACTTCCTCCAACAGCCCGCTGCCGTTTCACTCCATTTCTACCTCCCACTCTTTCACTTGCTCTGTCCCGCTATTGCAAAATGAGTGAGGAGAGAGAGATTGAATTGTTATCCATCCGCTTCTTTGATAGTCTAACCTTTCTGGGGAGTTTAACTCACATCAGTGCTGAAATTTTCTCCAGTCTCACATTCGTTCTCTTCATGCTCCCTCTTGTGGTCTTCTTGATATCTCTTTTTCCCTCTCTCGCTCTCTCGCTCTCTCTCTCTCTCTCTCTCTCTCACACACACACACACATGCACAGACAGATGTACACACACACTTTGACAGACACAAGAGCACATGAGCTTATATACAAACAAATAAACATGATACACATGAAGGCATACAAAAGCCATACAAAAAAGGCATAAGCTCCGGGTGTGTTTAGTGTTTGGTGTGATGGTATTCAAGCAAGCACACACACACACACACACACACATACACACACACACATGCAGGCACACACGGCGGTGGTTTGGCATGTAATCAAAACCACTCTTATATAAATTCCATCTGATGCCAGAGTTACCATCTGTGAGAGAGTAGCTCTCACCTCCATACAAGAACAGCACAACAAAGAGAGAGAGAGAGGTGGGGGGGTAGAGAGAGAAAGAGAAAGTGAGTAATGGGCAGGGAAAGAAAAGAAAGAGGGAGGGATAGAGATTGAGATAGAAAAAGAA
This sequence comes from Pygocentrus nattereri, assembly GCF_015220715.1. NCBI lineage: Eukaryota > Metazoa > Chordata > Actinopteri > Characiformes > Serrasalmidae > Pygocentrus > Pygocentrus nattereri. The sequence goes on along the minus strand of NC_051235.1, from coordinate 22,408,896 downwards.
AGAGATAATGAAGTACAGAGAGACCTACAGAGAGAGAGACAGAGAGAGAGAGAGAGAGACAGATATCTTGTGATTTGATCTTTAACAGAGGCTTTTATTCAGTCATTTCAAAGATATATCGTAAGCACAGCAATTTACATATCATCACTGTCCAATGAAAGACATGTATCTCCTAAATAGTCCCTTTTCAAAAGATGGCAAAATCATTCTTAACTTTTAATTTAAGTTAAAGTAAATATGTTGTATTCAAAGTGCTTTTGGAGCATTCCTGTTGGTCCATTCATTATAAAAGTTTCACACAATGAAAAAGACAGACTTCATATTTAAATGATGTCAAAAATAAAGGTGGAGGTACTTTTTTTTTTTTTTCCAGACCGTGACTTGATATGGTCCAATCCGGAGGCAGCTCTCTAAGTGTATGCTCCTGATACAGGTCAGCTGTCTGCTAAGGAGCCTTATTTTGACCAAATTTGAAGGTACTATCACATGTATCCTTCTAGAAGACGGCAATCCCATAATACTGTTCACCGGCTGAGAGCGCTCCATCACTTCAGTGACAAAAAAACATAGTGGATGTAAGTGAAATGTTTACGGTTAAAATTCAGGAGTTCGCTTGTCTAACGCGACCTGACAGGCTGCATTTGTAACTCATTAGATGAAGCTAACATTAGTTAGCTTAGCTAATGGGCTAGCTGTGTAAACACAAAATGTGCTAAGGTTCATTTTTAAAATGCTGCCCAACAAGAGAGAGGCTCCTTGAAGGCAGTGCTAGTTTGGTGGCTGCCTCCTGAATGGAATGCACATACTATGCAATATGAAGGATCCTAAACACAACCCAAGGACTGGCAAAGATACACTCACCCTTCACAAGAGTGTAAAAACATCACCACGACACCATTTAATTCAAATACCACTGTCAGAGAGACAGATAGAGAAAGAAAGAGAAACAGAGTTAGAGAAAGACATACAGAGAGAATGAGAGAAAATAAAAACACAGAAAGTAAAACAGAAAAACAGTGGTAAATAAAAAAAGAAAAGAGAGGGAGTAAGAGAGAAAGAGAAAAAGACAGTGAGAGAGGCAGAGAGAGAAAGAGAGAAAGAGTGAGAGAGAGAGAGAGAGGGACAGAGAGGGACAGAGAGAGGAAAGAGAGACAAAAACAGAGATGGTAGAAAGAGGCAGAGAGAGAGAGGGAAGCAGAGAGAGCGAGGCAGAGAGGGAGAGAGGGGATGAAAGAGAGAGAGAGAGAGAGAGAGAGAATGGGGGGGCAGAAAAAATGATTAATTTGCAGAATGCTTGTGATTTGCTCATATATTATTATAGCAGCTCATCAGCACATGACGAATCCCCAGCCCTGCACAGCAGAAAGAACCTGCAGGGCTTCAGCACTTTTACACTGAGTGTGTTTGTGTGTTTGTGTGTGTGTGTGTGTGTGTGTATGTGTGTGTGTGTGTGTGTGTGTGTGTGTGTGTGTGTGTGTGTGTTTGAGTTTTATGTGATTTGTCTGTTTGTAAAATAATAGCTCATGAGTGTTTCATGAGTGTCTGTGTGTGGCTTTCTGTAGTTTTACCCCAGCGTCTGTGTGTGTGTGTGTGTGTGTGTGTGTGTGTGTGTGTGTGTGTGTGTGTGTGTGTGTGTGTGTGTGTGTGTGTGTGTGTTTGAGTTTTATGTGATTTGTCTGTTTGTAAAATAATAGCTCATGAGTGTTTCATGAGTGTCTGTGTGTGGCTTTCTGTAGTTTTACCCCAGCGTCTGTGTGTGTGTGTGTGTGTGTGTGTGTGCGTGTTTGTAAACTGGCACCTGACAAACTGCAGAACCTCTAATGACTTTCAGATGCTCGCAAACAGTAATTCTACTCTGAGAATGAATGAAAACACTGAAGAAATGAGAGGGAGAGAGAGAGAGAGAGTCAGTCTGAGTGACTTCCGTTTTCTTATTCTGTGTGATTAAGGCATATTCTCTTTGCCCACACTGCAAAAACAATTCCAGTCTGTCTGACCAATACCATTTGAATATTAAGCCTTTCAAGTCTAGAGTTATTACAATTGTTACTATCACTATTTCAATGTAATTACACATGTAGCACCATACTAATACTATTTCAGTGACATTTATATTCATTTTACACTTTCAACCAAATATCCTTGCTTTTTTTAATGAGTTCTAATTATTATACAATTAATGCATAGTTACAACATGCTTTTCGTATCAGTGGCAATATCTGTGAGTTTTAAGGATTAAATACTTGCAATAGGTCACATATAATCACCAATTTATATTCACAAGTCTTTAACTGGGGCATACAGAGTGAGACCTATATAAACAAACTCTAAAACCGGATTTAGTTGATATGTTTAGAGCAACAATGACCACAATATATTTGATAGCCCTAGTTAATGCACTAATCTGAAGAGTTTTGGCAACAGTCAGATTTCTAAGAAGGGAAATGAAGACTAAGCCACTGCATTTCAAAGCACTGCCTAATTAACCTGTACAAGTGGGAATTTACTTGTGTGCAGACAATACGGTGCATATATGTGCCCTTGTGGGAAGTTTCTGTAATAAACAAACAAACAGACAATGAAATAAATAAATAGCAGAAACTTCTCCCTGTAAAAAAGCTAATTTCTCTTTGTGAGTTTTTATTCTCACCCAAGTATATGTGTGACTGCACGCTTTTCCTCTGTGTGTATATGTATGTGTGTCGCCCTCCTCTCTCTGAAGTGAGTGAAAAGAGAGAGAAAAACAGAGAGAGCGAGAGAGTGTCTGGGGAGAGCACGAGCCACAGAAGGTGTGAGCAGTAAAATGTGATGCACCATCTGTCGGCCAATAATAACCTGTGTGTTATAAAGGCTGGGAGATTACTCAGCAAAGAGTGCCGTCCAAACATCCAAATCCCCCGCAACGCTCCAGCGCCACGCACTATCTCTCCCCACCTGCTCCCAAAACCCTGCTGAGGAAGGTACCATGCTAAAGCCGAACATTACACTCCTCCAAATCTGACCCCCCTGTAACAGTCAATAAACTGTAACCAGTGCACAGCTACAGTGGCCTTAATGCAGTTCCATTCACTGTCAATGCCATTCAAATGCACTGTGAGTTTATAGTGTGAAGCTCATACAATTTTCACAACTTTCTAACATTTTATGATGTCATTATCACCATTATTACAAAATATATATTTTTAGAAATGTAATTATTCAGATATAACAAAACATCTATCTATGTATGTATCTGAAACAGCATTCTTTGTTTTCTAGATATTTCAGGGAAATCTGTCTGTCTGTCTGTCTGTCTGTCTGTCTGTCTGTCTATCTATCTATCTATCTATCTATCTATCTATCTATCTATCTATCTATCTATCTATCTATCTCTTCTTTAAAAAGATTCCATAATATACCTGACTGAAAGATGAAGGATCAAACCTTCAGTTGTTAATGTGTTAATTAGTGTTTCTGCCTTCCATATCAATCACTAAGGATTTTCTTAAGAGCAAAGCTAAGACTGCATGAGGATCTGTTGATTTATGAAAAATCCTCATCCAGCATCCTCGCTACCGCTGGGAATTTATTTCCTTTTATTTTGATTTCATTTCTTTATTAGGAGCTTTTGTGCTGAACGCTGCTCTCATGAAAACTGGGCTGTGGATTGGGGAATTGGTGAAGTGGTCTCGCTCGCTGGTTAACTAGAAAACCAACACACAAATAACTCATAGGAATACACCCAGAGAGGGAGGGGAGGAATTGTTGTATCAAAAGAAAATCTCCAAAAGCCTCACTGGGGACCCAGGTCCCATGCTAAATACTGAACTAGATCATTAATTGCTGCACCAGAAGGACCTGTTAACAACAGCTCAGAAATAGTCTCTCCTCGGTATTCTCTCACTCTGTTCTTTTCTCTCTGCTGTTCTCTCACACTTTCATTAGGCTTTATCTCTGTGTGTCTCTCTCTAGGTTGCATTTTTCTCAATTTTGAGTACACAAGTTATTGTTGACATCTTTCTGTACATTTCATTTACACCATTATTGTATATGTAGTTGCATCATTGCATTAATTACAGAGTCAAATCATGAAATCTCTTTCCTTTAAACCTGTATTTAATGAGTTTTTTTTTCATTTTGTCAAGGCCTTAAAATGACAAATCATGGCAAAAATATAAAATATGCTTTGTGTTTTGCAAAGCAAAACTGTATGCAAACCTATAACCTCACCACAAACACGTTATCTATTGTAAGCTTAGGATATGCACTTTCAACAATATGTACATGCTTGTTGCTTGTTGAGCTATAAGTGAGAGATAATTAAACCAAATGTAATAAGCGTTTCAAAGCCTGTACACTTCTTAAAGTAGTATAGATGAATAATGTCAATGTGCCATACAATGACATTTTATAAGCCTGTGTTAGTCAACTTGCTTCATACTCTGTCTTGATCACTGTGCTTGTTACAGCATGCTGAAGACATCAAAGTCTTTTATGGGAAAAGTTTTAGTCAGCACATCAGCACATCTTCAGCTGAAGAAGTCAAATCAAGAGCCTCCACAATGGACCACAATCCAGCTTTATGATTGGCCAAGAGTTCCAGGGGCTCATGGGTAAAGAGTAGTATATTCATCATATGATGAGAGTTGTGTGTCAGCCAAACTCGACAGGACATATGTGTGTGTGTGTGTGTGTGTGTGTGTGTGTGTGTGTGTGTGTGTGTGTGTGCGTGTGTGTGTGTGTGTGTGTGTGTGTGTGTGTGTGGCCTAGGGATGTAGAGTTCATGAGCACTCATCTTCAGCACTGCTTCTGCCTTGTCCATCCCAGCAGAGCTCAAAGCTGCACATTCTGCTGCTGACTTATCACTGCACATACATGATGGATGTCTGCAAGTGTGTGTGTGTTCATACATCCTGATTTTGTAGGAAAGCCAGTAGTTACCTACAATTACCTGCTGTTATGACCACTTTGTAAAGAGATTTTTACAGAAGTTACAGCTTTGAATCCTTAAAATTGATGGGGCAAAAGCTTTTCTCTTTGTTTACTGAAGTTATAGGTAGGGTTAATATTATGCTTAAAGATTGCATATATATAACACCTATATATACGACATCTGAGGAACTGAGAACTGAGACTCATAAAAGGACAAAATATTTTCCTTTTAGTTAATAAAGGTAATGTTAGTGTTTATCATTCTTTTAGCCACTGTATAGCACAGTACAACAAGTTAGTAGCAATAGCCCACCAACTGATAAAGTTTTTACAAAAAGTTCATGATTCATTTGAACTTGAAACTTTTTTTATACTGATTTTAAGGCTAGGGTTAGCTTTAGTGTTAGCGTATTTTTAATGTTATAGGTAATTATTTTATATAATACTTACAGGGCTTCATTTTCATTTGTTAGCAAAATGGCAGTTGCCATTTCCATTGTGTATGGGGATTAATAGAAATGGTCAAAAATCACTTGGAATAAAATTTCTTAAAATTAACTTATGTTCAACGTTAAGAATTTAAGAAACCAGTAGTCTGCAGATTTTCCACGTATTCTTTTGGTATCAACTCAGCTCACTTGGAATCTTGATGGAGGTGATCCCAAAAACAGTGCCAGGTACCAGGTATTAGGTTTGCCTAATAGAAAGCCTATAGAGGCAAGCAGAGTTAAGTTGAGCTGGTAATGGAAAAGCAGCTTTAGTAACACACTAAAAATTTTTTACCCTTTAAAAAATTTAAATGCATGTGATGAAGTCATTGTTGGTGATCCTTTTTTGTCTCTGTTACTTCCTAAAAATGTCCAAAAACCAGTATATACACACACTCAAGCACAATAAGCACAGTCCTGCTCAGTTTCTCTGACAGAGAGAAAGAGAGAGACAGAGAGAGAGAGACAGAGAGAGAGAGAGAGAGTGTCAGAGAGTCAGAGTGCCCCCAGATAGCAGGTGCTCCTCAAGGTCTCTCAGCCAATTAAAACAGGCCAAACAACACCAGTCCACACATCCTCCTTTCCAGTGGGCACAGGAGGAAAATATGAAGATATAAACAAAGATAAGAGCGGGTGAGAAGAGGAATTCATGTGTATGTGTGTGTGTGTGTGTGTGTGTGAGAGAGAGAGAGAGAGAGAGAGCGAGAGAGAGAGACTGGGGTCAGGTCAGCGTGAGCTGCTCACATTGCTGTAATAGTTCCCCTATCAATGACACACTGATTCTTTTTCCAGGCAGGAGAATCCACACTGCCCTTATAGGAAACATTGTGTTTTATAAGATTAGCCCAATGCAGGTGTGTAAATACGTGTGTGGAGTAAGTGTCAAAAGTGCACTTAAAATAGTGATACATTGATTTTCCTTTACTCAGATGGGTACATAATTTCACAAGAATAAAATCACATCAACACAAATTTGCCCTTTCAGTAACTTACAGTTGTGATAATGCAGTAAGGATGTACTTTTGAATCAACACAGTGCATAATTTTTAGTGGTAATAAAATACAAACATAAAATCATGTAGTTAATGATATTTAACGTTAAAATAATTATGTATTTGAATAAGCAGGTGAAATATAACACACAACAAATCAGATTCTGTCTGCTATCATCTGTGTTCTGCATTTCACTTTGCTATTCCACTCACATTCCACAATCCTCCTCTAATTCTTTGTTTTCTTTCCTCTTGTATCTCTTCCTTTTCCAACATTTTTCTCTGTTTGCCTGCTGTAAGCAAAATCACTCACTTTGGAAGAAATCAGCAGAGTGGACTTTAGAAGGTCCAGGTGAGTACCACCTGCAAATTAGCATTGACTGTGATGATGTAATAGATTTTATTCATTTTGCATTTATATACAGTACTGTTGCTTTTTTTCAGTGTCAAGAAAAAGCAGAAAACTCTTAGTTTCTCAGAGAAATCTTCCACACTTCCACAGTTCAGTTTTAGAAATTGATTGCACTTTCTGCTTTTCACCATTTGTGTAATCCTAATGACTATATTACTCATCAATCCATCATGCAAGCTTACTCCATATCTTAGATGACTAGTTTTGACACTAGTGCAAATTTTGTTCTTTTTTGTCCATTCCCTTTTGCTAATTATGGGTCATAGCAACATCTGTAGATTTTTCAGATTGTAAGCAAGATTGGAGCTTGATGTTCTTCTACCTAGCCTTAAGTGCTGTTTATCTGATGGGGACATTGATAAAATATTTTTCAGACATTGATAAAATATTTTTTACTGGATGTTCTCACTCGAAATTAAATAAAGAAAAGTACAGTGCTTTACAATTCCAACACTTAACAGTGTGGTTAATAAAAAAATGTAATGGTAAATGATATTGAATGTTAAAATAATGATGTATTGGACATTAAATATGGCAAATATAATACATAGCAAATCAGACTCTCTCAATCCGTGTTGCATGTTCTCCTTTGCTCTTTCTCATACTTTGTTTTCCTTTCTTCTACCATCTCTTCCCCTTCTTACTTTTCTCTCTGTCTGAGTCCTATTTGTCTGCTGTAAGTGAAATCACTCAATTTGGAAGAAGTCGGTGGAGAGGACTTTAGAAGGGGCCGACCAGGAGAGGGCCACCTCCAAATAAGTTCCATTAATCACTGCACTCACTCTAATGTAACTAATATTTTACAATTAGAGGAGACAAGATGGAGCTCACTGCCATCTATCTCCCTTATACCACATGATCATCGATTCATAAGCCCCTGCCTGAGAGCAAACACACACACACACACACACTCAAAAGCACATCCCCACTCACGTACACTCACATATACAGTGAGCGAAAGGCAATACTAAGGGATCTCTCAGTGCTCCTGTGCACGCAATGATAATGCATGCGGTTACACACAGTGTATGTGTGTGCGTTTGTAGATTCCCAGTATTCACCCAGAACTCTCGGACGGTGATGGATGACCATTTCTGTGTACGTGTATACGTATGCGTGTGTGTAACACTGCAGAGTCAGATAAGATCGAATGCTGATTTCAAATGAAAAGAGATGAGAGTGCACTTCTATAGATGACCTCTCTTCCTGCAGCGCACAGTGCACTATTGAGTCTCTCCACATGTATCCAGTTATTTTTAAAAGTGTATTATTTTTTTCTCTTTTCAAAGAAAAATCTTTGTCCACTCTATTTGCATTCTTGAAAATCTCACCATCCACACAACAATACAAAAACAACTCAAAAGCCCTTTCATTAGCATATGAGCCCAGTAGAGGGCGATAACACCTCATATATTTTGATGTAAAAGAGGAACACTGTGACAAAGAACACTGGTCTATAAACACAGTAGGCTCTGACACGCAGGCCATCAGACCTCCAGAATTTGAGATGTCTCACAGATTCAAAGTTCGATTTCTGTCAGAAAACAAAGTGAAACAAAGCCTGCTTGCTGACATGGGTTGTTTACATTACCATGGCTACATTACTTTCATTACTTTCACTGCCACACAGTCCTGGTCAGGTAGAGAAGGCTTGAAAAATTCTTAGCAATAAAAGCAATAAAAAAAAGCAATAAACAAGCAAGTTAATGGCATAATGTCAGCATTTTTGAAAAGAGAATTTTGAGAAGCTTGATCTTGAAAGCGTTTACAAAATCTTTCACTTTCAGTATGTGGACAGGAGGCCAAAATGCAAAGAAAACCATTTTTCCAAAATGTCTGGAAGTTCATAGAGACTTTAAGTATACATAAAAATAGAGAGCAAATTCAAATTTACTAGACACAATTCTGAGGATTTACATTCCATATTTAGTAATAAGTATGGAAAAAAACACAATTCTCTTTGTTAACTAAGTGCAACAGATGAATCAGACAGAGGTTAGGCTGAAAGACATCAGAGTTTTCCTTTAGCAGTAGGCCAACTATCACCTTGTGTTTCCTTGTGTTGCAGACAGAGCAGAAAGGAAAGTCAAGCGAGAGCTCAGAAAAAGTATGAAATGGATTTCCTGGCCAGGCTCACGATAAGCTGGTCTGTATCACCATCTGGTGGCTATGTGCGTGAATTGCAGCCTGTTGGAGCCTGCCCTCCAAACGCAAGTGAAATGAAAGCCAGCTGAACAAATGAGCGTGAAGACAGGTTCAAGCACAGGTCACCATCTGCCTGGTTACAAGTGCTGGCACACTGCAACCCAGCCGCGCAGTCATCTTAAACACATCAATCGCATGCATGCACACACAAGCATACACACACACACACACAGCTGCACAATATGGCGCCAGTGCAAGCGGACGAAATGGAGAGTGAGGTGAGGTGAAAGATGGGTGCAAGCTGCTGAACAGGACAGAAAGAGGGAGGAAAAGCACACAGAGATTAAAGCCAGAGAGGAAGCGTCGAGATGCACACACAAACGAGCGACCACCTGGCCTACAAGAGCGATTAGGCCTTCTGTGAGTCTCAAATGCATTTGCTGTTGGCTAAACGCAGTTTCTGTAGGTACAGAAGGACTCTCTGCTTCCCTCTCTCTCTCTGCCTCTTTCTACCATCTCTGTTTTTGTCTCTCTTTCCTCTCTCTGTCCCTCTCTCTCTCTCTCTCTCTCTCTCTCTCTCTCTCTCTCTCTCTCTCTCTCTCTCTCTCTCTGTCTACTTGAAGCTAATGTTGCCTGGACGTTCTCCAGTCATATTATATATCTTTTCTTATCCACTTCAACTTTATAGGCCACATTTCACTTCCTCACTCTCTATACTACATAACATACATGTCAGTTAGGTGAGGAAAGTACAGAAAAAATACAGTTAAGTAAAAGTTTTAAAAGCAAAAATGTTTGTGAGTGAAAGTAAAAATGCATCTACCTTTAAACATATATAAAAGTAGATATTAATGAATTATTAAATAAACAAGAAGTGTATATAAGTAAAAAGCAAATGTTTTAGTACATAAATAAAAAGTTACCACCCAATGCCACCCAATGACCACTCTGGGATAGGCTCCAACACTTCCCATGACCACGAAGTTTAAGTGGCTTAGAAAATGTCTTTTTTTGTGTGTGTGTGTGTATTTCTGTGTGTGTGAGATTTCAATAATGCTTGAGTAGCCCAAAGTAATACATCAGTACAATACTCGAGTACAATCTTGTACCCATAAACTCATAGCTCATAGTTAAACTCATAGTTAAAAATAAAGGTGGCAAACAGATTTTTTGGAGCAATGCAGTGGAATAACCTATCTATGTTCCTATCAAGCCTTTTCATAGATGGTTCTTTAAAGTAGATGGTTCATAAATGGTTCGCTTAAACTCAAAGTCTAGAAAAATAAGCAGTCATGGGCTGGAGGTTAGGGAACTGGCCCTGTGGCCTGTTGCCGGTTCAGTCCCCAGCGTCTACAGTCCATTACTGAGGTGTCCTTGAGCAAGACACCTAACTCCCAATTGCTCCTCACGCGCGCCATGGATTGGGCTGCCCACTGCTCTGGGCAAGTGTGCTTACTGCCCCCTAGTGTGAGTGTGCTCACTAGTGTGTATGTGGTGTTTCACTTCACGGATGGGTTAAATGTGGAGGTGAAATTTCCCCGTTTGTGGGATTAAAAAGTGTCACTTAAAGAACCTTTTTAGTATTTGAAATGAGCAAGTGTGAAGAACACTTTTAAATTTTAAACCCTTAAAATTCCAGGATTATTAAATCCAAGCCTGTATATTCAGTAACTACAACTGTAAACTAGCTTTAGCTGTAAATTATTAAGTTATACAAGTGTATAATAACATTTTGGACTTTTAGGACTGAGGAGTCTATGTAAAGTAAAAGTTCTATATCTACAGTCATATACAAATCATTTGAATGTTTGAAAACCCCAGCCAAATTACACATTTCATCGATTTTGTAAGAGAACATAAGTCTACAGAGCAACACAAGTCTACATAAGTACTCTACAGAGAACACACATATGGCATTTTTGTCATAATCCTGAATATTACATTTTGGAAAAAAGTCAAAACAAAAAATCTAAAATGTGTAATAACATTTGCACTGATCACATTGTACTTTACTTATTTTTATATTGTTATTTTATTTATATTGGTACAGTGCAAAAGGACTGTAATTGTAAAGTTATAGAAGTGAAGATTGAAAGTCATAACCTGTGAAGGTTATTGGGTTCAGAGGTTAATGACATTACAAAAAGCTCAGATTTGGCTCTACTGTTACTCAAATGTATTTTGTGGTGCAGCTCACGGTGTGGAGGCAGAGGAATGGAGGGAGTGTGAGGGAAAGGAGGAGTGAGGAGAGAGAAACAGTTACATTTTTTCAGGATGTGAGTTTTATTGGGACCAGGCCCTTCTACATCTGGTCTAGTGTAGTTCATCCGTTTAAAAATTAGTCAGCCGTTGACCTCGGACGGCTCCCCTCGCCGGGGTCCTGATGGAGGGTTTTAACCCAAATATGGATCCCATCAGACTAAAGGAGATCAGGTTTCCTCCCTCCGAGACCACAGTAACTCACAGAGAATGTAAGAAAATACATCAAAATAGGGCCGTATGTTAGGGAAACGTTCCTACAAGCCACAGTGGAAGTGATGTGTGTACATGTGTGAATGCATTTAACTCCTTGTTGGGACCCCGTATACCCATGTTGATATGCAAGAAGTAGGTACATTTGAATGGGACTACGTCGCTCCATCTATTTGGTTCAGATAAAATTCGTATCCTCCACAAAAGTGCCAAAAGCTTTCCTTTGGATAAATAAGGTGAAGGCCATTCACATATAAATGGTTAAAGGAAATATTTCTAAGGATATTAGATATAAGATAATCTACTGGCATGAATTAGTAGAACAGGAGTGGGAAAAAAGATACAGAGAAAATGTGACTCCTAACAACCTGGTAGGCCACCAAACCCAGCACCATCAGATTCACAGTACTTAAAGCCTCGAGAGACAGAGATAGAAAATCAAGCTTCACTCTTGCTTCACATCTGAAAAAATCCACTGTGAGAAGATGATTCAACACCCAGTCTCATCTCCAAGCTTTTTATTTTATTGCTCTGTTTTAAAAAAATAGGTTATGAAAAGGTGCAAATATGTACTTTTCACCTGGGAAAAACTAATTCAAGGTAAACAGTTGGACCATAAAACTACTGTTGTACCTTTGAGATTACATTTACGTTGTTTGTACCTTGATGACCAAAAATGTACCTGCACAGAATCATTATTTCTAACAGTGTATGAGTCTGGGAAAGATAAGGAGGAAGACGGTAGTGAGAAAAAGGAGATATAACAGAAAAGAAAATTTGAAAACAGAAATTTGAGGTTTTATGGTCTGAATTTATCATTTGTAATTGGGATTATTTGGACCGTGAGAAGCAGAAACATACAACCAAATTTATTTGAAAAACTCTAAAGAATTGACGCTGTTAATATATAACATATTTAATAACATATTTCATTTCTGTTAAATGTGTTTTTCTGAAAGTAATTTCTGAAAAAAGAATAACTTAATCCGCATCATGACTGGAGTAAAATAAATGTAGGGAGGTCTTTGACTCTGGTCTTTGACAGTTCTGTATAACCCCATGTCTTGACATTATAAAGAAACAAACCTGTTACATTGCGATTGAGGGTGTGTGTGTGAGAGGAGGGAAGAGAGGATCATTTCCCTGCATTCAGTAAGAGAGCAGGCAGTTATCAATCCGAGTTATTGGCACAATAGCCCCAGTGCCAGGGGTGACAGTTATGCTTTGCCATTGGCCCATGTCAGAAACAGGATGAGTGTGTAAATCCCTCTGTGCGAGACAGAGACGGAGCGAGGGAGTGGTGTCCTTGAGAGCTTTTCACCTACATACAGTAAATGACATCATAGAAGCATTAGTCTTGTCTGGTCATTGAAAATGGGCTCAGATGACTCAAAGCAAGTCATCGAGGGCAGAGATCAAACACTCCATCACAAGCTTTCTAATGCACTGCGTGTTAATGTTCATAAGGCTATGTTATCTGTGTAAATGTAATATTAAAGTATTATGCTACACTATTGAGAAACTGTCCATACTTTCTGTTTCATTAATACTTTTTTGTCTGGGTCAAGGTTAATTACAGTAGGTCTGCCATAGATCTGCAGTAATAACAGCAAATACATACTTTATTTTCCTCCCTGAGTAAATGAATCATCATTTTTCTTCAGGATTAACGTTTATTGCAGTGAAATAAATCTGCAGCAGTAACATCTAATGTGCACGTCACTGTCTTCCAGTGAAGAGAACAAGGATAATTTCCTGAAACTCTACTGTTATGATGGCTTGTGCAAGAGAACTCTACAAATGTATTATAACTGTAAAAAGTGTACAGAAATGCTCGCTTTTTACAGTAAAGAACTAGTAAAGACTTTTTAAGGACCCGGCTCAGTTCCTCTTTTGAGTCTTCTTTAAACTCTTGGGGAGTTTTTCCTGCCACTGAGGCTTTCAGTGTCACAGTTTTTCTTGCCAGTCTCCACCCCTTTCTATCTCCTCCCCTGGCTTGCCTTAGTCCTGCCCCCTTGTCATCTTAATTACTGGTGTTTATTTGTTGTTACCCCTTACCCCTGAGATACAACTAGTTATCATGGAATATCAGGCTTTATACCCATCCTCTGTGTCTATGTAAGTTATGAATGCACTATTAGAAGTAAATAAAGTTGACTGACGACTGGTGATAAGAAGACAAAGAGATGGAGCCCGACTAAGGACTCTGTGACATCATTGCCATTGTTCACAAAAAAAAAAAAAAAAATATATATATATATATATATATATATATATATATATATATATATATATATATATATATATATATACATATTTTGATTTTCAATTTTCTATATCATTTGAACACAGAAGCTTCCCTTTATATTAAATGAAAATTTCATCATGAATGGATCTATAGAAATGCTCCAAAAATTGCTTAGAATAAAACGATTTTACAATAACTTACAATAAAAGTGAAGAACATTTTTGCCCTTTGCTGGAAAGCTGCCAATTTAGGACTGCCTCTTTATCTTTGGTCAGCAACTAAACCACAAATGGTGGGTGGGGACAAAAGGGGCGGGACTTGGTATGGGAAATGGTGACACTCAGCTACTCATTACTGTTATGACCCATGGTTCTCTAAAGTTGCTTTGTGACCAATGTAAAGAGCAGAATATACATAACGTCATTTGGCTGAGCAAATACTGCATAGTACTACATAACAGGTGATCCCTGACTGCCAGTCAAAAAAGCAGAGAAGACGAGAGTGTGGTTTGAGTTGTTGCCTGCAGTGGGAGATGAACAGTGGCGTCTGTTGGGGTTTTCACAGGTTTAAGTATTAACACTACACCAGCCCTGGGGCAGCCTGGGTAATATGAGCTGTCATGATCCACACAACTATTACACCTTAAACTCACAGTCTGTCATTCTCTCTCTCTTTCTCTCTCTCTCTCTCTCTCTCTCTCTCTCTCTCTCTCTCTCTCTCTCTCTCTCCCTCATACACACATAGGGCTATATTCCTGTCTTTGTTCAGTGCATCAATTGACTTCACTGATTACTGTAGCTAAATGCTGCTCAGTCTTCCTCTAAACTGTTTTGTTGTTTTTATTTTTTATATTTATTTTTTTACATACATGGTTTTGATTCTTTATTGATTTGATTATGAAGTGTTTTGAGCTGTATTTTTTGTGTGAAATGTTAGTTTAGTTAAGTTTTGTGTCATCTTGGGGACATTTGGTGCCTACAACAATGTAAATACAAGATGCTGAAAGTTTGTATGTTGAGTTTGTGTTCATAGACAGACATACAACAGGCAGATAGATAGATAGATAGATATGTGCATATGACGGTAGATGGGTGGATGGATGGCTAGATGGATGGATGGATTAATGGACAGATGGATAGATTCTTTATTGGTCAATAAACAAAAAAGTATTTTTCACACATGTTCCTATAAGCCATTAAAATATGCATGAAATTCACTTTTCACACCAATGTGTAATAGTTTGAATACATTTTATTTTTATTATAAGTACAGATCAGTAGTTACAAAACAAAGCATCTGCCATGAGGGTACAGCAAACAAATAAAATTGTACAGCTCACAAGACAGTTCAGAGTTGTGGAATGCTCAAATAGTTCAGTTCAGTAAGACCCAGACTGATACACGCTGTGGTTTAGTTCCAGCTCTGTACCACACTGAGGGATCTCTGATTGGTCAATATTTGCCCAATCCCAATGATCACTGAACCTCTCGTTTATAAATATCCAATCATCTTAACATCCTTTATTGTTTCCTCCACTTGTTATACACTAGACACCTTTTATTTTCCAAACTTCAACTTTATGGAGTAAAGACTGCAAAAACTAATAAAGATTTTTGCACTGATATTTAGCTAAGAAACAAAGACACCATACTGATATCTGAATGGACTTGATTTGTTCTCTCCGCTTTGCCACTTTCATAATGTCTATACATGGTTATTTTGTGGTGAAAATACATTTGTATTTTTTTTTTTCTCCTCAAAGCAACATGGAACTTGAGATGACCGTCACTGATGAGATCAGTCTGCCCAAAGGGACCTTACAAGGTCCTCAGAGTTCACAAAGTAACGGAGAGAAACATTTCACAATGTCAAGGGACGCACAAACACACACACATACACACCTTCATTTTAGTTTAGTTAGCTGTGTACCGTATAGACTGGATTTTTAGATACTATCACAGTGCAAAATACGTGTTGGGGGGAAAAGTCAATAGCCTCTCTATGCTTGCAAGAGGCATGGTTATATACTGAATGGGCATATGCTTGCAGCAACATGAGAAGATTGTCAGTCTCTTTTTTAATGTTATCTTTACTTTACAATGTCGAAGGCAAAAAGTACAGTACTAGAAAAGAAAAATCCAATCTAAGGCCTACAATCTAAAACAGCTAGCTTTGTAGATGCAACAACGCATGACTGTATCTAAGGCTAGACAATATTTGTGTTTCTTGCTTATGTTTCTTTTTTTTAATCATTTTTAACAAGTAAATACATCAAACCATTTTCAGTAGTCAGTAACACTCTGCAACATTGATTGGTGGCAGTATATTACAAATAGATTCTCAACACCTCCTTGAAGGAAGAAGGACTGAGATGAAAGTTTTGCGTTCTTTTTTCAAAGTTCAAGGTTCACAATGATTTTTTTTGTTTTGTTTTTTTTTTTTTGCCAACTAGACCTGTTCTTCACCACAGTTGGGTTTTTGAGAACTTCTCAGCCTGTTTAGTGCTACAGTTCACTCCTTTTTCCCAGAGAACAGCTATGACCACATGTCCCAGATATGTTTGAGGACACAGAAAGAAAGAAAAGGATAAAA
Source organism: Pygocentrus nattereri (assembly GCF_015220715.1). NCBI lineage: Eukaryota > Metazoa > Chordata > Actinopteri > Characiformes > Serrasalmidae > Pygocentrus > Pygocentrus nattereri. Next base: position 22,392,636 of record NC_051235.1, on the reverse strand, counting down.
ACGTGGCTAGAAGCTCATGTAGCCATGTCATGGAGAAAACACCACAGTCCACCATTGCTTCCCTTTTTTGTCTGGGGCTACCATGTGTCCATACAGCGTCAATTTTCTGTCTCCGGAAAGCACTGCATCGGCACACGTTGCGGCACTGGCTGCATCGAAGAAGATGGTTTCGAGAGGAACTCTGCTGCAAGTGTGCTTAGTCTCCACATCCATTTGAAGACTGGTCCAAAAGCTTGGAGATATGGTCCACGTAGGACTGTCAAGGGAGTCACATTCATGTTATGTTGTTTCATTGGGCAGTGTGAAAGGTGGAGAATTCCGTGAGAATTCCAAAAGAAAAGCTGAAAGTCTGCTCAGTTTTCCGATCTCCAGTCTGAAACTGGCTGGAAATGGTTTCTGGGTGTCGTTTTGGTTCGAGGAATGTGTCGCTCTAAGGAATAAAGTTTCTGTACAATCTGAAGCGAAAGAAACAATAAAAAAAGAAATGAAAAACACAAGATATATCAGCTACACACTGTAGAACTGAACGGACATAAAAACACAAGTCACTTTATCCTTGTTTCCACCCTGCTTTGCTTCATTCCCCTCAAGGCATCTTGCACAGGGAGCATCAATCCACATTCTGCATAACTTTATCTCTTTATCCTTCTGAAACTTCAGAGTTATATATATATATAACACATAGAGTTGTATATATATAACACATTGTCCGTCAGCTGTCATCGTCAACATCATCATCATTGTCCTCCTCCTCATCGTCATCAACATCTTCCCCCTCCTCTTGCTCATGTGTCCGGTTGTTGAGTGAGTCCAGCCTGAGGGTGGAGGGGTGTGGGGGCGTTAGTCTCTGATTAGCGGGGCGTCCTGCATCTCAGAGTCAGTTAGGTTAGGCTCGGAGGCAAGAGCAGGGCCAAACCTTCTGGAAGCTTCCTCCTCCGCCCACAGATGAACTACGGTTGAAAGAACAAACGCAGATTAACACCAACGCCCGCTCTCTCGCACTTGCACACTGATACACTTACACAAGCTGACTGAGAATGCTTAGACACTCAACACGAGGACTGAAACAAAGGACAACAGAACATTCCAAATCTACTGTCACTGCTTTGCTTTATTTGAAGTTCAGCATTGAAGATTTTGGTAACACCAAGGTACAATTTCCTAGACCCAGATTAAGGTTAAGCTTAGACTAAAAAGAATGTCCTATGGTGACTCACCACTGGCACTTCAGTTTAGCTGATGTCCAGTTCCTAAATGTTTAGGCACAAAAGACCAATTTTGTAGATTTTACGATTTTTATTATTAATGCTTGTTTATCTGTTTATTATTCACACGATGAACACATCGGATGCACTTTACATTTAGATTCATGACAATCAGATCAATAGAAATTACATTAACATACATTACATTTCAGATGAAAATGACTATGAAATATAACATTTTGTTACAATGAGGTTTTTAGTCTGTACTGACATCAACAATCAAAGCTCCAAATAATAAATGCACAATTGACCTCATTCATCAATATCTTCCCAAGCTTTTTCTTAAATTTGTTCTCGAAAATGTCCTAAGAAAAAGTTTACGTGAAATGAATGCCATGTTCTTAAACCGCATAATTGTTCGCACCTTTGTGATCTTGAAAGCACATAGATTCTGTTTCTACCTAAGAACAAATCCCAGACAAGAAAACAGGGGTGAATGTTAGAATCTTTGTAAAACCTATGTTAGTGGGTTTTAATCACTGTAGGTGATTGAGGCCTATGCAGCTTCACATCCTTAACCTGTCAACTGCAGCAACTGCTGATTACATTTGTAGTAACTGCAAATGATCTTCACCAGTTGTCATGAAGATTCATGTGTGCCAAACAAACGCATCACTTAAGTGGTACCAAAATGTACATACACACTGATGACAATGGAGAAACATTGGTTGTGACTGTAACGGCACAAGACAAACACAAATCCATCATCATGACACTGCAAAGTCACAATGAATTATTAAGTGTCTTCCTACGGCTCATATTACTGCTAATGTGGATCGGAACGCACCGGCTGATTCAGAGTAAGGCCCATATTACCAATTGCAGTATAAGATATAGGGCAGGTCTTAGAGAGATAATCACACTTGCAGTGCCATTCTGATGTTAGGTTAAAATCACTGAGTGTGTATATATACATATATACATACATACATACATTAAGCCCAGGTAATAAACATATTTGATGCAAAATTGTGCAATTTACATGAAAGTTATTAGAATATGACTTTTTCTCCAAGCAAGATTGTGTGTTGGCTAAACAGAATGAGTTGCAAAAGACTGCAGAGGCATGCAGCTATTTGCTGAAGTTGGACTTGCAGTGGAATGCTTACCGTTTCTCTAATTATTCTCTACTGCAGTGAGAAGTGAGTAATACGAGCTGCTTCATTCTCCGTACAAGCCCGGAGAAGAAAAAAACCGATTTGGCAATAAAACCTACACAGTGCATTTCCACGTCATGTTCTTTTAAAACGCCTCCATGAAAATGACAAAATAAAATTAAAACACGCGTTTTGTTTGAGGAGGTGGGGGGGGGGGAGGAGGTGGGGGGGGGGGGCGTCATGGAAATGAAACGAGGAGTCGCTCCTCAGCTTAATAACGGAGTAACACATCGCCATTTAGACGGCGCCTAAAAGCAATAACGCTGACACCTCCTCACTTCGCATTATGTACACAGCCGTACCGTCATTGGCAAAGATCAAGATGTATATTTTTTTAAATAGCCGCAGTTTTGAGGCTTTAGAAACTGCTGATGGAGATTAAGCAAAGAATGAAGGCATTTCCCCATCCGCACGCGCTAATGTCAAGAGACGTGGCGATGTGAAAGGCTCGCTAACAACCGGAACACCAGTGATTAATGGCACTATTTCACACTTGAAACACCCTTTGCGCGGATTCAGAAACAACATTTAAACGATCTTTTTCTGTGAAGCCACTTTTGAAGACACTAATAGCCTAGTGCTGCCCTAATCTCTGAGAAATAGCCTAAAACGTTGGCTCGTCTTTGAGAGAAAGGGCTCCATCTGTGATAACCCCCAGCTGCAAGACAACGCTCCGGCCACTAGATGGTGCTAAGAGACCCTGTATGGGTCGAGAGCTCAAGTTCACGCTGACAATGGCCTCACGGTGTTCAATGTCATCTCCCTCCAACCTGCAGATATTTCATGTAAACGTTAAGACTGAGTGCTTGTTATGTTTCTTGAGAATGTGAGGCGATTGGCAGTGCTTAAAAGGATAGGCTGCGGTCATGCTTTTACAGCTGTCTCAACGCATTTGCTGAGTCCGAGAGGAAATGAAGATAATCATAACCATAATGATAATAAATCGTGTTCGCCAGCTTTCCTTCTTTTTTTTTTCTTTCTTTTTTTTTTTAACGCCAGTTCTCCCAAGGGCGCCTGCTCTTTGTGACTTCCCTTTAAAGAAAGTTCCAGTAATGAGTTACAGATTACGCCCCATATTTGATTTTCACTCTTCATTAACTAAGCCACCTGGAATGTTATTATTTAAGGACGCCATTCCTTCTCCCCAAACAACTGCCACTGCGAGCTGGAGACTTAACACATCAACTTTATAGTTCCTCTCGAGTCATTATCAGAAAAGGTTTTCTGAGTTGGTTGATTTCTCTCTCACTGGAAGACTTGTCTTTAAGAAACAGATACATTTTGTGTCCTGTAAAAGCTTTTGGCCTAGCATACTGCTGTGTTGTGCGCGTTATGCTTGCTTTTGTGAATCCTTCGTCCATGGGTTTTAAGTGAACAGATGACATCTAAATCCATTCCTGTGTGTAAAAGGTCAGAAAACAAAGCACAAACACAGACTTTAAGCTTAGGCGCCTTCTCATACAGTCTCAGAGTTCAATGGAGAGCAAGCAGTCTAGCGCCCTCTACTGTTTCTTTCTCTTATCACACATTTGGTGCACACAAGGCAGAGCAGGGGCCCTGGAAAGTAATACAAGACATATGGTAAGAGGACTCATAGCTCCAGGATCCATCTTATGTTAATACATGTGTCATGCTTAACAGAATGGCTAAATGAAGAGGCGGACAGAACAATAGCCCAGCACAAGGCTGGGAGCAAGCTCTGTTAACAAGGGCCAGGCCACTCAGGGAACTGTCCCTGCTGTCTCGGCTCGAAGACCTGACATTTCACAACTGCCTCTTCTTATCAGTGCACCACACAACTAAGGCAAAGGCAAAAAAAAATGTAAAAGTGCTCTAAGGCCGCGCGTAACCATGCTTTATGCGCTGGGTGCTAAATAATTCTGTCTTTTTAATACTTAATCAATTTTAGTGTATATCTAGCTTTGTCACAGTGGCACATTAATTTTGGAGTTTAGAAGCTCATTTTCAGATATCATTTTTAACCTAAGAGGAAAAGGAGAGGTAATTCTGTAATTACAGCCACACTCTTTAAAAGAAAACTCATAAAACCCTGAAATAGTAAAAACGTTCATAACTTTTAATGAGGCAAGATTTTATTCATATCATTTTGGAGCATTTCCATTGGTGTGTTTATCATGAAGTGTTCTCACAATGTAAAAAGAAACAAGGATTTTATATAAAAAAATGAACATGTGCGGTTGTACATTTGTGGTTTTGATAAGACATTGATGATTTACAGTACTGTGTAAAAGTCAGAGACCACCTTTTAATTATTTATTTTCCAGTCAAAACAGCCATTAATCTGAAAATGTAACCAACCTCAAAGACTGAACTTTGGTGGTAGAAAAATTACCCCACATATTTGCACTAAAGGCAAAGAATGAAACAAGTGATATTTAGCTGTTGAAGCTTCTGTGTAATTTTCTGTTAAATACACTTTTTGTCTTTTTTTCTTCTGCTGAGAAATAAATACTTAATAGCCATTTTGACTCAAACTTGAATAAAAATGAAGGTGGTCTCTGATTTTTGCACAGTGCTGTACACAATGAATATGGATAGTGAACAATTGTCTTTTATTTTAGTTTACATCACAGATGCTAAACTACGTGTATGAGATACAAGTAGAGTTGTTTGTAGAGGTGAAACACTTTGGCTCTCTTCATTCAAAGGCTGCTTTCGGTCCTGTCTGAATGAGGGGTACATGTAATTCACAGTATCCTGCTCAACGCTGAACACACACGGCCCATACTGAACACACACCACACAAACTGCCATGGAGAGTGGCTTTGTTCTCTCCCAGGCATCCGGCACTGTTGGAAAAGTGTTGTTTTTGGCAAAGGTAGGCCTCATTGTACAGACCAGTATTTATAAATATGTAAATACGAGTACACACACACACACACACACACACACACACAGGCACACAAACACACATATGAACAGGCTGAGCACTAGGAAGTGCACCCAAATCATATTTTTAGAAGGTTTTAATGAACACAGGATGTTTATGAATACCATTTGCAGTGATTCACAAAGACTAGAAGGATCAGCGTGCACCACCCCCACCCCTCCCTCAAAGTGTAAAAGAAATCCAATGTTTCTGGGGGGAAACAGCACAATTGTGCTTCGGCGGTTGTGTGGGTTCAGATTGCCCTCAGATAAGCACACTGCAGTGCCGAAAGAACACAAAAGGAGCAGACAAAACTCGTACATGTGGCACTTAAAAAGGTCTCCTGCCTGCTGCTTTAACGCAGGGATTTGTGTATCCTTCTTTGTAAAGGGGAACTTGCGCTAGGTAAAACAAATAGCACATTTGTTATTCTCCTGAAACACACCAGGCATAAGCCATACCGGATGACAGTGGGTTAGGGAACAGTACGATACAACAGAGGAGAACTGGGGACAGGAATAGAACCGGTGTGCATTCGATTAAACATACATAATAAAAATGCTTACAGCAAAACAAAAAGACAGACACGACAAATATGAAGGTTTCTCCATCAAAAGGCATCCTCAAAAATAAAATGAAATGAAAAGAGTTATAAACATAATGGGATATCTATAGCTACAATCAAAAAGGAGAACAAATTGGGCATACCCATAGGAATATGTACATAAAGTGCTATGTTTTATAAAGCTGTTGGATATTGCAATGATATTAGAAGTGATAAATTATGATCAACCCCTTACATCCCCAGAAAGTTTTAACATGCACTTTTATAACATCAACCAGTTTGCTTTGAAGTTCCTGAATTTACTGAATAATAGGCCTTAATATGTAACAAACCTGGGATTTTAATGGGTTAAAATAGTCTCTAAACGTTGAACAAGTACAAAGAGCAAATTTTATTCCTTAAAAGCTGTAGTGATGCAGATTTATAGCAATAATACTATTGCTGTTGCGTCACACATTTTACATCCCATAGGATTAAGAATAGTCATCAAGTTTAAAGTACTGTTAAAGGTTAGATAAGGACAGAGCTGTATACATGTGTATACTTAGTAGTTCTATAGCAGAGTGGTTAAATCACTCTCTCTTTGCTTTGTAGATGAGGGTTTAAGCTCATAGAAGCACCCCACTCTAATGTTAGACACTTAATTCTTAATCTAATGACATCATGTAATTTTAACATATTTTGTCTTCTCATATTAACAATGTGTTCATTGCAGACATTCATATCATGATAACTATAAATGTCAATAAGAAAAACAAAAACTGAAGCAAGTTACAAATAAACTTAAGATTTAATAGTATAATCAAAAGGAAAACTAAATGAAATTTTAACATGAAACAGTTCATTTCATTCTGTACTCTCCTGGGAACTTACATAACGATCACAAGTGAAGGCCTCGGACACCTACACTTCCTGTGTCTAAATCACACTGAGATGAGTCCATCTTGGACAAGGCCATGGACGATGGCTGGCAGGCTGGAGAGGTCTACAGAGAAAATGGAGGGAAAAAGAGTGCGGATGTGTCTGACTTCTTCTCTGACTCCATTTCTGGGGCAGAGATCCTCATACTGATAATACCTCCACAGAGCAATTTAAGCCCAAACACTGATGCTGCAATCTGTCTTCTGTGCCTGATAGCGCTTTCTCCTCTCTCTCGCCCAAATTACTTTCTTTCATATCTAATTATATTTGCTAATGATCTTATAAGGGAATAATGGAATGTGCTTGATCTATTACCTTTTTTTGCAATACATAAATACAATACAAATGGCAATGCGGCATTTGGAGGTATTGCTCTTTTCCTACAGTTCACTGAAAACAGAGGAAGCAGACGATATCTCAGCTCAGAGAGCTAGATTTACACTATATACTGCCTTATGCTGTCAAAAATACATATATAATCACTCCTGTAAAAAAAAAATCTCGGAAATGATCTTGACTGAAATGACCTTCTTTACATCTGTTACAGTAACTTAAAAAAAATGTTAAAAAAAATTTCTGTTGGTTCATTTTTGTGGAATGTTACACAGTAACAATTGGGAGTATGCACACTATACAAAAAATACATGTAGGAATAAGTTAATCTCTTATTGGAAAATAACAAATTCTAAACTTGGATGTATGTTAATGTGGCAAAATTTTAGTCCAAATAATTTTAGACCATTCATCAAAAAATGTTCACACAATGTAAAGACAGCAGGAAAAAAAGGAATTACATGGTTTCTTGGACATCAATGGACATCAAGGCCTGGTAAAAGGAAGTCAGAAATCATCCTCTTTTCACGTGCTGTTAATTGCTAATCTTTAAGGAGCGTCCATTACGTGGCAAGTTGTGGGCTGCTGTAGTAGAGCAGCTCCACATGGGGGTGACCCTCAGGGTTACGACCTTAACCCAGACACGTGAGTCCAAAAGTGAGGACAGATGTTTTACATGAGTGCTTCACAACAAAAGCGCAAGCATACTGTGGTCGAACTTGACCATGTCCCACTCACTGCGGAGCTTCTGTTTGTTTCTCACCAACTCAAGCACATATATAGTCGATCTGAATTTCCAATACCGTGCAAAAGTCAGAAACCACCTTTTTTTTTTGCAATTTCCAGTCAAAACAGTCATTAACCCCTTAAAATCCCAGGTTTATTACATGTTAGGCTTATTATCCAGTAACTAAGGGACTTCAGTGCAAACTGGTTTAGCTATTCTTAGGTTACAGAAGGGTGTAATAAAACTTTGGGCCTGTTGGCGGGCCCTAACCATGTAATAGGTTAAGTATGAGATATTTATTTTCCAGTGTGAGAGGAAAAAAAGCAGGAAACATATATACTTTATGTTTGTACATGGCCAAAAAACACCAAAACATCTCTGATGTGGTTTTATGGACTAAAGAGTGTTTATTTGTAATTTGGTTTATTCAGATTATGAGAAGAAAAACTGTAACCAACTTGTAAGAACTGAACTTTGAAAAATATCCCTGTAGATTTATTTGAAAAAAGCAAGTTTCCTGAAAATATTGGGAGCTGTAATAAAGGACATCATAAAAACACTGGGTGACACTTTTTAAGTGTTCATTTTAGATGAAACAAGTAGCCAGGCTTAGGGTTAGATTTCAGGTTGAGGTTAAAGTTAGGGTTAGAATTAGGGCCAGGGTCAGGGTTAGGAGTTGGGTAAGGTTTTGCGTAATGGAAGTAACATATTAACAATACATCTACTTAAAGTAAGTAATGTATCAACAGAACATCTTCAAGATATTTACTTCAATGTATTCAGAGGCTTCACTACTGCTACTTCACTGATATGTTATTGATGCGTTACTGATACTCTGTTAAGAGGTTACTAATTATCTACAAAAGACCTCTTAAAGTGTTACCAAACGTTGGTATTATATTATAGTTTATGAGGTTTCTGCATAATTCATATTAAATGCATGTCTTCTGTGTTATAACCTGTACTCAAGTTCCATTTCCAATGTAGTTATTTTTTTTTTTGTCATGTCAATCCCTGTTTTTGTAAATGCTCGGCTACACTGAAAATAAGGGTTGCCCTCAATGTACGTTCGAGTCAAAATAAAGGTTGATTGATTGATTGATTGATTTCCACTGGAAATTATCTCAAGGACACAATTGATACATATTCACTGATTCATTGTCTATTCATCAGACCCTCTAACCATCCTACAGGTTTTTGAGTGATGTGTATGTTCAACAGTTACCCCCTTCTTTCACAGTGTCTCTCTCCCTCTCTCTCACTCTCCTGTACTGCTGTGATGTATACGTCCCATTGCCCCCATGCCAAGTCCCACCCTGCTCTGTTCTCTCTGCGGTTCCCACAGGCCTGGCAATGGCCAGCGCATGACAGAGCTCTAAACCCCCCCGCATTAATGGAAGGAAATGGCATTCGATCTCCATTTGATCTCCTAATCATTTCTGCTGAAATGATAATTACCGTCCTCAGAATCCTCCCACTGAGAGAGAACTGCATAAAATAAAACCGAGCTCTTTCGCTCTGTACTGTAGAAATTACATCTCCATCAACACTCCATAGTCCTGCAACAAATACATATTTCTTTCTGTGATCGCACCCATAACTGTGCAGGGTCTCTCTCGTTTTCTCGTTGTCTCTCTCTCTTTCTCTCTGTCTCTCACACGCATACACAGCTCCCTTGGTCTGCTGGCGACTGCTGTCTGTGATTCTTTTCAACTGACATAATCCTGATTGATTCGTTCAGCAGATAAAAACTCAGTCCACTTGTGCCCTTTACCGCGGGAACATAATACCAGGCTTTATTCTGCAACAATGTAACATAATGGCGTCGGAATGCGCGGAGGGGGAAAAAAAAAGAGGGCCACGTCTTAAATGACTGTGACACTCTGTGGTCTAATGTAAAATAAAAAGAGAGAGAGAGAGAGAGAGAGAGAGAGAGAGAGAGAGAGAGAGAGAGAGAAGAGAAAAAATCATTAAGCACAGATTACCAGAGTGCCCCATTGCTAACAAGGTCAAAGCAGGGTTGCTGGTAAAAGTTGCTATTGTCTGTTTCTCTTAAACGCTGGCGCTTCACATTTCTGCTCTGATGAGATTTGGTTTGTGCAGTGCTCCAGATTCTCCTTCTCATGTCCGCCTATCATGACCCCCCCCTCACTTTTTAAAAAAGAACCTTTTGTTTGACAACAGGAAGAGATGAGGTCACTTTTTGTTCATCAGGGCTCATTTGAGTATGAATCATGCTTTTTATTTTGCAGAGCTTGACGTGGGGTGAGCCGGGCTCCGCTTAAATAGGCCAAACACACTCACTTCCCCTACACACACACACACACACACACACACACACACACATATACACACAGATGGCTGTGAGGTTAGCCATGTGCCATATTTCAGAAAAGTGTGCTCTGTGATCAAGGCATATAAAAAACAGAAAATCATTAAAGAAAAGCAGAAAGAAGCTAATTGATGCACAAAAGTACAGCCATTTCACTGCATGTGCATGTGGGAAGCACTTCATTTATGACTTTTTTAAAAATCAGTTACTAATATTAAGGCTTTTTATTTAAATAATCCAGAAAGTATTATGTATTATTCCTAACTACTATGATTTATTTAGTAACTGCTTTACTATTATAACTATTATGAATTATTCAGTAACAACTCTTTAATATTCAGTACAGACATATTCAATGCAAATCAACTGATATGATTTATTAAGTAACTGATTTGAAAAATTCATTCACTATTATATTATTACAACTAAGGAATTATTCAGTAACTGCTATGGATTATTCAGTCACAATCATGAATTATTTAGTAACTGCTATGTAGTATTCAGTAACTATTACACTATTAGAACTACTATTATACAAATTATTCAGTTACCACAATGAAATATTAAGTCATTCAGTCACTATTAATTATTTCAGTAAGTACTATACTATTATAACTACTATTATAACTTATTCAGTAACTATTATAAAGTTTTCCTTAACTATGAATCAAATGGGCACATTATGTAGTTGTGAAAGTGAAGAATTCACTCCACATACACCCTTGAACTCTAACCTTAACGGCTTAAAAACATAAAACCTGACAAACTGTGTAACTCAGGGCATGTTCAGTAGATCTCCCTCTCTTTCCCTGTTTTTTCCTCGCTGTTTTTCTCTCTGTAGTATGTGTTGTATTTAATTGGGAGCTCTAATCTAGGAGAGTCGGAGTCCCAGGAGCTGTTGCTGGTATTATTTGCAGGAGCGTCACTCTCACTCGCGTACTAATTTTGCGTGGCGTCGCGCTGCAGAGGGAACGCACCCCCAAACGCCATGTCTGAGTCAGTCAGCCAGCACCAGACGAGCTCCCCTTAGAGTGACACTGTCAGTCACTCACCACACAGAGTGAGAGAGAGAGATAGAGGGAGAGAAAAATAGAGTGGGAGAGAGTAAAAAAGTGGGGGAGGGCCTTTTATCCCACTCGGTGGGACCTGTCAGTGCCACCTTCTCTCAGGTCCCCCACCAGCACTAACACAGCAGCTATCAGAGGGAACCTGACATCCACGCTCTATGTTTCCGGGGGGAGGAATCATAAGAGCGGTCCCACACAGGAGAGCAGCTACTAGCTACATACTCCCCTTAGATCACGCTCTAGAGAATTCCATAAGAGTAGTGACAGCGAGCGAGAGCGAGAGCACGAGCAGAAGAGAGAGATGTTAGAACGTTTTAAGTTAGGAGAATGTAGGTTGACAGACTTTTGCTTTCACAGTCTGTGACAAGCTAAAGGAAAAAAAAATGGTTTCCTTTCTATGTTCGTTTTAAAGTTTGGGCAGATATGAGTGACATAGCTTGTGTAGTGAGAGTGTAGGCTTTCCCGCAGATCTAAAAGTGCTTAAAGCTTCTATAGAGACATCATAAAGATGCCTTTTGGCATCTGCAAGCGGTGCGACTGTATCACTGTTCCCCATTTTTTCGACCCTTAAACAGCTCTGAAGCAAATTACACACAGATTGACACACACTGTCACTCAGGCGCACACACACGCTAACTTCTCAACGTCAGCAAGGGCTGCTGTGATGGAAAATCATGAGCACCTGGCTGGGTTTTTTTTCTCTTTTTTTTATTTTTTAAATGTGATTTCGCCTGCTTCCCCGCCGGTCTCTGATGATTCAACAGTTCCCGCTCCAACATCTGCTACTTACTCTTACTGGGTCTCAATTAAGACGGCACTATTTATGAACCCCCCCTCCTTATTTACGTTTCGATTTTTCCGCATATGTGCCGTGAGTGGCGGCCAAAAACAGGCCCCTCTCAGCTCTCGGCTCACAGATGTTTCCAGAGAGGGGCCAAAGGGTGGGTGTCCCTCGCGCGCAATGCTAAAGGAGAAGCTAAAAAGAGAAAGAGTGATTTAGGACGACAAGATTTGCAGATCTCCTGAGCTGAGGAAGCACAGAGAAAGGAATGGCTTGATTGTGAGAATGGTGAAAGCAGAGCAGTGGAGGGATCTTTGGACAGGGCTGCTCCAACTGATTTAAGAGGCCTGTTTTAATTGACTGGAAATTCTTTCACTAACTCGACATCTGTACGGCACTTTCCAGGCACTGTGTGTAAGGCACACTCCTACAAACACATTCACACAGATAGGTTTACCATACATCTGCTCTCTGAGTGGAAATGATACTGTTCTTAAAGCAGCGGTAAAGTCAGGCGTGGATATGTTATCTGTAAAATATGGATCGTATATGGTCAATCAACTTTATAGGCCAAAAGGTCTGCCAAAGAGCATGACAGTGGAGGAAAATATTGATTTTCCAGCTAAGATGCAGGCCTCGGACCAATGGGCCTCATTCACTAACCTTTCTTTTCACTTTCGCAGTTTTCACGAAGATTCTGACATTCACCAGTGTTTTCTTATTTGGAATTTTGCACTTGTGAATCTGAACATGTGAATCTGAAGCAGACTCTTTTTAGGACCTTTCTCAATAGCTAATTTAAAAAAAAACTTAGGAAGACATTGGTGAATGAGGACCAGTCATATTAAGGATAATCAAATCAAGTCAAATCAAATTTATTTGTATAGCGCTTTTTACAACGGATGTTGTCACAAAGCAGCTTCACAGAATTCCAGAAAATACAAAGTTTTAACAAGAATGTAAAAAAGCCAGGGGCAACAGTGGCAAGAAAATGATGAGATTTAAATAATGAGATTTGCTAATGAGTAATGGTGAAAAGTACTTAAATAATTGTAAAACAAAACAGGTAATTTTTTCAAAACTTCATTCACTACCCAGTCGATACCGTCCTTATATGAAAACCAAGCTGCAAAACCAGCATGTCTTAAATGAACTGTTTTTGTGATATCATGGAAGCCAACACATGCATGCATCTGCCTATTCAGTCTACAGGAGTTTAGCTCACCCCATTCACGCTGACGTTATAAGTTGTGTTTCAGCTCAGGCTGCTTTCTGAATGAGACAGAGCCAATTAGAACAGAGCTCATTTCCATACATCAACCACAGTAACCAAAGCAGCCTGATTAATTCTAGGAGGTGAGGAAAGTTTGGAAAATGGTCATGTAAAAATGAAAAGTTTTTGGAACATAAACCCAAACACATGTTATAAGCAGCCCTCAGGAAAAAAATACAGTACAAGAAAATATTACGTCCATTTGAGTGCTATTTTGGAAGATCTGTGCTTTACACATGCACTCTTGTTCAGTTTCACTTCCAAAAAATATTATACTCCTTAAATATTTATTCAGACCTTTAACTCCTCAGATAGTCTGAGATTTTTCTCTTTTTTGCATGTCAAGATTTTATTTATTTTTTAAATCTGTATCAATGTAAATGAAGCTGCTCATAAGTATAACTCATCTTTGATCAAGAGCTGTTACCACACAGTAGTTGCACCAGACACAGAGCTTGTTGACACAAGTTAAAGCAAGTTAGTCTGGGTCACACAGAATGTGATGTGAAAACTGAGTTTTCCATGTTTTTTAAATAAAAGAGTTTGGAGTAATATGCAAACATTGTTTCAAAATGTACTATTCACTACTCAGTCCATACGATTTATATAGGGAAACACTCACAAGCACAAACACTCACAAACACATATTTTAAATGAACTGTTTCTGTGATGTAACAAGAACCAGCTCATCATCTTATTTCCACCTATTAAGTCTACAGTAGTTTAGCCCTACTCATTCACACTGAAGTACTTGAATTATGCACAGTACAGCTCAGTCAATCAGAACAGAGCTCATTTTTTATCAGTCTTAAGTACACAGCTTGTTCTCAATTCTAAATAAAGACAGGTTGGAAAATGGTCATGTAAAAATAAATTATGACAATTTTTGGTATATACAACAATAAATATTTTATAAGTGGACCTCAAGGGAAAAATACAAGAAAATCTACAATATGGCCCTTTAATGAAAAAAGGCGTAATATTGTCTGCTAAAGCTTTACTTGTAACTCCAGACAGACTTTCACTTAAGTAAGGTTTTGGCTCCACACATTTTGTTGCCATACTTTCACTTAAGTGTGGTTTTTCTGTACATATATCACAATAAGCAAATAAATAATTAAGGCTACTCAGCTTATGTAGCACCTGTTACATCTCTTTATAATACTTGATTCTGTGGCCTTGTTTGGTGAAGCTGGGGCCTTTTCTAATCCATAAACCCATGCAGCAGACACTTAAAGCCTGCTTTGTTAGTGATATAACACAGCACCCCCAGATCCTCTACTTAGCTCCCTTCATTTGGGTGTAATTTACAGGCAGTGAATGCATGTGGAATTGTATCACACATTACTCACTGGTGAAAATATGCGCTGGGTTAGATACAGAGCTGTGAGGTCGTTTAGTGGCATACACATACATACAAGTTCCCTTAAAATAGACAGAGCTTAAGAAGTGTGGAGAGGGTGGCACAGTTTGATTTAATAGTCCATGTGCGCAGTTAATACGTTCGCTTATGCACTTGTGGACTCGCCAACATGCCTGCGCAAACAATAGCAGACTACGATTTCAAGGTACAGAATAAACATTGGTCATGTTGGAAAGGAAAAAAATATGGAAATAGAACTAAGAAAGTGCAAGCTTAAAAGGGAATATGGAGATTTATATCCCCCCATCACCCGTGGAACCTGTTTACTTTTTTTATTTACTCAAACTATGAGAGGTAAGACATTGTTAGAATATGAAATGTCAAACTATTTACGCGTCGGCGTAAGCACTTACGGCTATGACTCTTTGGGTTTGACACAACCATAAACAGCGCGAGATCAAGCTTCTTTGTCTAAGACCATCCTCCGTGAAGAGATGATGGATATGGTAGCCTTTTCCCAGGCAAAGAGGGATACATCCTTTCAGGGAACACATGATTCAGTTCAAAGGAGTTTTCCCAAAAGTGAAGATCCTTAATACAGAATGCAGCGAGGAACCACAGCTTCATCGCTTTCAGCTGCTTCATAAACCCTTACTTTTCAAGAACAATATCAGACGCAACATGCCGTCAAAGAGAAGTTATCTCAAATGTGCTTTTATTAATAATTCATCTGTGAAGGCTGTTTATGACATTGGGGAGGTGGTTCTAATAAGCACGGATGGAGCAGAATATGGCACGCACTGGCCAAGACTTTCTTTCTTTTTTTTTTTTTTTTTTTTTTTTTTTGGGAGAATCATTACTTTGTGTGCTCCTCTAATTGAGGCTTCATAAATTACCCAGAAGGCCTGGTCTGGCTGCTGATTGCTCTCTGTCTTGGCCCACATTGTGCCCTTGGTGGAGAGACACGAACTACGAGTGTTCTCCCGAGCAGAGTGATTGTTTTGTGTACATAGAGATGAGAGAGGCAAGAAAAGAATCACTGCTCTGGAGATAAAAAGTGCCTAATTACTAACAATTAATTGTACATGAAATAAAAATAGCACCATTATTATTGCCCTGGAATATAATAATAATAATAAGAATGATAATAATAATAATAATAATAATGGCTAAAATTGACCAGTCTTTCTTGTTTCTCTTTTAGATTCCAGAGCGATCCCCTCAATTTCTTCCTCTCTCACAACTCCCATTGTTTTTGGCAGGCAAATCTATAACATTCTTTTTGTTCCTCCTCCTTTTTCCCAAGCCTGAGAAACTTCAGACATGAGAACCATTAGCGGCCTCTAATATAAAACCAGCGAAATTTACCTGGGATTATAAGTCATTGACAAATAACCTTGCTGATAGATGCGAACTAGATTTTGTTCAAAGCACTCCGACAGCCTCAAAAGAGATTAGCGGAGTTCTTATCAGGTCAGCGGTGTCGCGGGGGAAATGTGTTTAAAGTCACATTGATTTATTGAAAGATTTTCCAATAAGAATACCTCTCTCAACTCTCCAACAAAAAAGCCTGTGTCTGTGTGTGCATCTAATGTAATGAGTGTGAACTTTGCAGCGCTACGAAATTACAACAAAAAGATTTAAGAAACGAAAATTGTGCAGAAAGAACACATTTTAGATGACCTAAATAAAGCAAGCATGAGAGAAGTTTGATTGCTGGGAACGTTAACCTGCTCAAAACATTGTTTTCTTTCTTCTTTATTTACTTATTGCTTGTCTACTGTTCTCAACTGATGCCGGTGAAAGCAATGATAGTGCATCAGTGTGTACAAAGTCCTCTCGCTTATACACTGACAGTACAATAAAGATCCTTTATTCCTCCAGACACTCATTTCACACTATTACCTTCTTAAGAGTAATTATGAATGCTTTTGGAGAGCTTTCTGTGGGAACCGGTAGACCTGACCAATTTTCTCAAACGGATGAGGGAGAAAAAAATGCAGGCTGTCATTCCACAGCCATGTCAGAGAAATGTCATCTTTACCCCCCCCCCCCCTCTTCGCCCCTCCCTTCTCCCTCTATCTCTCTCACTCCTGCTGCTTCGTTTGATCTCAGAGGTCCGCTGGAACCCTGGAAAGCTATCCCGGCATTCTCGGGCCCATTGGAGCCCCGCAGTGAACCTTCTGGAAGCAGCCGTGTGTCCAGGCTGTAACCCTAGCCACCGACATCGCTAACTCTGCCTCGCAATCTGTTAGGGACTGCACCTTAACACACCACGCTCAACTCACCGCACATAAGCCAAGCCACGGCACGGCGGTAAACCGACACAAATCCCTGCCTAAGCTAGCGCCATGCTCTAGCCACAAGATCCTGTAGAAAGACGTGTGGTATCCTGGCCATAAAACGGTCCAAATGTGTGTGGAGTAGTGCATCCACTAAGAGACACTGATAGCATTCCAGGTATACTGTATACACACATACAAATGCTATGAAAACATTATAAAAAGTTTATGGTACATCTCTCATTTGCTAGAAAAATATGACAAACTTGAGACACCTGAGAGGTCAAGTGAACACAGCTTACCTCCGTGAATGAATACCACATCTCCCTTTTTAGCATACAATCAGTTATCATGGACAAATTTTTTTTTTACATTTCCTGCACTTAGCAAAAGAACAGAAAAGCTGCTGACTAAAGTCCCTGCCCACTGGTCTAAACACTGGGGCCTAAATACCAACAAAAAAGTTTTTTTGTCATGTAAAAGTACTGAAACTCTTTTTGGTGCTATAAAGAACTATTTTAAAGAGCTGCATACAACAGTTTCTCCAGTACAGAGAAGAACTTTTTAACAAAAAGAACAAGAAGCACCTGAATGCACTTGAATGTAAGATATTTTTGTTCAAATTCTGCAAATCAACTTTTAAAACCTGAACTAAGAATATGAAAGTCAGAGGTGTCGGGTTGGATTTTGTGAGTTTTTTTAACTATGCCTTCCTTCT
Source organism: Pygocentrus nattereri (assembly GCF_015220715.1). Taxonomy (NCBI): domain Eukaryota; kingdom Metazoa; phylum Chordata; class Actinopteri; order Characiformes; family Serrasalmidae; genus Pygocentrus; species Pygocentrus nattereri. The sequence goes on along the minus strand of NC_051235.1, from coordinate 22,374,962 downwards.
TTACTTATTAACAAACACATGTCAAATAGAAGGTCCAGCTCAATGCTTCAGTCTCAAATCCAAAATCAACATTATACTAATGGATATGACGACAATGGTAGATAAATTCACTTACATCCATGTCCTTCACCACATTTTGACTGATCTCTTTAAATTCTCTTTGAACACACACACACACACACACACACACACACACACACACACACACATACACACAAACACACACACACACACACACACACACACACACACACACACACACACACACACACACACACACACACTCATCAGATTCATCCGCTCAAGGAAGGGGTCTGAATCATAACATTACAAAATGTTCTTCTGCACGTTGCATGCAATTACACATTTCCACCAGAGAGGTCTCCAAAGTCCCACACCTTACGTAGCTTTAAACTTTGAGTTGTCATAGTTGTAAAGATATGCACTGCCTTTACAAAAAATATATTTAGGGAAATTTCTGCGCATGGTTTAGCATGTAAAGATTATGTTGAATAGCTTTAGGATATTTTTTAAGACCTAACTACTGAATTACTGAATAATAAGTTTAAAATTAATAACTGAAAAAATAAGCCTGCAATTTGAGATAACCTAGCTTAAGACAATGGTAAATTTTATCAACCCATAAACCAAAGCCATGATGCTTCATACAGCTCACTTCTCCACTTTCCCAGCATCATTTTCTCTCGAATCAAACTCACTAGATCAAACTGCCTCACACAGTAATAGCTATTCTCCAAGGTACTAGCACGGTCAACAACAGGAGCGGGATAATATTTTTATGTTATCGGTAACACTCCCACGTTTGTTTTCATAGCCACTCAAAGGCCGGAGCTTGGGGATGACAGGAAATGGCAGCGTTTGTTTGAATCCCCACATGCCCCCCCATAACACTCTCCCCGGCTGCAGAGGAACGTGGGAGGACCCGTTGTGCACAATGATCTCTTGTTCAGATGGAAAGGCTTTGTGCATTCATCTATAACTGCCCGCCATGCAAAGATAACCAGGCAGTCCGATGATCGATAAATAAATAGCAGACAGAGAGAATAAAAAAAATGGAGATAGATGGAGGGCTGTCTGACTCTGGCCTCTTTTTTTCACTCTCTAGTAGATACTGTTGTATGAAAGTGAACACATCATCAAAAAGCCTAATATTTCACCTTTGTCATTTATTTATAAGACACAAAATATTTACTCTGCTTTTGATGATCTGCTGTGGTTTGCTGACATGCACTGAGCTTTGCTGATTGAGAAACAAAAGAGCTAGAATGAATGACCTCAACAGCGTACAGGAATGGTATTCACACATGAGGTCACTTCCAACACGTTTATCGAGTTATTCCATACTTCATACATCAGGCTAGAACAATACATGGCTTAAAAAAACCTACATTCAAAGACTTAAGAAAAAAATACTCATTGAAGGCTGCAGCCAGTGTAGTTTAATTTCAGTTAATAATTCAGATTTACAAATAAGCTGCCGAAGGAAAAGACTTCCTACGAACAGCCGTGTAGGCTTTGTAGTGGAGATATGGGGAGCACAAGTGCGAGTGTAAAAAGTGAATGTTGGAACAGTTTGAAGTGCAGAGATGGAGAGCCTGGTTCATGGTGAGGTTATCACAGGCAGGCAGCAGTGGGAGCCGGGTGGCTGCTCTCCACACACACACACACACACACACACACACACACACACACACACACACACATACACAAAGAAGCGTTTGTTTTTATGGCATGTTGAGACAAGTCTTTTTTCCAAATAATTTTAGACCTTTTCTCTAAAATCTCCAAAATAGTAACTTTACAGGAGAAGGCAAAAACACTCTTAGCTTTTAATGTAAGTCAATGTAAAGAGATTTTATTCCAAGTGATTTTGGAGCATTTCTATTGGTCCTTTCATCATGAAATTGTCATACAACATAATGGATAGTTGGTATGTTGAAATGATGCAGAAAAAAACGAAAACAAAAATGGAGATACATGTTTTTCTTCAGATAGTGACAATATATACATGTACATTTAATAATACATTATTAACATTAAACAAACAAATATACATGTATTTATATTTTTATATTAATAAAAAAGCTTCTAGTCAAGGTCAAGCTCAAATCAACTACCTATATTCATTCTCAGATAAAAAAAGGCACTGAACTGTCTGGGGTGGTACCCCTAATGTCACTGGGGTCATACCCTCAAGGGTATGTGTTCAGTAGCTTTAGTCAGGGAACATCATTTTACCATTTCACCTTGTTCTTTAGACTTTTATTTTTTGGTTTCAACACAGACTGTGAAAAGGTATAAATATGCCCCTTTTCACAGGGAAAGTGAATTGCATTTAAGGTACAAAACTGAATAACTGTCGTACCTTTGAGGGCACCTGAAAAAGTACTTTGTTTCTGACAGTGCAACAACTCACACTGATTTAGAATTTTCTAAGCCTAATCTTAGATGTAAGCCTAATCTTAACCTCAGTAACCAAAGAGCAATGTTGTTTTCAGGTTTAAAAAATGAAGCACATAGCTTTTGTGAAAGGAAAATTGCATGAGGCCTGTTTATTTCCGGTTTTCCTACAAAGTCAGCAAAGTCAGAATTGTGTGCAAATGACAAAAGTCATTTGTGTTCTCATAATGTCTTACCCACCAGCCTGTCTCCCAAACCCCCACCCAAACAAGCACACACATTCACACTCACAAATACACATTTAAGCACAGAGGGAGAAACGGAGCTTCTGTACGGATGTGTATCGCCGAGCAAACAGCGGCTTCACTGCCTCAAAGCCTGGCATCCCGAAGAGAGGATCAAACACACACGGCGTTTGGGTGAAACCACATCGACAGAATGTCAAGCACAACAGGGGCTGCAAGGAGGGGCTTTCTCTCTGTCTCCCTGCCTCGCTTTTCACACACACGCACTGCTCAAAGTGACAATCAAAAAAGCAACACTACGTGTCTCACTATCTAATCACTCAGATGGATTGAGCTGGGATAAATGGACAGACAGGAGGTGGAGTGGAGAGGCGGATGACATTTGAGTATCTGCAATAAAAGAAATGACAGTGAATAGACACTTTCATTTCTGACGCAGCCTCTTTAGGAGGAAAGAAGTGGATTTAGCAAAATTCTGACTGCGTTATGTAGGAAAGTAGCTTTCAGACTCAGGATATTCTAAGTAAATATAATTCATAAAAAGTGCTTGTATATTTGATATGTTTTAAGTCAAATCAGATATCAGAACCACATCAAAATCAAAAGAAAAAGAGACACAGTGGAGGTGAAAGTGCTCCCATTTGTACCATAGGGTCTTTAGAAGCAGAGACATGGATTTAGCCCAACTGTGGCCGAATAAACTCTACACAATATACTTGCATGAGAAAATGCCTCCTTGACCCAATACATAATACCGTGTTCTGAGCAAATATGATTTGTAAAATCTGCTCACACATTGGGCATGTTTTAAGTAATTTCGGATATCAGAACCACATCAAAAGTGTTGGAGAAAAAATAAATTAAAAAAAGAAAAAAAATAACAAAAAACAACTCTAAACAGTGAGTCAGTGGTGTACAAATGATTTTGTGGTTCCACCCACCAGCCAGCCGCTAGCCCCCACACAGGGGAAACACAAATCCCTAGTGACAGGATCCGTATACGCTAGGCAGCAGTGCTGGAGCAGGCCGGACAGGGCCTGCGTCTTGTCTGGAACCAAACATGCCCAGAGCTTTGCTGATGAGGTCCAGAGCTGTGTCACATCACGCCATGCCTGATTCTGCTGCTAACAGGATGTAGGCCTGCTTCACTCTCATTATCAAATGGATAGGCTAATGCAGTGGTTCTCAGTTCTACTTCTTGGATTCCCATCCATGAGTATGTTTCATCTCGCTCCCTCACAGCTGGTCCAACTCTTCAGTTGATTGACATGTTCATGCTTCGCCCACAAATGTACTCTAATACAGCAATGTATTTGGAGGTTGGCCACACTTTAGCAATCTTAGTGTTTGTCAAAATATAGACATTATTCATTTCAAATTATATTATTTTATGTAAAATGGCTTTCCCTATTAAGATAGATCATAGTTTATTGGGTTAATTGTCATGTAATCCAGTTGACGTTATCATGGTAGCAAAAAAACCTGCCTAATTTCAATTAACAACATAGTCCAGTTCAATAGCACAGCATTTTAAACTGGATTGTTATATTGCAACTCCAATTGTCTGAGGCAAATAATTTATTTATTATTTTGATGAAATTTTGATGAGTATTTTGATGAAAAATGAGTTTTTCATTAGGCTGAATAAGATTAAACCTTCTCACAACCTCACATAAGTAGCTACAAAAGAATACTCTTATGGGTGGAACATGGAGAGATAACTACATAGGTGAATGTTGGGACCTGCTGTTTCAGTCCTGGTGGAGTGGAGTACAACTGTCCACCACAGTTCATCATACTTATTTTATAAATTATGGCTAAAGGTTAAACAAAGTCATTCAAATTGATTTGATGTGAAATGAACAGTTCTGGATAAATGTATGTGGTCAAAATTGTTTACAGCTGTAGTGATGATGTCTAAAGACTTTGATGCTTCTAAGAGCTCACTCACAGAAAGTTATTACATGAGATGGTCATAAATATACTGCCTTACGTTTGAGACACTGTTTTAGTTCTGAAATAAGTCACTGGTGGTTTTGGGATAGTAAATAAAATGGCTATATTTGCACTGGTTGCAAAGAGTCGAGACGCATTAAATCAAACCACTCTGAATGGCTTTGTTTACATCTAATTGATTTAATTACACTGACATTTTGAAAAATCCAAGGCCTTCCTGAGAAAAGGTAGGTATGTTATAGCAGATGAGCAGAGGTATATCAGAACGAGGGTTGATCATCACTGGACAGACATTGCTCTGATGGAGGTTTTACCAGTAGGGTAATGCTCATGTGTCTATCCAGGGTAATGCTAATGATATCAATGTGTCTCCTTTTTTCTCTTCAAGGTCCTGCCGGTTATGGTCAGTGACCTGTAGGGGGAGCTGCTCTTTTACATGTTGTGGGGGTGGGTGTGTGCGGGGGGGTGTATTTGTGTGAGACAATAAAAACATTAATTTGCCCTGAAATCATTCCTGACGTAAATGTAAAATGGTGCCCATTGGAACCCAGTAATGAAGCATGCTGCATCTCTGCAGCTCCTAATTTGACTAGTTAAATGACTCCATTACGTGTCTAACAGACAGAGGCAAATCATTTCTGGTCAGTTGAGGCTCACTTACCCGCGTCGCGTCGCCGGGCTGGGGGAGAAATGGAGAAGACGACAGGGCCTACTTCTCCTTTTTCCTCCTGCTGGCTTTTACACTTGGCATGTTATTCTAGCCAAACATGAAGTGGCAAAAGAACAGCTCTGAAATAAAGGTGTGCACAAGCAATGCCTTCTCTCTCTGTCTTTTTTTTTTCCTCCCTAAATTGCACTTTTTTCCTCCCTCTCCCTCCCTGTGAGTGTATGTGTTTGCATGTGTCTCCCTCTTTGTGTTAATTACATGTCCAGTCTGAATGATCAAAGCATACATAAATAAAGAAAACAGATAAATAAATATGTGGAATGCACATCAGGATCTGCTTTTTTCCTTTTTCCCCAGTGAATTGGACATTTAATGGGGATTTGTGCAATCATAACCCTGTCAGCGAATCGCATCCTCACTCTCAAGGCAAAAGGGATGGAAAAAAATGATTAGGAAATAGTGAATTATTAAAGAGGCTGCCTGCTGTCCGTCACTGTCACTTAGCACGGAGAGATGGAGAGAAATGCTACTAGAGGAGTGCGCGTGGACATCTGTTTCCAACGCAAATCCCCTCAGCCCTCCCAACCACCCCCCCAAAAAATGAACTTAATTAATTTGTTTGTTTGTGTCAATAGTTGCTAGGAGCACAGAGTCGAAAGCACGCACATACCCTTCATTTGAATGATTATTCTGACACAGTGCTGATATACTGATGGGCAGACAAGTCTCTACATGAGAAAGAATATCACTCTCAGTTGCTTTTACTTATCCATTAAAGTGGAAATGTCCAGAGACATGCAGTCTATAGCTTATGTAGACTCATAAAGTAGGGTACAGGCCGTAGGCCTTTAAATAGACTTTTATTCTGGAGACAAGGGCAATGTGTTGTTTAGGGAAAGGGCATGCAGTAATTACATAATGTAAAAGGAAGGATAACGAAGCAGACTCATGCTGTCTGCTGATATAACTAATAAGGGATCATCCCCCTTTCTCTTCCTAAACACAGCCTCAAACACATGCACACAAACTCAGTCTTAAGCGATGTGGCGGGGTGATTAAGGCATCTGTGTGTGTCTATGTGTGTCTGCCAGGCTCTCACACCACTGGCTTTAAATATGAGTCATAAGGAGTGGAAAGAGTTAGTGTGGACTCACTGCTTCCTGATGCCTTCACTGGCCTCCACAAAAAGGCCTGCACGTGGCAGGCCGGAACGCTTGGGGTTGCTGTGGGGACAGTCACCACCTCGCTTTTGCTCTTCCCATAGAATTTGAATTGAATGGTGACACTATGCTTGACCTGTCTCTAAAGACAGTGTCTCACCCTTTACTCCATCCATTGTTTTCAAATGAGTGACCAATTATAAAAATATATCAAGTATTTATGTCCCAAGTCCTTTTTTAGTTTTTTTCTAAAAAGGCATCCAACTTGGTTTTATACACTTCTGAGTTTATGATCCCATTAATAAACACAAGCTTATCAGCATCATTATTAGAAAAAAAAATCATACAAATACTTTTTAGGGTTATTGCAAGTGTCAGGTTGCTCAAAACTAGTTAGTGCAAGACATTTGTATTTACAGGGTTAAATCAAGGGAATTCAATTCTGGGACTCAAGATTTTGTCAACTATTCATTGAACAACTACAAGAAGAACAGATCCAATCCATAAAGGACTATAAAATTTGTGACTCTCTCTCCAAATCATGCACATCAACACACACACACACATGCTCTCACATGCTCAAAGGGGGTCTGGGACTTGTTGCCCCTGGGCACTTTTTTGTGGCACTAATGCCCACAGCTGCTACATGCTGGCTTGGCATGTGTGTGGGTGTGTGTGTGTGTGTGCTTAATGCGATAGGTAATTATGTAGTCTGATCTCACAGACGAGGGATTTAAGAGCTAAGTATACTGTACCAGCTCTTGCGATGTGACACATGTCTAGGCCTAATAATAGTCAAGAGTGATGAGCAAACAGATGGACAGATAAGTATGAAAGCACTAAGGTGAGGCTGTTTTAGAGAGACTGACTGTAGCAAGTTACTCACTACTGCAGGGCTTGTTTTCTTGACACACATTAAGCCTACAGTTCAATGGAGAACTGACACCAACTCAGTTGTGTTAGAGAGTGTGTCACTCAGCCTGGCCAAGAACTGCCTGCTTTGACAGGAAGGCCATTAACTGATCAAGAACTGTCAGTTTTGCATGATACATATAGGCAGGTAATTAAGAAAAAAAAACACTCAGGTAAACAAATGGTTATACAATGGCTTAGTCGCCAAGAACCAAGAAATGGATAACTTCACAAGACTATGGCCAAATGCGCTAACACAAACCATTTTCTGCATCTTGTTTCAAAAGGACTCATTCTGCAGAACAGGCAACTGTTTATGACTAGCATTTTAGAACTAGCAGTTAGTTTGAAACATAAAAGTGTCTTGTCAAACTGATGAAATAGTGGGCAGTCATGGGCTGGAGGTTAGGGAACTGGCCCTGTGACCGGAAGGTTGCCGGTTCCATCCCCCAGCGCCGACAGTCCATGACTGAGGTGTCCTTGAGCAAAACACCTAAACACCCCAATTGCTCCCCGGGCACCATGGTTAGGGGTGCCCACCGCTCCGGGCAAGTGTGCTTACTGCCCCCTAGTGTGTGTGTACTCACTAGTGTGTATGTGGTGTTTCACTTCACAGATGCAGAGGTGGAATTTCCCTGTTTGTGGGATTAAAAAAGTATCACTTAATTTAGTGCAAAGCAGGCTTTTACACATGCATACAGAAGTTACAGCTGCCAACTCAATCTGAGAACAGTTTACATATGCCATTGTATTTCTTAATAAAGAAATGGCATGGACTGAATTTTTGTAAATCTGGAGGCCTCAAGGTCAGTCCTTCAGGTTTGGCAAACCTAACAGCAGTCCGGAGTGCTGATGAGAGCATAATTGGCAAGGTCCTGCAAGCTTAAGGCTTTTTAGCATACAGGATTCATCAGACAGTCTGTAGGCAGAGCTTCTGAGGGTGAAAGTATGTCCAGCGTAACAGGCTGCATTCAAAAATCTGTCACTTAGAGCTTCACAGCCGTATAACCGAGGACTAGAGAGAGACTGCTGGGTTTGCCTTTAGGCAATATTGCCTCAGTGTCTGGTCTCATAGCCAGTAGAGCGTAAGTCAAATGCTGATGAACCCCATGCTGGGTAAGTTCCTGAAGAGTGGAGCTCCTTTTACCATGTTACTGTCTCCACAACCCAGCCTTTTGTGGAACGACTGAAGTGGATTTGGAGTGTTTTTGTGCTCGCTCGGCCCCCTAAGCGCTGCCCTTCCTTCGTCTCTACGTCTGCCTGCCGATTTCTGTCTGTTGATCCTCCTGAAGAGGACAGATCAAATATTCCACTCCAGTTGGAGAAGCACGCCTTTTCCGTTTTCGGGGGTGCCGATATGATTAGGGTTGACGGACGGGGCCGGGGGTTTGAAGTCTTAACAGACAGAGCGACTTTGATATCTGCTCGCAGTGTGTATCACCATAGACACACAGAGACAGAGAGAGAGACTGAGAGAAAGAAATGAGTGATTGAGTGAGTAAGAGAGGGTAAGTGAGTTACAGGCAAGTGTGAGTGAGACAGAGAGAAAAAGAATGAGTGAGTGAGAGAGAGAGATGAACAAAAGCATCTGTAGAGTGGTCAGGGCCAGCGGCAGCTTGTGTCGGAGGCTTTTTGAAGTTTAACCCCCCCTTTTCTCTCTCCTCCTCCCCTCCTGTATTCCTACCCCCAAGGCCCTCTCTCTCTCACTTGCGCTCGCTCTTCCTGCTCTTTGGGAGAACCCATTGGCGACATGCACTCACACACTAGATGGTGCTGGTCCAAGAAAACAGTATGTGATCCAGCAGGCTAGGATTCTTTCACAACAAACGAAGCTGAAGATCACAAAGAAATTAAGCTACAGCTAGAGAAAACAAAACACACCTGCTTAATGCTCTAATAATTAACACCTGGAGTCAATCCAGTGAGAATTCTCTTTATTAACTAATGCCTTTTAAAGCATTAACCCTTTCGAACCTAAGCCTCAAAGCAGCCGGCTAGACATGTCTTGATGTTTGTGACTGTAACTTACTATCAAGTGATCTATAAACTCTGATTCAGCACAAATTTATTATTCAGTAAGTTATGAGCTATGAAACTATTCTGAAATGTATGGCATTATTTGAGTGATAAAGGGGAATGAGGAGGCTTATACCCTGCCAATCAGCACTGGGCAAATCACACATAATAACTGTTATCCAAATAAATGTACAATAGTAAGCAGCTTGAGTTTTGCCCATAACTTTGTCACGGCATACATATCCCATAATGCTAAATAATGGGATGCAAGATTCCACTTGTTAGCTACATTTCTATTACTTGTTAGCCTTGAAAGACAACTAATTAAACAAACTGTGAAAACCTTTGATTAAGCAAAGTGTGAAAACCAAATATGTCTTAGCTGATCAACAACATTTGGGCTAACAGCAAAGTTGATGTAAATCTCATTTTTAATTTAAACTGTTCCTTTAAGGGTTCGAAATCTTGCACACCAAGCACGAAAGCTGTGGAGCTGTGGAGTTTCTGTGGAGAAAGCATATCTTTTAAAACGTTGCGCCACACGGGCCATGCTTTGGAGCGGTAGGATGAGAGAAAGACTAAACAGATGTCGCAGCTTGGCGGGAGTGAGGGAGTTAACAGGCTTTATTTTTCCCCCTCTTTTTAAATGTCTCCCGTATAAACAGATTTTGTTGCCGCTTAAAGTGGGCTCAAAATTAAAGCATATCGTTTTACACACATATTGCATGCATATTAGCGAGCCCCAGCTGCCAGTGTCCTGTTCTTAAGAGCCATATGATTGAGTTAGGGGGCCCCGCTATCAGATAAGATTTAAGCCTGCTTTTCCCCCCTGTGCACTCCCCCCTCTGCATTTTACTGCTAACTTATTAAATGGAGAGAAATGACATTATTTCTTTCTGAGTGTATGTGTAATTATTGTCACACACCTGTGACTCCCGCCATCTTCGGCAGGGGGAGAGGGAGGGGAAAAAAGGATGGGAGGTGGAGAGGGGAGGGAATGGGAGAGAGAGAGAGAGAGAGAGAGAGAGAGAGAGAGAGGGAGAGAGGGAGAGAGAGAGAGAGAGAGAGAGAGAGAGAGAGATACAGAGAGAGGAAGAAGAGACCTCGTCTGCAGCAGCGGGAGTTCTCATTTAAAAAAAGAGAAGAAAACACAGAGAGATAAAAAACAGAAAGCTTGTTAATCAGATCGTCTCTGTCACTGGCACTACACTGATATCCTAATGATTCACACAGCAGCTCCCACATCACAGTCCTACTGATGAGAAAAGACCCCTCCGCACCTCCACTCCATCAATTAAAACCCCCAAAAGCAAACAACCTTTTTACTTTATTACACTAGACAACAGCTCTTCAGACTGAGGGTCCTGAAAAGTTATGCTTTTGTTGTGTGTTGTTTTTCAGCAATCTGCCAAACAGACTTCTTCCCTTCCACAAACCGGGCTGTGCTGGCAGCCCTCTCCGAACAAAACGGCTCGTCAAAAAAACGCGTGGCCAAGCACGCTCTCTTTTCTTCCCTTTCCTTTTTTCTTTTGCCGAAGACCACCCCGAGGAAGCAGAAACATGTGAAATAGTGCTCAGAAAGACAAAGGAAATTACCTATTAGAGAGGGAGAAATGATCTTCCTTTACCCTCGCTCCAAAAAGTGACTCACGATGTTGTAATTGTTTACCTTTGACACTGGCCATAATTCTTCGCCGATTCACTGTAACAGAATATTTCAGCATCTCTTTTTCAGGCTCTCTCTCTCTCTCTCTCTCTCTCTCTCTCTCTTTTCAGTCTCTCTATCTCTCACTTTCTCTCTCACTTTCTCTCTCTCTCTCTTTTGTAGTGTCTTTTGTTTTTTCTCACTTTTTTCTCAGTTTCTCTTTTTGCAATCCACCTCTCTTTTTCAGTTTCTTTCAGTCTCTCTCTCTCTCTCTCCTCAGCTTATCTGTTTCTCTTTTTCCAGTTTCTCTCTTATGAGTCTTTCTTTAAATCCCTCTGTTTAGCTTTCCTTCTTTTTAATCTGTTTCTCTCTTAGTCTCTCTTTCTTTTCTACTTCTCTCTATTTCAGTCCATCTTTCTTTTCACTCTCTTTCTCTTGTTCAGTCATTTCTTTTATTCTTTAGATTCTCTCTCTCCTTTTATTTAACCTTTTTTCACCCCCCACCCATTTCTACTTTCAACCCCCCCCCCCCCGCCCCCCCCCCCCCAAATCAAGGCCTCAAATGTCTCAGAATTTATTCCATCTTTGCTGCTCACTTGTCACACACATACACACTCGCCCACCCTTCTCTCTCTCTCCCATCAGACCAGAGACCGTGTCACTTAAAACATGACCTCCTCTCCTTTCGCTGTCTTGTGTAAACACGTCTATCGCTTTTATTCTTCCGCCGCCGCTCGGCGAAGGGGCTGCACATACGAGCTAATCACGTTGGGAGGTTTTACACTGTCACTCTTGCTTTCCTGGGCTGATCTAAAAGCGTGGAAATAGCGATGTTTTTTTGGGTGTAATGTTTTAATAGAAAACAGATGGCCACAGATGTAGGGCCGCGCCGAGCTGGGTGACATGTCTTTAATATTTTAGAGTGGTCTTGCTGTAAACGTAGAAGCAGCTGTTTCCTCCCGTTGTAAATTTGGAGTTTTTAATTCATGATTGACAGCTATTGGATTTACTGTAAATTACAGAAATGAATATGGAAGCGATGAAACCAGGCGGGTTACGTGCAGGGAGGGTGTATTTGACGTTGTTCACGGCTGAATAAATTTATTGCCAAAGTGGGGAGTTTATACTCCTTTACTTCTTCTCTTCCTTTCTTTTTTTTGCCAAGGCAAAGTATAATTCTGTTTAAATGCACAGCTGTCTCTCCAGCTCTATATGCGGCTGATATTTAAATGTACATGAATATTAACATGAAAAATGCAGATGCGGGGGTAAAGTGGGCTGCTGAGAAGGAGGGGGCTGCTAAAAGAGTTCCATTTTCATGTGTTTGTTTAGCCGCTGTTCGTTTAGTTTTAATGTCAGCCGCGAGTACAGCTCCCTTGACGCTTATGGTAGAGGTGATTGTCATCAATTCGCATCTTGGCATTTAAACCACCTGCTTCAAATACACATATTTGAAATGCAAATAAACTGCATATGCCCAGACAAATTAAAAAATACGGCGAGTAAACACTTTTGAAGTCATAACTTTTCCTCTCTTCTTCTTTTTTTCTTTTTTCAGTGGGGAGTTGCACTGTCAAATGTTCTTTTTCTTGAGAAGGCAATGCCAGGCAGATAATGCCTTTCAGAGCAAACATGCATAATACTAACTGATTATATATTTATTTGTGGTTTTGTTCACAAGGCATAGAAAGCGTGTATTTTATTTATTTATTATTATTTTTTATCTTACCCTCAGCTTGATTTGTGTGCCTCTGAGGTGTTTTCCATTAACCATTTCTACTGTTTCTTCTTATCCTCCCCTTTTCGTCTGCACAAGCGAACCTATAACAGTTTTTTCTCTCTCTTTCTCATTGCTCGACGCTACTGTTATTCAAACATCAATAGCCATATGTCTTCTTTAGCATTGACCCTCTTTCCTATTGATATTTGTATATGATCATTACTTTTCCTCTCCATGCTTTGTCTCCTTGTGTCAGCTCCAAGGTGTATTATCCGATACTGCTGTCTCTGCATTCAAAGCAAAAAGCCAATGGCCCCCAATGTTCCACGGGCCGATCCATGGCATTAGGCTGGACAGCTTTTTAATGAGCCGAGCGCATCATTTTTCATAAAGTGTCTATTTGGATATTATCATGTTGCACTAACCAAATCAGGCCGTAGCACATCTCTCTAACTTTTCCCTCCCCACCCTCCCCCTTCCCCCATCTATTTCCGTCCAGACGGGTGTGTAAGTGAATACACTGATAAGCAAGAGCGTTTTAATCAGGCAGATGGGCAGCACGCTAAAACGTTGCTCCTGCGCCGTCTCATCATCATCTTCATCATCATCACTGGGATAATCATCATCATCATTACCATCATCTTCCTCCTCATTGATGAAATGACAGTGGTTTCAAGTTGACAGTCTTTCAAATCGGAACTCCACAACTAAACATCGGCGCTTTTGAGAAGAAGAAAAAAAAAGAAAAGAAGAACAGAAAAGCAAAAGAAAACAAAAAGTTCCCTCCCCGCTGCCTTTGCCCGCTTGTTCGCTCACTTTTGATAAAAGTTGCTGAATGTTGTTTTTCAAATTAACGAGAAGCCTTTTCATTTTGTCACATGAAGAAGAAGTTGAAGTGAAAGATGAGGGAGAAAAAGAGATTCATGTGAAAATGCTTCATTAGTGTTAAAGACCCCCCTCCTACACACTCGCATCCACATGCATTCAGATTCAGATTCATGTTTGAGAACTTTACTGTCTATCATATGATCAAATTATATCTTTAATATGCTATAACATATTTACAAATGGGAATTTTTGCATATATGGACTATACAGAGCAGAAGCTACTTTTTGAAACTTTATATACTACATCAAACTTTTTTTATTTGATAAAAATCAAGAAAATTCTGTTTTCCAAGATACAGGCTCTTTAAATAGAAGTGAACAAAGCGATGTATACATTTACAGAGTAAATACATCTCCGCAGAATGGTTTGGACTGGAGTAGTGGGATGAGTTGAGTACTGGTGATCAGGACGTGTGTGCGTGTGGACAGGTGAGGGTGAGTATGAGAATCACCTGTCAGACACTTAACAAGCACCTCGTCAAGCATCTGCAACAGCGTGTGCATCAGTGACGCTGTTACTGCTAACATTCACGCGCTTGTCAACCACAAGCAGACAGAACCCCTGACGAGGTGTTACCTAATTGTGTTTTAAAAAGCGATGACACCTCGTCTGATTCGTTCTCTCTTTCTCTCTCTCTCTCTCTCTCTCTCTTTCTCTCTCTCTTTCCTCCATGACACATCTCTTAATGCAATTAAACATTATGAAAAACAAGATATGGTGGAGTGCTGAAAGGGTGGGCGTTGTTTGGCTGAGGTGGGGAGGGGGGGGACTACCTGCAGTGAACAGGCACTCAAAAGAGACCATAATAAGAACATCACAAGCAGGGGAGTATTGTCTCTGAGATGACAACGACGTTAAAAACAACAACAACGGAAAAAACTCAAGTAATTAAAACGTATTTTGCGTTTTGTTACCACTGTTGAAGTGGCCATCACTGTTGACGTTTTTCACTCCCCCCGCCCCCCTCCCACTGTAAACGCAAATAATGATTGGGGAAAAATTGTGGAAACATCAAGATAAACAATAGCAAGCAGGAGAAAAAATAATCAATCAAATTATTAAAACGAAAAGTTCTGTTCCCAAGGACACTGAGTTCTCAGGCATTCTGTTGGAGCTGTCCACCAGGAAGAAAAAAAATAATAATAAATAAATAAAAACAAAAAAATGAGACATAACTTGGATGAGATGCCAGCAAGAGGGGAGGGAGGGTGTTGAGGGGGGGAAAGACACAGAAATAAACCCAACTCCCATCTGATGACCAGCTTGTCTATAATACTGAATCACCACACCGTGCCAAGATGCAGGAACAGGATAAGTCCAGATCAGAAAGATTTGAGGCAGTCGCAGGGCCTGTGAGCGAGAGAGCGCAACTTCTTCCACACCGTGAAAAATCACTCCTTCAACCTGCCCACACAGAGCTCCATCCAAAACTGATAAGAGCTTCGAGCAGAAAATCAGTCTGGATAAAAAGTACATGGCACAATACATGGCAAATATACATGGCATTCATCTTATCATCCCCTAAATCCCCCCACCCCACCCCTCAAAAAAGAAGAAAAAAAACACAGGACAGATGATGCGGCCATCTTGAGATCGTTTGTCAACTGTCAGCCTGAGTTGACCTTGCAAAAAACAAACAGGGAGCATGGTGGCAGCCATCGTCTTCTCGGAGAGAGTGGGGGGAAAAAAGAGAGAGCTGTTGTTTTTGCTAATAAAGAGACATTTTGCCTTTCATTTGCAGCGGCAGTTAAAAGCGCAACAAACATGGAAATCCATTATGGGACGCTACTTAAAAGTGTGACCAATCCTTGTGCAGTCAATTAGGGACTGGCGACTGAGTACGACGTTTGTCTGCCGCATTCCGATCAGCGTGGATTTGACGATGGAGAGAGGAGATTTCCCTTCTTTCCTCTCGTTTTTTTTGGACAGGATGGATAGAGAGAGATGGAGGGATGGTGCGAGAGCGAGGGAGCGAGGCCAGCGCAGCCAAGCTCTGCTTATCTCTTTTCTTCTTGCTTTTTTTTTCTGCCTCTCTCTCTCTCTCCATTTACAAAAGCATTAATGTGCTCAGCTATGTGCTTGTCCATTGTTCTGTGTTTAAAAGCTTAAGGAATGTGTTTGTGTAGCTGGCAGCAGAAAAGAGTGGTGGATTGTCAGAAAAAAAGGCGCTGCGCTTAAAGTTGGAGGGAAAATGGGTCACAAAGGGTGATATAAAGTGGGTAATAAGAGAGCTTTCCCAGAATGAGCGGGGATGAAGTTACACATTAAAAAAGATTTATCTTAAAGTATGGTGTTAATCCACTGCTTAAGCCCTCAAACCTTTTTTTTTTCCTCCCCCTGCCGGCTCTAATAAAAACTATAAACTATAAAGTTCCTACAATTTCTGGAAACTGCGGCGCACTGGACATGATTTTACAAGAGTTGCTGCCCACTGAATCATGCCGAAAAATTCATCTTTGTTGAGCGCCTTGCCTTTCCAGGACAGATAATTAAATAGCAAAACAAGTTTTCCAAAGGAAGAGGACAGGAAGAGGAAGAGTAAACAAGGAATGATCACATGGCCATCAGGCGCCAGACAAACATTCGTTTACTGCTTAGTGCTTATTAATTGAATTAAAGTAAGCAGCAAGAATTATTATTATTATAATTATTATTACTGGTCACACTGTATTTGAAGGCTTCCTACACTGGTACTCCATAGCATGCATAAGTACTGAATAACATACTTAAAAAGTAACATTTATGCTTATAAAAGCTTACATATATTCTTCATAGACAACTTTCAATGTTTCACAACACAAAACAGTATAATGCCCTCTAACTAAAGTGGTATATTTACCATTTATAACAATTTTATTGAACTGTGTTCACTAATGGATTTAAAATTTTGTTTAAAATGAACTGCAGGCACAACCCACACAAAAATAAACGAAAGAAAATAAAGGGAATGAGTCAGTACTGTCCGTTACTACATGAAAGCATTGTAAGATAAACAACTCATGCCGTCTTGTGAACACTAACATAGGCTATACAAAAGTACTCTAATATTGCTTTTGAAATACAGAAGTAATGGTTATGCATGTGTTATGAAGTCCCTCTATATGCAGTGTTACACTGGTGTTTATGTCAGTACAGTGTCAGTTACATAAAACATTGGCATACACTATTCATAAACACTCAATTTATTGTTTTATACATATGTTATTCATTGCTTTTGCATGTGTTATGAAGGTACTCTTCAAATAAAGTGTTACACTTAAGTTTAAGGGCCCTTATATCTATACAATGTAATTGACTTCATAAAATATCTTGGGCCATCTTGCAACTAATGATTTTAGACTGTATATAAATACTCAAGCATGTATTAGTCTATATAGGTATTGTTCAAATAAAGTTGTACTCCTTTGTTAAGGTCCCTTGTCAGTGCAATGTCATTTACTTCATAAAACCATCTAGCATAAGCTATTCATAAATACTTAAGTACTGCTTTATAAAAATGTTATTCAGCGCTTATGCATGTGTTACAAAGTCCCTCTGTAGGTAGCCTTCAAATAGCGTCACTTCATTATTGTGATTATTATTGTTATTATTAATATTTAAGGTGATGATCATGGTGATGAT
This sequence comes from Pygocentrus nattereri, assembly GCF_015220715.1. Classification (NCBI taxonomy): domain Eukaryota; kingdom Metazoa; phylum Chordata; class Actinopteri; order Characiformes; family Serrasalmidae; genus Pygocentrus; species Pygocentrus nattereri. The sequence continues at coordinate 22,357,710 of NC_051235.1, read as the reverse complement.
GATTATGAATATTATTATTACTCATTTCTAGTAACAGCCTTCTTTTTCTGTGTGTTGGAAATTCATCACATTAGCGTGCTGCCTGTAAACTGCAGCAGTGATGAAACATATGGGTGAATGCAGTCATCAGCCCACTTCATAAATATTTCATTCACATTTCCTGTTTGTGTGAGCGGGACTCCGTGAGTGAGTGCGTATGCATGTGTGTGTCCGCTCATTTTTTTTCCTTTTCTGTTTGTAATTAAATCTCACTAGATTTCCTTTGAAACTGCTAATCATACCAGTAAAACACATTCAGATTTATCTTTATGACAGAACCGAAAATAACATCTGAATGCTATGCTGTGAACTAGAGCCAGGAGGAGGCGAAAGGTGAAAGACGTCACATTCAAAGAGCCTCTGACCGAGATTAGGAATCCTTCAGCCTCAAATTCACTTCAGTTCTAATACCTTAAAGCGCCAGTGCTCCGTCACACTGCGAGTTTTTCTGTTTGTTTGTGTGCGAGTGTGTGTGTCGGTGAGGGAGTGAGCGAAGTAAAATGGGATTAAGAGCCAGTTATTGAGTTTGTGTGGACACAAAAGACCTTCTGTTGGAGGCAGTTACTGTACCTTTCAAAACTAATATGTAACCATATCTGTTTTAAAAGGACGATTCATATTACTGTGAAAGCACGGGAAAAGTTGTTCCCATCTCCTAAAGCCCTGCGAAACTCGAGTCTCGCCCCTAATGGCCCCTCAATTGGAAGGTGGCCTTTTGTGGGAAGCATCACATTTGAAGAAAAAGAGAAAAAAAAAGGGATGAAAAAGAGTCACATAAAATTTTTTGCAATGATGTAAAACATCTTCAGCTTTTTTGACAGCACAATGGTGCTTATTGTGCTTTATGGTTGCCGTGGCGACTCAAAGGTCATTTCGTACATGACTCTGCGGACAAGGGCAGCACTGAATGAAAATTAGGTTATATGTGATCAACTAAGTTATTAATCAGATTAAAATGGATTCTTTTTGCTTCCTATTTAACAAGGCTTGGAGAGAAAAAGAGTGAGAAAGGGAAAGAGACAGAAATCGAGAGAGAGAGAGAGAGAGAGAGAGAGAGAGAGAGAGAGAGAGAGAGAGAGAGAGAGAGAGAAAGACAGAGGCAGAAACAATAGAACATTTTGTTTACTAATGCAAAGAAGAGTGGCATTGTTGCCAGAGCTGGCGTCATGGAGAATGCAGGAGAAAAAAAATAAATAGAAGATCATTTTTATAAGCAATAAATGCATAACATCTAGTTGTATGTGTGTATTTGTGGATCTTAAAGCATCTGTGTCCTTGCTGTGTCGCCTCATCCAGGTAACCTTTTCTAATCCTGATTAAATTACTGCAATTAGAACAAGAGCTCTCCCACCTCCCCCCATATTTCCCTAATAAACAATACAGCATTCTAAATCCAGTCGACGGGATTTGCACGGAACAATGCGCGAGCGCGTGCTATTTATTTCCATCTCTACAGAGGAATTAAGTGCATTTTTTAACAGCTAATGGTATAATGTTTTTGGCTTATTTCTATATGCAGTTTTTTCCTCCCTTCATTCTTTAGAGGAACTTTTTTTTTTCTCCCCTTCTTCTCCTTTTGATGTTTAAATCAAACATGGCTTATTGGACCAGCTCTTCCTTTGCACGACAGCCAGTACATGGAAGCACAAGACACATTTTGTCTGTAATTGCTGCACTACCTCTCAAAACACACCCCTGTCGCTGCTGCCTCGGCTTCCGTGTGCTGTTTGTTTTGTTTTATTAACTTTGCGCCGTTCGCCTACCATTGATGTGGAATAAAAGACAAAATAAAAGTTGACATAGTTGTGGTTTTTTTAGACTATGTTCCTGCACCCGCACTTCCTCATCGCATTGAAGTTGGGGCATATTCGCTCATTACTCTTTGGCGTGCGGTGTGTGCAAGCATGATTATTTTGTGTGTAAGTATATGCGTGTGCCAGGTGTACCTGTGCACTGGCAGGAAGTGTTATTTTATCAGAACAAGCCCTCTGAGACTGCATCCTTACATCTAAGAGCGCCTGAGGAGTGGAGTCGTGGAGCTAAGAGGAATATTTCAAACCGAACAAAGTCGGCGGCGCCAGCGCTGGGAAAAACAAACTCGGAAATAAAGAGAGCAGCCGCTAAATTATATCAAACCGTACTGGGTCACAGGGCCAGCCTATGAAGAATAACTCGCGGGTGTCGCAACAAAATATTGCATCTCCGAAATAGTAACCATACAGGAGAGAGGAATGAATGCTGCTATCTTTTAATGTGACTCAATGCAACAAGATTATATTATTATCTAAGTCATGTTGGACCACTTCTATTAGTCAATGTTCATACAATGTAAAAGACAGATGGCATTTCAAATTACGTAATAATATAATTCTTTGAAAAAATGAAGTTGCAAATAGAAGTCTTTGATATGACACTGAAAATGTTATTATATCACATTGCACTGCATGTACATGTTGTCAGTGCTGTATTAAAACCTTCTTCACTTCAATGTACATTAATGTAATAAGATTTTACATAAGGAGTCATTTTAGATTTCTCTTGGTCCATTCATCAAGAAGTTTTTACACAATGTAAAAGGAAGCTGAAATTTTTTAATTGTGAAAAGTTCAGCTACAGTGTTTTGATATGACAGGAATAATATGTTAATGTAATCACACTACATTCGTCCTAAAAAAATCTCATATCTAATTGGCAACTTTCAGGTCAAAGGAAGAAACGTCCTTAACGCTAATGTACGTCAATGTGGTGAGATTCACAAATTAATTCTGGATCATTTCTATTGGTGATGAGTTCTTGACACAATGTAAAGGGATGTTTTTCCAAAGTGAAAGAAAACAAAAAAAAAACAAAAAGACATTTTGATACCACATAAGGCAGCATGGTAATATGGTAATGACATGGCATGACATCATCGATGATGTAAAAATCCTCATTTCTCTGAAATTGTAAGTTTATAGGAGAAGGAAAAGCATTCTTAACTTCACATTTACATAATAAGATTTTATGGCAGGTCATTTTTTTACTACTCTATTGGTCCACCATGAAATATTCATACAATCTAAAGAGCAACTAGCAGTTTCAAACTGCATAAAAAATCTGAAAAATTCAAATTTGCATTATATGCATAGTTGATCAATGTCATAACAAAACCTCATATCTCCAACTCTTTATAATATGCTAATGTAACATGATTTTTTTACATATATTTTTGGACTATTTCTATTGGTCCATTCAGCTGACACTTTGAAATGATATAAAACATAAATAAATAAAAATAAACATGGACAAGTCAAAACACATATCATTAATGTCATAACAAAACGCTGATTTGAAGTGTTTTTGAGGTTTGATTTGGTGTAAAGTATCACTTTTGTTCATCTAAACAAAAATGATGTTTGCGTCATTCAAAGTATTGACCTGAGTTAAATAAATCCAGTTACCACACAAAATATTTTTTTAGTTTTAACTGGAAAACCATTTTTTACAGAGTAACATGATTATATTCTAAATAATTCTGGGCTATTTATATTGGTCCCTTCATCGTGAAACATTCACACAGTATAAAGGACAGCTGACGTTTATAAATGGTAAAAAAAAAGAAGAAAAAAAAGGAATTCTGACAGGCGATACACAGGCATCTACAACAGCATGCTGTGATTACAGTATCGGTGAGAATATTCTCTTTTCCCATCTCCCAAGGTCTGTTTTCCCCTCTAATATCATGAATAGCATAATTGTTTTGCTGTCATTAGCATTGAATATTCCTTTTCCTTTCTTTTCAGGGTGGAACCTGATACTTTATTCATTGACTTCTTTTTTTCCTCCCTGCCAGAAATGATGAAGCCCACATCATCAAGGTATTAGACAGAGTGAGAGTGAGAGAGGGAGAAAGATGAAGATTATGAGGCCTTTTTCAAAGGCTTTCACCGCCCCAGCAGAAGTTGATATCAGGGGAAATTAGCAAGGGAAAAATATTTTTAGAGCTTCGCACAGCTGCGGAGGGAGCGCAACAGGTAACCATCCAGTGGGCTTGACAACAGCTATTACAATTAATTGCTCTTTGAAACTAGTATTTGCTCGACTGAGTGACAAGGTGTTAATTCACCTTGGTGCTAGTTAAAATGGTAATATTGAAAATGTGAAAATAGCGCCTTGCCTTCACCCGACAAGCGGCGCCTCGCACTCCACACAATGTGCGGAGAGGAGAGGCACAAACACTGTCTGTCGCTTCGAAGAGAGCTGGAGAGAGAGAGAGAGAGAGAGAGAGAGAGAGAGAGAGAGCAGTTCCCTCTGGCAGTGTGCTGTGAGAAGGGAGAGGCGTGGGAGAAGAAGGGAACGGCCTGATGTGCCTTGTCAGGAGTTTGCCTTTAGACTACAATAAGAGTGTTTGACAGGTTTTAAATGTAGCACAATAGTCTGCTCTAAGGCTGACACTGTTCTTACTGGCAGACATGAGTAGAATAGGCTAAGGATAATGATATGACCAGGTAAACGCTACTATTGTCTGACAATGCAGTAAAATAACTCCATATCACGCTTTTTGACCTTACAAATTAAAGGGCTCATCCTTCGTTTTTCTGGCATTTTATTTCCCAATCCCTGAAGTCTGTTGTAAGACATTAAAACCATATATATGCCATATACTAATTTGTAATATTTTTATAACCTTTTTCCAACCTAAATTCATCCACTGGAATTAAACAGGCTAGTTTTGTTACTATGCCTTTAAGACTAATATATGTAAATGAGCTCTGTTCTGATTAGCTGATTTATATTGACCCAGGCTGAAACTTTACTTCAAAAAGAATGGGCAGGGGTAAACTACTGTAGTCTCGAAGGGCAAATATATGTAACTGTGATGTCACAGAAACAAAATTCAAAGCATAAATGGGTGAAGCTAAACTGCTTTAGTTTATCTAAGTGAATATATGAATGTGATCTACAAAAATTCTGAGCATAAGTGGGCAGTGCATGACTGATGTAGTTGTGACATCACAAAAACAAAAATTCTGAGTGAGCAGGGCAAAACTGCTATAGACAGAATAGCTGAACATATGTGAATATGATTATCACAAAAACAAAAATAAAAAAGAGCCTCTTTTTGCAGACTGTCTTAACTGTTTAGTGATTGGTATGCTTTGAACATGTAACGGTAATTAAACACTACATTACTACAATACTGTGGTTTACATACTACATAAAAAAACACGATATGGGCCCTTTGAACAATCATATTTGCCTGTCCCCCAAATGCAACCCCATTCTGACCTCAAATATGAGGAGATAAAGATTAAAAACCTGCCCATAGACTGCTTATCGTAGATTATGTGCACATACACATGTACTCACTGACCCTCAGGCCGCACGCATCATCAGTGTGCGACAGGCTGGTCCCAGCTCTCCGCAGTAGCCTGAGCAGTGGCTGTGTGGATGCTAGCACTCTAACACAAGCCATATTACAGCTAATTAGCCACCTGATGAGGACACTATTACTGGCAATTATCAAGTTGCATCCTAGCACCACGTTTTAAGTCGGCATATTTCTTTTCACCGCGAGGGAGATGACAGTGAGAAACGAAGGGAAAATAAAAACAACAACAAAGAAGAAATCAAAAAATATTTTTGTTTTGACTAATCTTTCTCTCTCTCTTTTCTCTCTCTCTATCTGTCTCTTTCTCTCTAACAGCTCTACTTGTCTGTGAATTAGGAGACTGTGGTAATTACTGGGTAGTAAATTGAGCAAGCCGTTAAGATGACAAGAACAGGCAATAATGAAGTTGTGTGTTTGTGTGTATAATTCAATTTCTGTACCTGTGAGTGTTTCTTTGCTTTGCATTTCTAGCTTACAGCATTTTGTATTTGCTGAGCAGATACTGGAAATGTATTCAAATGTATGGCATACATACAGCACTGTGCAGAAGTCAGAGACCACCCTTCATTTATTTCGTTTTCAAGCAAAATGGCCACTGAGTAGCACTTGATTTTGAGGAATATGTGATTCGATGTTGAGGAACAAGTGAAAAACAGGAGCTTTCAGCACTGGAGTTCAAATAAATGGTTAACAGATAGTGAGAAAATGGGTCTCCTACCAACTGTGCAAGACCTGGTGGACCACCAAACTGTCTCCATCAGGAAACAAGCACTTAAAGCTTTTATCTTTGAATAGGATAAAATCAGATTCCACTCTTGCTTCAGTTCCTAAAGTGTTTCTGCACATTCTTTAAATGGTAAGAAGACAACTCAGTGCTATGAGTCTTATTTAAAGAAGATAAAAGCTTTAAGTGCTTTAAGTGCCTGATGGGGACAGTTTGGTGGTCCACCAGGTCTTGCACAGTTGGTAGGAGATCCATTTTCTCTGTATCCGTTAAACATTTATTTGAACTCCAGTGTTGGAAACTCCTGTTTTTTTCACTTGTTCCTCAATATTGAATCACATATTCCTCAAAATCAAATAAGTTCTACTCAATGGCCATTTTGCCTGAAAACTAAATAAATGAAGGGTGGTCTCTGACATTTGCACAGTACTGTACGAACAAGGATTTAAGCACGCCTCTCTCAACCAGTCTTGAGAGCGTGCTTAGCCAGTCAGTGCATTCATTCAAGTGTACTACACACATCCAAGTAATAGCGCTTGTGTGCACACTGTGCTGTGCATGTATGTACAGCGTGGTGTGAATGTGTGTGTGTTGGCATGTGTGTATTTGTGTGCGTGTTTATGTGTGTGCGTGGCATGTGTCTCTCTGTTCTCACTTCAGGGTGCGAGGAGAAAGTAAAGGAAGATCTAATGCCGCCTCTGATCCTTTGCATCTGTGAGCACACTCCGCCTGGCACAGGCACCATATGTTTTTAATTATCATAATAGCTTTAAAGGACCTGTTCAGAGGGACCTACACATATGAGGCTTTTAGTACCACATTCACTGAGTACTGTAAAAGAGAGAGAGAGAGAGAGAGAGAGAGAGAGAGAGAGAGAGAGAGAGAGAGAGAGATGGAGGAGAAAGAGAAGAAAAAGGAATGAGACAGGGAAGTGAGTCAGATCAGAGAAAGAAGCAAGAAATGCTGAGAGTGAGAAAGAAACAGCTAGTGAAAGAGTGAGGTAAGAGAGAAGAAGAAGAGAGAAAGAGAGAAGAAGAGAGAGGGGGAGAAGAAAAAAGAAAAGAAAGAAAGAAAGAAAGAAAGAAAGAAAGAAAGAAAGAAAGAAAGAAAGAAAGAACATAAACATACACTTATATATAAACTGAATATATGCACAGTGAGAAAAAGACAAAGAGAGAGAGAGAGAGAGAGAGAGAGAGAGGGAGAGAGAGAGAGACTAGAGGCTGACAGTCTAGCAGAAAACACAGCACTGTCTCTGACCTGCACCAGGCTGGGGTCGTGACCTGTAAAGGGAGAGAGTCTGATCCCACAGCCTTCTGACAGTGATAATTGGCCACTAGTGACATGAACACCGCTTACAAGTAAAGAGACAACTAACCACCGACCCCCCCCTCTGCTTCCCAAGATACACACACACACATAAAAAGTAGTATGTGCGCTGGCAAGTAGATTGGCAGTATCGAGAAGCAAGAAAATGCCACAAATTCCTTCAGTACATTTACGCCTCTGTGGTTTTCTACTTTTCCATTCTTTTTTTTTACAGTGTAGTTTGTGGGCTTGACAAATGCTGTGGATTTACTGTCTCCTTTTTAGCGCTTGAGCTTTTGCACTGGAGCACTTGAACTCAGTAAGCGTGCAATGATGTATTCAAGAGCCACTGAAAATTGATAAACCCGGAGGGAGATTCTTCTCTTTAAAAAAAAAAAGAGAGAGAGAGAGAGAGAGAGAGAGAGAGAGAGAGAGAAAGGAAAAGGATCCTTTATGTCTTTCCCAGTCTCACTCCTTCTCCCCCCTGTATATTAATGCATCAGTCTCTATGTCTGCTCCCGATATGTCTGTCTTCCCTTGCATCTCCTATAACCCTTTCTCTTTTTACATGACTTATTCCCCCACTTTCTCTCTCCCTCTCTCTCTCTTTCTCAAGTGTGTGCATCTCCCTCCATCACTCTCTCTCTCCCTCTCTGTCTTTCTCTCTCATTCACTGCTCATCTGTCATTCTCCTTGAGTGAACTGGAGAGAATGGGGACAGGGTTCACCGCTTTTCCACCAGGGGGTGTCATGGCCTTATGAACTAGGATCATTAGACAGAAGATACAGCCCCCCAACCTGAGCCCCCCTTTGCCCTCTCTCTCTCTCTCTCTCTCTCTCTCTCTCTCTCTGCTGCCGTAGCTCTAGGAATGTCTTGATTGGGTGGCAAAAGTGGCACCCTCTAGTTCCTAGCGGTAAACATTTGAAAGTGTTCCTCTGATGGAGGTGCCAGGACCTCACACAAACTGTTAAAAAAAAAAAAAAAAGCAGCCAGTGCTTATGCCACAGCATGCCACAGCAACTGACCTCATCCCAGGCACAGCCTGAACCATCACCTCCACTTAGTCCTGACCTTATGGTGGAACTAAGCATAGAACACTGGAGAACAGTAATGCCCCAAATGTAATGATTCAAATGTGATAATTTCTACATAAACAGCTGCATGAAAAAATGTACAATAACAAATTCCATGTTTTGCTGATTTAGTACGTTATCACACCCTCTGCAAAGAACAGAAAGGCATTATTCCCCAAATGTTAGTGCACAATTTCAGATTATTTTTTATAGTATGTTTTTTCCTTCTCCTGTAGAGTTATCATTTTGGAGATACAAGGTTTAGTTCTGACAGCAGTGAGATTTTCATATTTTCCAGTTACATTCATATTTTTCATTGCAATCATTGCAAATAGTTTCACGCATGTTTTACATTACAATTATTGCTAAAATTAAGTAAACTGAAAAGCTAAATTGTGTTGATGTATTATATGTTAGAAATGTGCATGTTTGAATCAAGGAAACACAGAGCATCACTTTTTGCAATCTTAGTGCCTCACTTGTTTCACAGTACTCACTCACTGTAACTATGCTGCTATTGAAGTGGAATTCACATTTTTCATAATGTTTGAAAATGTCTGTGTGATTCAATTGCCAAGTTGTAAAGTGATCCAGACTGGTTTGATGTGAATTTGCCATTCTTGAGAATCTTATCAGGTCAGAAGTGTTAATAGTGATGGTGATAGGAACCAGACATCTGAAGACTTAATGTCTACAAAGTCATCTTCATAGGGAAATGTGTTACATGAAATAGTTATCAATATGCTGCCTGATGCTAGAGACACTGGTTTACGATAGTATTGAAATAAGATTTCGGCATATGACATTTTTTTTAACACAATTTATTTATAAAACTCATAAGACATATGGAGGTCATGTTGAACAGTTAATAACATGTATTTGCAATGTAGACATTGTGACCCCTGCTTCCTATCACCACCACCATAAAGCAAATCTGAATGGGTTTCTCTGCAATGGACCATTTCACATCAAACCACTCTGAATGATTTTCTTTAACATCTCAACGACTTAACTATTCAGACATATAAAAAAAAAATCAGCAGAATTCTCCTTTGAGATAATACGGCATGTTTATTTTGTTCCTAGAATCCTATGATAGGTTGGCATAGATAGATAAACAGCAGCGTGACTGGTTAAACTTGAATCGGTGCAGAATCTAACCGATGACATAGAAGCATTACAAAGAAGTACCACAATTATAGTTTTAAGCCTGTAATTGAGGCATTCGTGTAACACAATTAGAATAATAAATTCATACCAAAACAAGAATATAAATGCAGAACAGAGCTGGATTTTATGTAGTCAAAAATGGCAATTCTTTGACCTAAGTTTAAGAAACAGGCCCTGTTCTGCGATCTGTCCATGTGTGCCAGTACATCCTTTACACACACACATACACTAGCAGAGTCAAGTGTAAGCATGAGAGAGAGACAAAAGCAGGGGCATTTTTCACTGCGCCTAATGGAGCTGGCGAGGGCAAATCGAGATAACGGTTTACCTAGCAATCAACAACAACAGCAGCAATGACAACGACAACAACAACAGCAGCAGCGGGGCGAGGGCAGAGTGGCCTGGAGAGCTGTGGGAGAGGGATGGAGTGAGAACGAGTAAACACTGACACGAGAGAACACCAATGATCTCATCTGTATCTCTCTCTCTAACTCTCCATTGCTCTGAGTGGCACTTCACTATACCTATCAGAGATCGCTTTTTTTCTGTTAGCCAATGTAGGCCACTATGACAGACAAAAATTAAGCCTAGGATTAGGCTACCACACCGTGGATTTTGTTTTAGTATAATGGTAGACCTCATTTGAGCTCTACTTACCTGTCACCTATAAAAAACCTATGGTATTTAAAGTGACTTGCAGACACCCTCAAATTTGAACAGACATTTGAACAAGCTCTTTATAAAATACTTGTTTTGTATTGTATTATATAAAATACATCATAGTTAAATGTCATAGATGATTTGAATATTTTCCTAAAGCACTGTACAGTTTTAATAATAAAAGTTCCAAAAAGACCTCTTCTCATGACGCATACGATAGAAGAACTACTTTTAGTTCCCTAAAAACCTTAAAGTTGATGGTTTTTTAAAGAACCATTTTTGTAAATGAGACACTCTTGGAAGAACCTTTAAACTGATATAGAAACTTTATATTATGTTTCTTAAGCCTTTAATAGGTTCTTTTCACACATACACACACACACACACACACACACACACACACACACACACACATATATATATATATATATATATATGTGTGTGTGTGTGTGTGTGTGTGTGTGTGTTTTCCTTTTCTTGTAAAGTTACCATTTTGAAGATAAAAGGTTTTCTCACGACAACAGTGATACACGTCATGTTAAAGGTGAGAATAATCTTATACATTAAACTCTTTCTCTTTACAATGAACAGTTACAATGAACAGCATATGCATACAGTAAACATTAGCTCCCTTTCTTATCTTCAAGCTTGGGTGAAATGTATTTATTTTAACAGCTGGATTCATTAACGCTCCAATCAGTGGCTCTATGGTTTTGGCAAGCTTTTCTTTCATGCATCGTATTTGATATATGAGGTACCATATATCATCATAGTATTAAATCTTTAAAAATATGAACTTCTTGGTATAGTGGCTGTCATGTACAGAGTTTTACTTTAGACCCTAAACAAAACAAAAAAAGTTGCAGATTGTATACATAAAGATATACCACTGACACAATTGGGTATTGATTATATGATAGCCTTACACAAAGGCTCCCCAACACAATAGAACGCAGCCATTAAGAGATCTGAACAATATATGTCTAATCGACTGGACTACAACTAGGCAGAGGCATCAGAGAGAACTCAGCACCAAGCTGTAGAGATTCTTTTGATTAATATGCTTTGTGTTATATATGAGGTGGTGTTAACAATTACCATCATCTAAATGCCTACTCACACAGCATGCATGCACCGGATGCAAATAAGAGAACTTTTCATCTGCTTGTGCTTGTGTGTGTGTGTGTGTGTGTGTGTGTGTGTGTGTGTGTGTGTGTGTGTGTGTGTGTGTGTGTGTGTGTGTGTGTGTGAGATAGAGAGCACCAGGGAGACAGACAGAGAAAGAGGGACCCATACACTATTAAGAAGAACACTATATAAGCAGCCTGCTGTATGATGTAGTATCTACTCTGCACATAAATGCATAAATCTGAAGAATCACTTTAACGCCACTCAATTGCCTGCTAAGCTCAGACATGGACACCTACACAGATTGTATTCAACATTTTCAAATATTAATGATGTATGGTCTATTTGCATACAAACTCAATGAAAAATGTCTTAGCTAATCACATTTTGCCTCATTTGAATTGAAATTTTAGAGAGGGTCTAACCCCCGCCTCTCTCCATACTGCAAATAACTGCAGCAGATAGGTTACGCCTAATTCTGCGTAAGGAGCCTCAGGGTACTGCGGTCAGAGGAGTGCATATCCATAGTCATCTACAATACATAATACCTTCCCACAATGCACAATGAAGAAAAAGAATGTACAGAATATATATATATATATATATATATATATATATATATGAGTGTTTCTGCAACTACATGTCCCTGAAAATTATTTGATATTTTGAGCATAGTGCAAAGAAAAATATGTTATTAGTGTCATAACACATTCAAATTGTTAGTAAATTTAATGAACTAATGTCATTTATGACACTCGTTTTGGGTCAAAATACCAGTTTTGTTCATGTCCCACACCTGTGATTTCAATCTTCAAATGCTTAAAAAATGACAAAAGTACCTTTTTAAAGCATTTTTTTATAAATATAAAATAAATATTGTCCCCCATTTAATGCTCATTCTGCCACAATGACTTTTTTTTCCCACAAACTAAAGAAATGCAGCTTGGGTCGAAACATAAGTTAACCAAAGACCAAAAGAAAAAAAAGTGTGGGAAACTAAATGAAGATGTCTGTGGATTAACAGGAAATTAAAGTATTTTTTTATTCATAATCAATATTTTTTTTGCATGTCCTTACTGTACAGATTATAGGATTTTTAAAAAATTGGAATTCAAAGGTAGCTGCAAAAGCTAATGTAGCATGCTATGCTGTTTTACTGAAAACCAGTGAGAGTGCCTTTACTGTGACAATACTGTATGGTAAGGACATCATGATAAAGACAGTTTTACTGTTATTTCTAAAAATCTGGACAAAATAGAAAATAGGGGCAACAACACCTGTACACAATCACTGTTGTGAGAAAAGTTAACAGGACAAGGAAAAAGTGACCTAACATTGACATCCATTAATGCACCATTTCTATTGGTTCATTTGTGATTAAATGTTCTTTAAATGTGATGGACAGCTGGTGTAAAAACAAGCAGCATTGAAAAGAAACTATACGCTAATATTTTTACATATTTTTACCAAAAAACATAGCTGTCCCAAACTCTAACCCTCAAAATGAAACCTTTATCTCAATGTCTGTCATTTTGATATCTTTTAAAGTGAAGTTGAGAGATTTTGATTTATAATGAGTTTCTTTAATATATAAAAAAAAAAAATATATATATATATATTTTTTTTTAAATGCTGTCCCTCATTTTCATGTCATTAACAAAACACTAAGACTTTATTCCATATGTGGAGCCTTATTTTAGCCACACCCTGCCTTTTAGAACAGGAATTGAGACTATATCCTGGTCCCTCTTAGTCACATGGTGAGCAGTTAGATACTGTTGTTTTCAAGTAATTATGAATAAAATAAAAATAATTATCATTTTATGTGTACAACTGTTCAAAGCTATGACTAGCCAAAACAGTCACTATCAAACCGTTTGGTAATTTTGGTAACAACATGATAGTGTTGCACTGTCAGAAATAAAGGTGCTGTTTTGTTCTTCAAGGTACAAACAATGTAAATGTATCTTCAAAGGTGCAACCATGCTTTCAAGGTCCAATTGTGTACCTTGATTAGTTTTTTTCCTAGTAGAAAAGAACATATATATATATATAACATATAAGAACGTATATATATATATATATATATATATATATATATATATATATATACACCTTTTTTATCATCTAATGTTTTAAAACAGAGCAATAAAATAAAAAGTGAAAGACCCAAACCTTTATATCAGAAATAGTCAGTTAATCAGTCCAAGTCAGTTAAAAGTCTGAAATATATTTTCAACTCTGAATCTGGTAGAATGATCCATATATTCTTCTTATATTCTTCACTCTATATTTAGTTACGGTTCATATTGATTTACTTCTAATGCTTGTGGACTGTATAAGTGGAATACTTGTTGGTCAGTATTAAATGTCTATTGACTGTTGTATTTGCTTGCTATTGTGCTACTGTGGTTGAACCTTGTGAGATACGTCAGTGGTTTTGATTGGGGTGCCTTTGTCCAGCTTTGTCCAGCTTTGTCCAGCTGTGCTTGCTGGAATGAGTTATAGTAAGAGTAAGAGAGGTGTATGAGGCACAGTCTGTTTTTCTATTTTGTTTTTTCTTTTACTCCCTTTCACACTCACTTACACCCACGCACTGCAAAGCTGAAGTGCCAAGCCTATTGCTAACACTAGTACACATCTCCTAGCAATGAATAAACTGTGCCTTGTTTGTGCCTCTTGTTCTATGTGTTTACTGTATATATTCCTCAGACGTGTCTACACTGTCCCAGTGCACGTCACTGCCACACGTGCCTCTGACCACCAGCACCAAATGGGCAGAGTCAAGCTTTTAAAAAAGCTCAACAAAAAAACTTTTGTTCTAGAGACAAAGCCTTATCTCTAAAGGTCAGTCTCTCGCCGTTGTGGCAGGAGGAGTGTACGTCACAAGGGCACTTTTCAAATGTCTTTTGATTAAAGGAGGATATTACAACACGAGACATTCACCATGCAGACAAAAAACTGGCATTCATTTTCAGCCCAGTGAATGACCCCTTCTGAATATTAAAAATTCAACAGGTTCCTCCATGACAGACATATTTTCCATAATTGAAAGGTCAAAAGCAGCATTAATTGTTAATGTAAACTGTTTTGACGGAAGAAAATGAAATGCACACCACTCTCATTCCACCGCTTTCCCTACTGTACAACAGCTCCTCGTTCGACATGAGAGACAACACTGACCTATCCACATTCTCATTACTTTCCACACACCCTAACTCACTTTGAACCAAAAAAAAAAACCCTTTCCTTTTGGAGAAATATATGGTAACCGCTCCAGTCTTTTCATCTGCTTCACGTCTGTGCATTATCACAACTCTGAAAGTTAGCTGTTGTCCTGTGATGCACTTATTGACTCAGAATCCCTGCCACTTCTACTGACGTGAGCGTGACTGACTCACATTCACTCGACAGGAATGACGAATAGTGACCCAAATTTTACGGAATAACAAAACTCTACATGTAATCTTCACTTGCATACACTTCCTATATCAAAACACCTCTAATGAAGAACAATGAAGGGTCTGCAACAATGCAGGCATAATCGCTCCATTTCCGCCTTATATCGTAGTCAGCGTTGATTAATTCCTGTTTACTAATCAAGCACAATGCACAATACAAGCGCAAAGTACAGTATCTTAAACAAACCATCCAAATGTTCAGCATTAAAAAGAACAAAAAAAGTATTAAGGCATATTTGTGCGAATGAAGCTGCTTAATAAAACAAGTCTCTTAGAAATATGCCTTTCTTCCCTTCTCCTTAATCTTACATCTATTTGCAGTAAGTTTCCTTGGAGCAAAAATAAAATGTCTGCCTTGCTCCTCCGTGTTTGCCGACTAGAAGCAATAACACTAATGTAAAGCTTCTAAACTAAGAGCATGTGTCTCAATACGCCGCTTGAAAATTAGACTCTGCTCTTAATGAATAATATATTAAGACAGAGAGCAAAATGGAATATACATACATTATATTGGCAGACAGTTTTATTCCAGCAAAATGAATAACATTAACTGCTAGAAATACCTGCCTGATATTTGAGAGGGAAAAGAAATACCCAGAAGCAAAATTCCACAGGCTGTAGTACTCACTTACCTTAAACTACTTCAGACCGACTTGTGCTACAAGTTCAATTCACCCAGTATTTTTTCATTTGCAGTTTTCTATCACTGAAATGTCTGAAAGGGCATAGTGAAACACGGTAGTCTCAAGGAGGGCCAGTAACGTTCGCAGAGTCATGAAAGCTGACAGTTCATTTTTCACAGGGCCATAGATCTTTGGTTCTTATAAAGTAATGGGCTTTAGGGAGAGGTCTTATGAAAGCTAAGATAGTTAAGTGCTGTGTGTCTGCGATGACACGGGGAGCGGAGGTCCTGCTCGGCTCTAAAGCAGACACCTTTAATCCCAGTCAGGGGAGGGAGGAAGGGAGGGAGGGAAGGAGAAGGGCTGGAGCTCGGGTAATATAAAATAGTAATAAAGATTAATATGTTGCTGCTTGTCGGCCTGATGGTCTCTAAACTTGCTTGAAATAAGGTTGAAATCACTCAAAAGCAAATCTTGCTTTTCTACTGAGAGGGTCTTATTGGTTTGCTGGTGGCGAGAGGAGTGATATTGTGCATGAAGGTTGCTACGTGCAACCTTATGGTGCAAATGTACAACACTGCAATTTGGATTGCACTAAGAAAACTCTGCGGTGCAAGATGTGCCTAGCATAATTTGTACTGCTGCAGAACGTGTGTCTATACAAATGTTCTGAGGCTTTAAAGAGGGTGATGGATCACTCACCGGAGGGGTCACTTCTCTTCATGCTGGAGCTGCTTCCACTGCCTCCTCCATTGGAGTTGCTGGTCAGGCCTCCATTGAAGGCTGCAAGGTTCTCAGAGCTGTAGGCCCGCAGGACAGACAGCATGTTCATCTGGTGCTCTAGGTGGGCCTGCTCAGGCTTCAGCAGGCCAGGAGGACCACTGGCTGGGGAGAGCAGACTCAAACCAGGCTGCTGTTGCTGCTGCCACTGCTTCTCTACGGAAAGTGGTTGAGTAGGAGATGGACCAGGACCCTGGGCTCCCATGGACATCTTTGCTCTTGGAGCATCCTTCCCAGACAATGGAGATTCAGGATGCATCCGAATGGCCCCATGATCTTCATCTTCCATGTCACCCACCTCCATCTCTTCTTCCTCCTCTGCCTCTTGTTCTTCATCATCAGAGTGTGTCTGTCGCTCTGTGGTGGTGGGGTTGGATGATGACTCTTCACGGCCTGCTTCATCATCTTCAGACTGACCTCCCCGTTCCTCAGATGCTTCCATCTCACTACAGGAAGCCTTGTCAGAGAGCTCATCCTGACCACCCACATCACTAGTCTGATTTGTCTGCTGATCCAAGTATCCAGCAGGCCCCCTGGAGGTGCCATCATATATGGGGCCAAAGGGCTTGTAGAAGTCACTGGAGAATGTGCTCATGGAGGCTCCATGTAGGTTTTGCTCCAAGTGGTTGGACCAACCAGCCTGGCTCTTCAACTCTCCAGACTCTGACTCTCGCTCTCTAGAAGTGGGACCCTCATGCAAATGGAGAAGGCCTGGAGGAGGAGGAGGAATCAAGCCAGAGCTTTTGCCTGTATGAGAAGATTCGCCTAGAAGGTGCTCTTTAGCTTCTTTGCCTTGGCCATGCTTAGCTTTGCCTAGGTGGTTGGCTTGCAGGTGAAGGGCCATCAGCTCAACAGAGGCAGTGGTGAAGGAGCAGAACAGGCAGCCATGCCAAGCCACATTGTCTTGGATGGTGATAGAAGCTCCCGGTAGGGTTCCTGCTTCAGGCCTAACTGAGAGGTCCAGTGGCTCGTACTGGGAACGGCCACCCTCGGCCGGCTTGACATCACCAGGATTCTCGTCCTGATTTCCATCACTGGCTCTCTTGATCTTGTGCTCAGTGTTGTCCAGGCTAAAGTGCTGGCCATGCAGCTGACTTTCCCGTATCTCTTTCTCCTTCTTCATGGAACTTAGTACAAAACTGTCCATGAAGGCTTGCAGAGACCCTTGAAAGTTGACTCCATTTCCCACCATGCTCTGGTAGGCCCTACCCAGGTCTGAGAAGCTGGCTGGGCTGTCTCCTCCAGTGGTTGGTCCCTCAGGGCTCTTCATGTTTTCAGAGTTGGGTTCTGGTCCGTGGCGGTCTCGCTCCCTCTCACGATCTCTGTCTCTGGGGGAGAGCAACCCAGGCGGAGCCCACTGGTGTGGGAGCACCTGGCCTCCTCGGAAATCAATGCTGGAGGGCATCATCCCTTTGAACACTCCGCGCAAGACATCAGGCCGTGCAAAGACCCCACTGCCACTGCTGGTCTTGCTGTGGTCATCCTTGTGATCAGAAGATGGGGGGTGGTTGGTAGAGGTGGCATTGCCATTTTGACGCTCGCGATGGTGGCGTTCAAGGTGATACTTCAGGGAAGCAGACTGAGTACCAGCATAGTCACAATGAGGGCACCTGTAGGGCTTCTCACCTACAAAGAAAGCGGCAAAGGAAAAGAGACAGAGATCATATAAGTGTGTTGTAGAGTAAAATCAAAGGAAGAAGAAGACTGGTCACTGATTAAGAAGACCAGGACAATGTCAAATCATTCTAGTATCCTATATCCCCACCACAACACAAGAGCATCTATCACTCAGAAAACAGCCCATCATGCTCTTTTGGAGAGAGGGAGGGAAGGAGGGAGGATTTCAATACGGGTCGATCCAGCTCGATCCAGCTCCACCAAGTGAGCCATCACTCACGTCAGCGCCATAAAAAAACATTTCACCATATGGTGCCTTCAGTCCACTACAGAGATCATATTTTCAACTGACAACACAACTGTCTGGATGTTATCTCTGTTCGTATGGGGACTGGAGGCGAGTGGGGGCTGATGGTGGTTGCTTTCTCTCTCTCTCTCTCTCTCTCTCTCTCTCTCTCTCTCTCTCTCTCTCTCTCTCTCTCTTGGCCTTGCTCGCTGTCAGCCTTCTGCCTTGGTGGTGAGGTAGTGATTCCTTGGACATTCTCTATTTGGAGTTTATCATAGAGCAGATAAATCAAGCTCTGCAGAAGCTCTTCATTCCTCCCCGAGTGGAACTCTGACCCCCACATCCCTGAAGTATAATGTAGTTATAATAAACAGCACCCATCTGAAACCTGAACACAAGTCAAATGACACAAACGTGCATATGTGCAGCATATGAACATTCCTCTTAAAAGGCAGCTTTAGAATGAGGATTAAGGAAAGCCGAGCAGAATGGAATGTGCCGTAAAAGATAGCATGCACAAGCATTTGCACTAGCACACAGAAAAAGGGAAAAGCGTGAGGCAAAATGGTTTCAATTGCATTTGCATGATCAGTTCAATATCTTGATATAAAATGCATCCTGCCAGCAATTATAATAGGCCTGAAATGAAAGACAGATCCGCAATCAATAAGCAATAAACAAAATGGTAGGCTTGATTTTTTTGAGACCCTGGAATGAATTGCTGTAGCAGTGCAGCTGAGAAAGAGAGTGCCGAGAAATGGAAAAAGCCAAAAATAAAGGGATGTTTGTCAAGTATTGTGTGTGTGTGTGTGTGCGTGTGTGTGTGTGTGTGTGTGTGTGTGTGTGCACGTCCGTGCGTGTGTATATATAGCTATAAAATGTTTAGATTATACACATGGAAACCATTTTTAACCAAGAAAAAAATTTTGCATTGTTACGCAAGACTGAACTGAATGATTTAAGTCTGGCTCTGTAGTAAATCATGGATATAATTAGCAAATGGCATACTGCTCAAGTAATTTATCATTATTTGGAGGGCACCATTCCAGAAAAAGACTCAAAGATCCAAAGACCCACTGCACACAGCTTCCCAAATAAAGGGCCACAAATACCAACTCAATACTACATTGATATGAGAAAGAGCAAGAGAAAAAGGGAGAGAGAGTGGGAGAAGGAGAGAGAGAGAGACAGAGAGAGAGAGAGAGAGAGAGAGAGAGAGAGAGAGAGAGGGAGAGAGAGAGAGAGAGAGAGAGAGAAAGAGAGAGAGTGAGTCCCATTTATTCTTTTACACTAGAATGCATTTGAGGCTTATATTCAAAATAAACCATACAAGATGAGCTTTTAACCCAATAAGTGCTTATCCTCTGAGCAGGATAACAGGGGGTTGGCCTGATTCAATAAGGAAACGTCCCTGATGCAAATGATCATTTTCAATTCCTTTAACTGGACAAAATGATATTCTGTGCCCAAAATTAGAGCCAAATTAGAGTGATCTGCTTTTCTCCCTTTATTTCTTCCACCCCTAGTATGCGTTTTTGTTCACTGAGCAAAATAAAGGGAAGAAAGCACAAGGATGTCGATAATCTGCAAAATGTCAGACGTATAAGCAAAAAACATAAACAAATCTTGATAAGTAATCAATGCCTATAAAGACAACAAGTGAGCATGTTCCTCTGTGAGTGTGTGTCTGTGCGTATGTGTGTGTGTGTGAGAGTGTGCGCGCATGGCGTGTTCTTTGTGCACCATTTGGACTCAGTAAGACATCTGCTCCATCATACGTCAGGGGCATGTGTGACATCTGGGGAATATACTGTATCCTGCCTTGCAACATTACACACAATTTACTGCTAAAGGTCATTATGTACCCGTTAATCCACTTTTAATTGATATCCGCACAAACAGCACAACCTCTGAGAAACATAATGGATCGCCAAGGCACAGAGGTAGAGGAATTATTATTTTTCATCATTTAATATGAGAAAGAGCTGAGAGAAAAAAAAAAAGTTTTCCTTCCAAAGCTTTGTCTCTCTGTTGATGGACTGTCTTAATAAAAATAGAGGAAAATACACATCAAATTGCCATCTGGTACTGTATGACAGTCTTGATATAAATTACAGAAGCCTCTTGCTGAGAGTGGTACATATCTATTATCGTTTCACAAGTTCACTCCTGGTTTTAAACAGAGTGTCTTTCGCTCTCTCCACTTGAAGGAGTCCGGCTCAAACCGATTTCATCTGGATTTGTGCGATTTGTCACGACTCCATAGTAACCATTCCGAATAAACACCCAGAGCCTCTACAGAAGGGCAATTAAAATAGTTAATAGATATGACATACTTTAAGATGAATTTCCATATGGCTTTACATAATGGTGAAACGGCAGCCCGTGTACCGCAGGGAGGGAGAGATTGACTGGCCTGGAAAAATAGCTGTGTCTTTTATTTTCCTTGCCTCTTTATGCTAGAGTGTGGTTTATCTAAGTGAAAAAAAAACACACACATGTGGAACTAAGAAAATCAAGGTGCTCCAGTTCTCAAGCCCTATTCTCTTTAACTCTGTAACTGTTGTTTAGTTTCTAAATTGTCCTTTACTGTAAGGACCATTACTCCAGCTCATGCGTTCATTTTATTAAAGACTTTGAGAAAGTTCGTTCACCATAGAGTGGCAAAACAAGGCTTAGGAGAAGAACTAATTTCATTCCTGCATAGAACAACAGCAGCAATAACAACAACAAACAAACAACAACAAATAATAATAATAATAATAATAATAGTAGCAATAATGGAGACAATGTCAGACAGAACAATAATGTTAAACTTCCTGTGACACAGCTATGGGTCTCTGAACTGGAGCCTGCTGGGTGACCTTTGCAATTTACAGTGCTTATGGTTTGGAACGGTAGCAACTGACCACAGACCAGTGCTTAATCACTCTGCCTCTATGGAGTAAACCTTCAAAATGCTGCTTGATACGACCATAAAACTCCATCCACTGGTGTGAGCCAAGCCTCTTTTGGCTCTTGTTGATTCTCTCAGAGGACATGTAATGGCCTTCCATCAACAAAGTGACTTGACGCAGGCGATGGCCATCTTTCCCCAGTTCCTCTTTAAATAAAGGTGATTCGGTCACCGCGTCAGCTCACGCGCACCCTCAAGTTATGCGTAGCCGTTGTCAGGAGCAAGGACCTTTTTATTTTTTACCCACAGCTGCTTACTGCTAAATACTGCCTTGTCCAGAAGGGGACAATCTGTGTCTCTAATTGCTGTCACTGAAGCCTAGATTCATTATGTGACTTTCCCATTAAAATGTGAGCATTAATTTGTATAATGAAATATCACCCACTGCAGTGTTCATTAGCTGTGGCCCCACACTGTATGCCGCACAATGTTAGCTACCTAGAAAACTGCGCTTAATTTCACTAATGGATATTTTCCCACTCACTGTTGGAGAGGAAATTAATACTGTAACATTAGCTCTTTAACTTTTGGAGAAATTTAAATTCACTTCATTCCTTTCAAGCCAGCGTTAGAGAGTCATTAATCTAACATTGTGTTGCACAATGCCCTGGTCCTCGCAGTAAGCAACGCCATTGTGATGAGCTCACAGTGCACCGATTGAGGGTCGCTTTGTGTCATCTGCATGTCTGATTGTTTTAAATCAGGGAGGAGCATTTGTTTAATGTCTGAAGTATTATTTGGTTTCTGATAAGGAGGGAGGGGTGTGAGTGCAGGAAGATGGAAGGTGGCCATCACTTGATGATCAGAACCATCACTCGTCTGACTGATCAAAATGATTTAAAGCTTCGGTCAGGATGTTTCTGGCCTTTTTTTGGCCCGTTTGAATTGCTGCAGGCTTTATTTTTCATGCGTTTCACACCACATTGATAGTGAAAGCAGCAGCATATCTGAGCGTTTTCATTCTGAAAGATTTCAGCTTGATTATTTTCACCCTAGAGTTGAATTAGACTTTAAAGGGGAACTCCAGCCAAAGTGAAAAATGTAACCACTGCTTCAACAGTTGTATACATTTCCAAGTGGCCCACACAGTAATACGACTATCATGTCTAAAGCAATGTTGTCCAGTGTAAAGACTCGTAAAACCCTGTTCTGATTATGTGTTTTGAAGGTGGATGGACTTTTTTCAGCTAGCTGTTGAATACAGATAGCTAACACTTCTGCTAACGTTGCTACATAACATCTGTATATTTTAGCTTCTACATCACTGGCTAAGCATTCAGGATTTCTTCCTTGAGCTGTGGGGTGGGGTGGAGGGGTTCCCAATAGTTGTATGACATATTTGCATAAGGCACCAATGAGGCTGAGGGATGCAATGCTGTGCAGCAGAATATTACATAACATGACAACATATCAAATGACTTTAGTTTTAATGCCCCCTTTAAAACATACATATACATTCATTAAAGTCAAAATTTACACGTACAGCAATTAAGCTCAGCAAAATCTTTAACTAAGCTAAACTTGGTTCTGTGTTTAACAGGAAATCTCTAAAATGAACCATAAGGGTGAAGCCTTTAGGGCAATCATATAACTGATCAACGTGGCTTACACATCTTGCAAACACATCAGAGCTTGTGTAAATTGCTGCATTGACAGACTGTGAGGATTTCAGCCTTTAAATACACACACACACACACACACACACACACACACACACACACACACACACACACGCACATGCACACACACGCACACACACATACACACACACACTCAGGCCGGTGAGTTGAGTGAGTGAGTTAGCGCAGGCTCGGGACGAGGGCCTCTACTTCCTCTCTGGAGAAATATGGCCCTTCTGGGGACCCTTACCCTCTTCTCAAAGCAGGCATAACTCAACCTCCCTCAGCTAGAAACATATTTCCCCTCTCCATCCCCTGCTCCCCTGCTATGGGGACATAACCAGGCTGCCCCCAGCTTAAAGCAATCTGTCTACAGAAGCCCAGCAGCAGCTGACTGAAACACTCTGCTCAGACCTGCCCATCAACGGGCCGTGCTAGCCTCCACATTTTTTCACCTTTTTCAATTCATCAATACACTAATTCTTTTTTACTGTAGTGTTGAGTTTATTTAAGTGGAGACCCAACTTCCTTCCATCTTACACTAGCCTTACAGTAGCCCATACAGGAGAGAGTTATTACTTCTGCTTTGTGATTTGAAACGTAATTATACAATTGTCTTGATTACATTAACTATTATTGTTCTCTGTTGAGTCAGAAAAGACAAGAATCTGGCAAAATTATGTTATGTAAAAAAATTGTAATTACGTATCGCTGTTGTCAGAACAAAAACTCGTATCTCCAAAATGTAAACTTTACAGGAGAAAGGAAATACATACTTTACTTTTATTGTAAGTCAGTGGAAACAGATTGTTTGATGAAATTGAATGAAATTTACACACTATGTAAACAACAACAGGTATTTTCAAATTATGTCAAAAACTGAAAAACGAAGATACAAAAATGGAGATACAAGGTTTTATTCCGACAACAGTGATGTGTAGTTACACTACATATGTCAATTTGCACAATGCGCTAGTCACTATTCAATTCAGTTCTCTTTTGCCAATAACAAATGCCAAAAAATATATAGCAATAACACTACAAGTGAGAAGTAATGAAAGCACGGTCTTAGATTTGAACTAATAGCGATGCAAGCCAGATGAAAAATACTTGACCAAGAGTTTTTTTGCAAATAACTGAGATAAAGATGAGGTATATTAGTTATTTTAACAGTAAAATATGATTGTCCTAGTAAAGCAGATTGCACGCATCAGTATAAGTACCAAACAGAATCTAAAAGTTAACAGTGAATTAGACCATGCTTTTGTTCTCATCAGCAATAACTGCAACTTCTAAGGGAAAAACAAACATTCCAAAAACATACGGTTCTATGCTGAATGCTTTGCGATGGGTTTAAAACATGTTATGAAGAAACTGTACCATATTGACTGGCCTTGGCTTTCATGTGTGTTTAAGCTGGAAGCTCCAATCATCGGCTCAGCTCCTAGGCATGCCATACAATCAGGCCTTAATTCCCCAGAACAGCGCAGCTATGTGCTTCTTATTAAGCGGGACGAATACTATTTGGGTGGTCTCCCTTCTTCCTTGTAAGCGCATACCAAAAAAATAACAACCATTAATTTCCTGAGCGGAGAGTGATTTCCATTTTAAGTTAAAGTGAGTGCATGGACTGCCCCCATAGCACTTGTTGAATAGTTTGCTCCTCTTTTTTTCATCTGTCCCACTCTAGATATTTTAAAGGTAGCTATAAGAGCCAAAGGGATGAGCTCGCTGGAAAGGTATTTAAAGGGCTAAAGCATGAAATAGTTCAGATATACTGTTAGCTAAGAGACTACAGATGTGTGATGATTACACAAAGAAAAAAGCTTATAGGCATTTATGGTGCACATAGTTTCAGACAGTTTCCATTTACATTCTCTCTGACACACATAC
Source organism: Pygocentrus nattereri (assembly GCF_015220715.1). NCBI lineage: Eukaryota > Metazoa > Chordata > Actinopteri > Characiformes > Serrasalmidae > Pygocentrus > Pygocentrus nattereri. Next base: position 22,333,004 of record NC_051235.1, on the reverse strand, counting down.
ACAGGCATAGTTAATGACAGTCAGTAAGGTGACCCTGCAGTGCTTATCCCAGTTATCCTGTGTGTTAACTAGGCCAGCTGTGCCTGCCAGTGAGACTCAGCCTTGCTAAGGGCTAAGAGAGCAGGGTCTGACCAAAGCCACTCGACCAGCACTGTCCACATCATTACTCTGGACTGGGGCTAACTCACCGTTACCTAAAGCACAGTGAACCCGAATGGGAGCCATCACAGAGTAAAACGGCATGCAGGGTTAGGACACACTCTGAAAGGTCAAGCGCTCCATATAAAGCATATGACTGCAGCACTTTAGGAAAATGGGAACTGCATGTGTGCATACTGTCCATTAAAACTGTGGGTATACGTTGTTTTTTGGGGTCTAACTTTCAAATTTATTGCTAAATGTTTTATTAACATGAAACAGCTATTTGCTATACTTTAGGTATTAAAGAACAGATTTTGACTAACTTATGAAATTCTCAAACTATTATTGAAAGTGCATACTTCATTTGCTCTAAATGAGCATTGATGAGTGCTGATATCACAACAAGGGGATAAAATGTGTGGGCTATGACATTAGGTAGAACTTTTGTCAGCTGCTCCTTTTTTTACAATCTTAAAATAAAAATAACAAGCTCTAGAAAGCTTTTAATTTTACAGGTCACATAATTGCAAACCCACAAAGAAAACATGCTCATTAATTAAAATGTGAACTGTGAAAAAAAAGTGGCTCTAAACTTTTGAAAGGTTTTGTATCTGATAACTGATATAATAAATGGGACATATGTTGACAAAACTTGCACACAAGACTAAATGAGCAGTTTATTGCATGGAAACATGCAAAATGCGCTTGTCTTTCTCATGCATATGCAACCAAACGTGGGAGGACTGAGCAAAAAGTGGGTAGAGATATTACAACTAGATATGTGTGGCTACATATTCCCCTTTATCTGCCATCATTTGATCAACTGGTGAGCAACTTTTACAACCAATCTTAATGTTCTCATAGGGTCTCTGAAGAAGTGCTGTTGAGAGAGTTTCAATGACAATGACACAGTAACAAAGAATGTTTACCATCATAACACTGTTTAAACTGCTTTTACATATGTGAAAAGAAGTGGCCAAAACATACTCTCACAGTTTATGTTTAACATTTTGGTGGTACAGAACGTTACATTTTTATCTCTTTGTCAATGTACTTTCATTTTCTGTTTAGCCTCCAACTTGTTGATTGCTCCATCATTTCACTGCCTCATTTGCACCCTGCATTTCATGAGCAAGCAGTTAGTAGGTACAGGTGAAATGTGGATATACAGGTGAAATGTGAAATGTGGATGCATACTGTGGTCGCATTAAGATACGTTTTGGATTGCATCTGCACTTCTGAGAAAACAGGAATATATAGTGATTTTTTTTTATCTGGCACCTGATTTAAAATGAAATAGCAAGATTATGTTAAAATTTTTAAAACAAATGCCTTATACAGTGTCACTTTGAAGTCATTCATGATCATACACACAAAGAAGAATGGAGCTCACCTGTATGTATTCTCAGATGGACTTTCAGGTGGTGAGAAGTGCGGAAGGACTTGCCACAGTAGGGACAGTCCTTCATGGCTGTGCCCACACTTCTCTCTCGGTGCTGGGTGGTGGGTGGCTGGGCAGCCCCTGGAGCCTTAGCCATCTCATCCCCAACATCTGAGAGGGAAAGAGAGAGAGAGATGTAACTGTGAGTATTCAGTTTCACTTCAAACCAGCCACATGCCAGGCAGCTTTTCTTCCACTTGTTCCTTTTTTCCTGTCTTTTTCTTTTCTCCTTTCAGCCTTTTGCCACCCAAATCTGCTAACACCACAGAAAGTCAAACACATCAATGGGTTCACGCGCGCCACTCTTTCCCCCCCTCTCTCTCTCTGCGGTCTGACAGAACGCTGACAGTTCAGAAGCTTTTCAGGTTGCTTTAGAGATGTCGCCCCGGCTCCTACACTACACTCCCATTCCCCCGCTTTATCCGTCCTATCATCATCTTTACCGGGTAGCATATGGCGGATTGTGTCAAAACGAACAATAAGGGAAAGGAAACAGCTATGTCAGCAGTGGGTCTGTGCCTCCGTGTGGCGCCCTGGTTTTGACAGGTGACGTCGGCGGCGTGGCTGATAGTGGAGGGTGATAACGAAGGCCCCGCATTGATTGAGCTGCTGTCATACCAATACTCTAAATGTGTCAAGACCAACAAGCCCCCATTCCGAGATAATTAACCACAGCGAATTACGTTATTACAGGAGATGTCAGCAGTGTTAGGTTGTGGTGAGGCAGCATCTCATATGGTCCAACTGATCAAGACCTCATGGTGTTACGCGATGCTAGGACAAATCTGATCTACAGTTCAGATTCAAGCACTGTTGGAGCCAGATTCGTTTTTTCAGAGAAGGTTCTGTAATGTAATTTGTAAAGATTTGACTGCTCAGTTTACACAAGATAAAGTTCCACGAAGACTGATAACAATAACTTTTTCCCCACCAAAAATGACAAAAACATAGTATGCGGTACCCTTCTTGTCACTGGGGTGGTACACTCAAGGGTACATCTTAGGTGCTTTTATTTAGGAACAAAAATGTAAGATATTCCAATTAATTTTATTTTTTTGAGTTGTATTGATTTCACACGCCCCGACTCATCTCCAGGCTTTTTATTTTACTGTTCCTTTTTTTTAAACGTTAGGTTATGAAAAGGTACAAACAGGTACCTTGTCCAGGGAAAAAAACTTTTTAACACAACTGGACCTTAAGACCACTCTTGTACCTTTGAGGGTACAGTTACATTGTTTGTACCATGACAAATGAAAAATATACCTGCACAGAACCTTTGCAGCTGCTACTGTGAGAACCTTTATAGAACCTTTACAATAATACAGTTCAATCAAATGAAAATTTGTTGCATAAATCTAGTTTTGTTAAAATACTACATTAATCTGTTATTAATCTGAATGGATGGCTGCACTGTAAGGATAGATTTGGTGTAGCTTTTTGTTAATGGCTAATTAGCATGGAAAAATTGCTTTTGTCTACTTAGTTTCAATTAGCTACAATACTATAGTCTAGTTTTACCCTTAAATGATCAGGAATAGCTGTTAGGTCCAAACATTTTTTTTACACTTCTGTAGTTTAAGAATAACCCCAGTTTGCATTTCTGTCCATGTCACTACTGAATGATAAGCCTTGTAATAAGGATCTAATAAATCTCGGATTATAAACTGGACATTCAATGATATGTAGTGACTTTAAACATACTGTGATACAATTTCTCATTAGATTGAATGGGACAGCAACATCTGTTGCTATTGGTAACTAACACTTGCAGTGGGCCTGTATTCAGGATAAAGTCTCAGTGTCTCAGCTGTGTTATGCATTAATGTAATGCTATACATCTTGTATTCTGGTCACCAAAAAGAAGTGCTGTTGTTGTTTACCACTCTACAGTAACGTCAGTTAAAAAAGACTTTTAATCAAGGAAGTTCCTGCAAAATACTGGAGGCAATTCAGTCCGGAATCACTTGTCATTTGTCAAACTATGAGCATTACAGATTGTAAGATCACAGATCTTATCTGTAATTTCTTAAATTATTGTGCCAAATAAAAGTAAGCCACCTCTAATATATCTTTATCTGTTGAGCCTTTAGGACGAAATCCTCAAATATGTAGAGCTATATGTGTTTTTTTTTCTTTTGGTACCATCCCATCCAGGCATACACAACAACATACACCCTAACTCTAACCACAAAACTACTAAAGTAACAGTGTTTGGCCCCGCGCCCCGACTTGTGTTGCAAGTCAGTAGGCGCATGACCCGCTGCGGCTCAAGTAAAGTTTAAAAGGGCATTTTTTTTTCTTCTCCGCCACATGATATGGTATGTGTGTGGGGAGAGAGAGCGTCTGAATGGAGCAACCCACTTAGGCAACCATTCCACTCAATCAAAAGCTTTTCTTCCAGTAATCTTTCCTTTTTTTATTTTTCCACCCCCCTTCCCTTTTAAGAATCAAATGAGATTTAAGAAGTTAAAAGAGAAAGAGTGAAGTCAGCATTCTCTTCCGTTCTTATGACTCGATCACGTGGCTGTGATTTGCTTCCCTCGCTTTGCCTACACACATTACATTGTACTGGATGCCCCATTTTTTGACCCAAACATGCACACAAACCATACAAACACAAACACCTACTCTGACCTAGTTTGGGTCTGTATCCTGACAAATTAGCCTTAGTGGCAAATGTGAGAGCCTTTTAGTGTGGAGAGGGGTGAGTTTGCATGTGTACGCGCACACAAAACGGTACAACTGTGCAGCATTTAATACTGAGTTGTAGCAGTCAGTTAAAAAGCAATAAGACTTTATTTAAAGGCTACCTACATAGGCATTTTATAACACATGTATAAGCACTGGTTATCTTATTTAATACAAATTATAAATAACTTCTACTAGTAATTGCAAGATGACATAAGATGTTTTATGGAATAACACAGGCCTTAAAACTAATATGTTCTGTTTATAACACTGTTCTGTAGCATCATTCCGAAATAATAGAACTTACAAACTACTAGAAAGCTTTTTATCAGCCCTACATATTCCAACTTTTGTAAAAGTACAATTTCTTTGAAGGGGACCTGTGTGGCCTTCTTAAAAAAAGCTGTTTGTCAAAATCTGTTGATACCTACAACAAGCAGGTAAATACTTTTACTTTCACAAAGTGAAACTTAAAAAGTTAAATTTAAAAACAAACAAACAAAAAATGTACTCCAGTATAAATACAGACAGAGATGGCCTGTTTTACCACTTTTAAGTGTTTCTACTTTGACTCTAGTATTAATATATTGTCGCTGTCCAAAAGAAATCAAGTATCTCCAAAATAGTCATTTTACAGGAAAGGGCAATCGAAAGAGATTTTTCCCAAGCAGTTTTGGAGCATTTCCATAGGTCCATTCATCATGAAATTTTCACACAATATAAAGAACAGCAGCTATCATTACTTGAGCTTGGGGTCACCATAATGTTCCATAGAACTTATAAATGCTGCTCCTAAACAGGCCTCTGCCTTACAAGTTGTTACTTTATGTCAGTATTATAACATTTACTTCAGTTTAGTAAATATCTCAAGTGAGGTTATGAGTACTAAAATTAGCTGTTAATAAATCTTCAAGCATTGATTTATAAATGCATTATCCAATGCCCATACACTTGTTATGATACCCCTATATAGACAGACTTCAAGAAAAAAAATGTATGTCATAGATTATATTCAAGTCTAACACCTTAGACAGACTTATAAAACCAGAGGTTTAAAAGTGCACACACACAAACTGTCCCACCCCCCAGCACATCTCTCCATCTCTGCATCTTCTCATCCCACTCACACAAATACTCTTTATGCTCCACATTCCCAGAATGCTTCAATAATGCATACATTGTATCACCCTTTTAGTTACCCATGTAATTTTGCACACATCCAAACAGCCCCCAACCCCACACACACATAGGCAGCCAACAGTGCTGTCTTTAATCAGCTGACTGCTCCCCAGCTTTTAATACGGCTGTTCCAATTACTGTAAAAGTCATCCTGCGCCGTATAACCACAAATATTGACAGTTTATTGCACAACACATTTATGACATTTGAAGGTCACCCCATATATTACGCCCCATCCTTCTGCCCAGGGTGTCTGGAACAGAGAGATTTCTCGATAACCCGCCACCTATAACTATTTTCTCCGTATTGATTTTCCATTCCTCATCCCCCTTTTTTATGCAAAGGGAAAATCTGTAAGAGACACAATATTAAAATGATTGTCACAAGCCAGGTACGGCCTTCATATATTATCCTGCTAAGGCAGAGCAACAATAACTCTCCAGGGGTGGCTCTGCAGACATTGAACCACAATAATCTTATTCCGTGTTGCGCTTTATAGATGTTTACTGTCTAAGTAATTACACTTGGGGATAATGAAGTTAGATTCATAATTTATGATTAACTTGTTCATTGTGACCATGTTAGAATCAATCACATGCACTCATGTGATGCTAGCTGCTAACGCTGGATTAATTGACTAAAAGTAACAGTGCAGCAGCAATTTTGGAGATATCTTGACACAATTTTGGTACAATACGCATTACTAACAAAAAGTTTGCTGCATTAAGTGGCACTGGACTTATGCTAGTGCTAATGCTAGTGCTAGTGTGCTATGGCAAGCTGGAACAAAGAGCTGGGATCAGACCAAGGGCCAGTGGCATGAGCCATCTGGGAGGAGGTGGAGTATCAGTCATTCACCCTGCTGTCTGCACGTCTCACGCACACACAAACACACATGCTAACCACTCACCAGCTACCGCCAGGGTGTGTATGTGTTTACTGTAAGAGAGGATATGGTCTGTATGTGTATGTGCGACTGCATGTGTGCATTCTCTGGAGTCTCTCCAGATGGACCACACCCTGTTCCCATTAATGAAAAGAAAGACAACAAAAACAAAGAGCTGTTATGCCCCCCCCCCACCCCCACACCTCCCATTAATGGTGTTCTCACAATCATACTCGCCACACCAAATCAGGCAGTCCTGCGGTTTTGATTACTCTGATATCACTTTCAGGAAATAAAATAATAAAAAATAGAAAGAAAAAAAGCAATCATAAAAACACAAGACGTCTCCCATCTCCATTACAATAATGCGTCACGTGCCTCAGTCAAAGCCATTGACCTCTCTCTCTGCTCCAGCACAAGTACAAGAAAATGTTACAGAAACGTTTGTATTTAGGGAGAGCGAGTGAGAGAGAGAGAGAGAGAGAGAGAGACAGAGGTAAATGTGATGACATCATTTGAAAGGCATTAGGCTTTTAAAAATGCGCCCGGGGGGAGTTGATTTCCTTACGCCGGAGCAACACAACACCATCCGGCTGATGCGCGGCGCACTACACACTCTTTTTTGATTTGGACCAGTGCCATCTTTGTGAACGGGCTGGTTCAGGCGAGTTAATCAATTTGAGGTTTAGTTACACTGCTGAGGCTAGCATTCTACCCACTGCTAGAAAGTAATCGGAACTCGCAGAATTTATTAACCAAACACCAATTATCATTAAACACCACTGCATTATCCCCCCTCCTGTCCCTACTTTTACTACCTGACAAGGACTACTTAATGAAATTTTAGATTAAAGTTATTTAGCCTGGTGATTTATGATGGCCGAAACTCCTAATGTAGGCCCAAGGCGCAGATGCCAGCCCAGTTTCTTTTTTTTTTTTTTAAGGTGTACACCAGGGACCCCCAAACCCTCTACGGTATCACAGCAACCGAGTCTTGCCCAGAATAGGCACAGCACTCCAAAAAACAACCTTGGTGCAAGGAGCGAGCCCCCTCCGCCAGTCTCCAAACCCTGACCCGGGTGTCAACGAGGAAACAAAATCACGAAACAAAATGAGAATTAAAAAAAGAGACAGAGAGAGAGAGAGAGAGAGAGAGAGAGAGAGAGAGAGAAAGAAAGAAAGAAAGAAAGAAAGAAAGAAAGAAAGAAAGAAAGAAAGAAAAAAAACCCCTCCTAAATTCAAAAATGTTTACCCCCGCTCTGTTTGTGAGATGAAACAGCCGCAAAATGTGTTACATATAAGGCATGTGGGTAAACAGGGGCACCAGATGTTCTTTGATGTTAATAATGGCATTTATTATTAATATTAATTAGACTGCATTCAGCAATACATTTGGGCCATTTCCAAGTCAATTAAGCAAAATGGCATTCGGGAGATGTTGAAACGACATTTTAAGGCAGGTGTTCGGCAGTCCCCTAATAAAACATTTTCGCAACCACTGAAAAACAACCCATTTTCAGCAGATTTTCTTTCCTTTGTCTGCAAGAGAGGCAGGATGTTTTTTGTTTTTTTGTGTTTTCATTGCTCCAAGCACAGGCATCTTTTAAAACACTTCATTTAGACATGAATAGTTTTGCCCTGGAAATCGGCCACATTTCATATGTATTCTAGGTACACTTTAAACGTGTGTTTGAATGAGATTGTTTTCCTGTGCATCTAAATACATTTGCTTATATTAGATGGAAAAAAGACCTTATGGGCTGAGATTAAGGAGAATGTAAAATAATGATGATGATCGTTTGTGAACACTGCGGATTAAATCTAGTGTATGGGCTACATCATTTCCACAGCTTAATTCCAGGGTATGACACACAGGGCCAAATGGGTGCTTGTGCACCAAATGCCACGGTCAGAATGCTAGGCGCCCGTGCACACGGACCAGTGCTCCTGCCTGCAGAGTAAATACCAGCCTAAAAAAACTAATTACTCAACACATGGTAGCAAACCCACAGCAGGGGAAATGCTCTGTTGTCTATAATCCTCAGATCCTATGTGTAAGTAAGAAACACATGCATGTACGCAGATAGATAGAGATGCAGAAAGAGAGCATGAGAGAGTTTTAACGCTTCATCCTGGACCTTAAAGAAAGCGGCTGCCGCCATACTACCTCCAGCTAGCACCGATTTGGCAGGAGGGCCCTGTTTTTTTTTTTTAAAGCTCGGTGAGGCTCAGCCATACAATGGTACATTAACAATCTGTGCATTCATTTATCAGCCGATGCGTTTTTGGACTCTGCGTTTATGGCGCAGTGCACTTTTCATCGCTGAAAATTAATGAACATGCCTCCCCTCGCAACAAACATGCACCTGTGCCGCCGTGATGCTAATCACAAACATTTATATTTATTAGCGACGGGCTGAGCGAAAGTGGGATTATAAAAGGAGGAGGGAAGACTGTCCTTTTTTTCTGCTCGCTGAACAGAACGGCACATTTCTTTTCTTTTTTCCCGAGCGCATTTGTTCTGCCTGGTAGCGAAGGGGTCAGGTGAAATTAAGCTTCAAGCGTTCTCTTGTCGATTGTAAGGAGTTCGCAAATCATTCATGGCTTGGCAAGCTTGACTAAATTCTCTCTACCAATAACATTCTTTCTCCATACAGTTTAATAGACACATAAAACAGAGAATTTCGCTATGAATCATTCATCTCAGTGGATTCTTGCACTCTCTCCCCTCTCTTTCTCTATGTCACTCTCTCTCTCACTGTCTTACTTGGTACAGTCACAAATTACTTCCTCACACCTAAGATCTGATCACGATGTCTCAAAGTCTTCATAACGCACCCTTCCCAAAGTGCCATGTGCCACACACCAGCACAACAACATGACATTGTCTCAGGAGGTCAGAGAGGTGACAGTAGCAGAACCGTGCAAATGAGCCTCATTGACAGCCTCTTGACCATGGAGAACCCCCCCCCTCACTCTCTGCCTCTATCTCTCTCTCATTCCCTCTCTTTCTCTTACTTTTTCTTTCCCCCAAGCTTCATTGACTATGAAGATCACCTCTCTTTGTCCTTGTCTTCCCTCTTTCTCTCTTTTTCTCTCCTTACATTTTCCTTTTGCTTTCTCTCTTCTCTTTCTTTCCTTACTCTCTCCCTTTTCTCCCCTTTCTCTCTCCTGTTTTTCTGCTTTCTTTTTTCTCTTTCCTTACTCTCCCCATTTTCCCCTCTTTCTCCCTTCTCTCCCCTTTCTCTCTCCTATTTTTCTGCTTTCTTTTTTCTCTTTCCTTTCTCTCCCCCTTTTCCTCTTTTCTCTCTTCTCTCTCTCCTTACTCTCTCCCTTTTCTCAGCTCTTACTCTTTTTTCTTTCTTCAACTCTCTCCTCTCTCCTTTTTCTCCTGTCTCTCTCCATTATCTCATTTTTCTCATCTCTCTCTCTCTCTCTCTCTCTCTCTCTCTCTCTCTCCTGTGCTCCCTCCCTCCCCTCACCAGTGACAGAAGGTGCGCCTCTCCCTCTTTAAAGGCGAAGCCTCTGCCGAGCTGGGGGAAACAGGAATGGTGCCATAACTTTCTGGCTGGCACGCACCCATCTTTGTTTTCTTCTCCTCTCTCGAGTCGCTTTCAGGCTTCAAAGAGCACCAAATTAAAAAAAAAAATTAAGAAAAATAAATTAATAAACAAGTCTTGAAAAGAAAGCAAGGAGAAGCAGGGTTTGCTGAAGAGGAGGCAGTGAGGTCTCACTAACTGTATTATTCTGCAGGGTGATCACAGCGTGGATTGGGGGGTTGGGGGGGATTTAAGGGGGGGGGGCGTCAGAGAACAACGCTTGGTCCACTGCTGGCCACACACAGGACGCGAGCCAGGCGAGAGAGCCGTCCTGGGCGCAATTGGGCCCCGGGGGCGGGCATCTCATAAGGAGCTCCGCTTCACCAGGGCCGGCTGCTCTTAATAGTGGTAAATATTCATCGGGCGCCCACTTTTTTGGCAGGAAGGGAGTGTTTATCATTAGTGAAGCCTGAGCAGATTCGGCATGCACGGGGGACGTTTCGTTTTCTATGGATCCACCGTGCAGATGGGGAAAGACAGATACGCAGCTGATTTTAATATGTTAGAATCTACATTGCTTATGTGCATATCAGCCGCCATGGCGATATTAATAAGTGAATGAATAGCACAGAAGAGTCAGCCTTCGATCGGAGTCATACACTGCTTAGTCACACTGTGCCTTTAAAACCCTTTGGAGGTGGAGGGGGTAAGCAAAAAAAAAAAACAAACATCCTCGCCTGACATTGATTTCCTATTCATTTTTCTAGCCAACCAAATCAACAACAAGTACAACAGGCAATCATAAAGCTGACTTACAGATCCATGTCTAAGACACAGCTACAGCACCTTCCGAATCCATTACCTTCCATATAAAGCCATTAGCTTTCGAAAGCACTGCTCTGATTCTTTCATGGCTTTAATGTGAATTAAAACAATACAGAGGTACTTGGGAGAAATTACCATGAGGGCTGTGACCTGATCAATAACAGCATTATGAAACCAGACTATGAATCCGGAGAGACTGCTTCAGTAACACTGACGTGATGAACACCATGAAGGACCTGGGTTAACAACCTTCTTCCTTTAATATCTGACCTTAAGCAAAACCTCTTTTCTTAGAAGAGATGCATTATGTGTCTTTTTTCTCCCTCGTTCTCTCTCTCTCTCCTTCAGCCACGTGGCCTATAAATTGTGCAGCCAAGGACATCCCCCTGTTTTACTCGTATATGCACTTGCCCAGTGTCTCGGAAAATGAAATAAAAAGATTTATCATGCGGTCCCAAACACAGCGGTATGTCGTGAGTGAGCTGCTCTGTCCGAATAAATTTTGCAAAGCCGAGACTCGGCCTGCGACACTTTAAACCTGTCTCTAAAATGATCCCTTCCCTATCCTCTCCTTGTTCTCTGTCAAGGTTGGGCTAATCCATCACAAATAGTGTTGGACATCATTTGTTTAACCTGCATTAATCTAACTGAGAAGTCTAAAGGAAGTTCCACTAAATTCAGATGAATAGTAAAGTACCTACGAGCTATGATGGGGTGAAATGTCCTAAAAAAGGACAATAACTGATAAAATTATACTTACAAATGCATGCATGTGCATTACAGCCCAATCGATAACTTATCAAATCGCCACATGGGTGAAGGCCCAGTTTGTGAAACAAGGGCTTGTTACGATCCAGCCAAAGTACACATGCCAATATGACTTTAGCACTTCGACAAAACCAATGCAGTGGTGTGCAAAAGTTGGGCACCCCTGGATAAACTACGAATAGAATATAAAATGTGGCCTGTGAAAAAGTCGTGGCACTTTTTCCTACCTTATGTTGTATTTTGTGCAGTAAAATGTGGAGAAAATAATTAAATTATCTATTATCTTTTAACAACATGTTGACTTATTTTTACTCAGAAAATCAACAAAACATCATTTGACTGGAGGTGTTTTGCTTATGAGGCCCTGAAGACTTATCATTGTATTTATCAATCAGTAAAACATAATTCAACTAAAACTAATAGTGTCTGTTTTAATTTTGACCATATAAATTATACTGGCTGATATTACTGGTTATAGGATTTTTGCCTCCTCACAATATGCATTTACAAAGCTTTAAATCTTAATCGCTCAACTTCTATAGTGGATGGCAGATAACATCAGCTAATGTTAAGGTCTTGTGGATTTATCACTGGACAGATATATCAGTCAGTAAAGTACTGTTTAACTATTGGAGTCTAAATCCTGCTTTTAGTTATCACAATTTATAGCTCCTTAAAATATCGTTTTAACAAAGTATTTTTGTATCTTTCAACATATGTGTGCTCAAAAATGAGGACTTGGGTAAGAGTTTGGCCAAGAAACTGGATGGAAGATAATATCAGCCTGTGGATTTATGATCAGACAATTATATCAGTCAATAAAGCACAGTTAAAGAACTGGGGTTGAAGTATTTACGTCTGTTTCATTTGTGACCATATACACGTTATATGTGTGTATTATGTTATGTTAGCCGATATGAAACACATCAGCATGCTATGTCCATGTATGAAATGAGTTGTTTTGAGATTTAATCAAAACATATTGGTAATATGACTTTAACACTTTGACAGCACCCTCTATGGTAAGCATCTTAGCTTAAGATTTTCTATAACATCCTTCTCTCTTCCAGCTGAAAGATCACAGTGATCAATGCAAAGCTTTATCTGTGCCTGCCCCCACTCCACTGCCGCAACCTTTCTCTTTCCATTCCTCCTCCCACAGCTTCCATTCCTTCCAGTTTACTGTGCGTCACCCCCAACACATGTCTGTGAGAGTAAGCCTGCTCCTATCTCCTCCACAGCCAGAATGTTAATTTGTTATGAAGGTCATTGACAGAGAGTAATAATCACCATTGGGGATCTAACAATTTGCCATTTCGGAACATTGCAGCGCAGATGACTCAACTATTAATAGACTCCCCCCCCCCCTTAATATGACTAAAAACTATTCTGGTGATTCCACAGGCCAGAGAAGAGGGAGCCTTATGTCTTTATTTCTCTTCGTCTGTTTTATCTGTGCAGAGATATCTGACATTTGGAGCAAATTAATGTGAACCTAAGCCTGGTGAAAAGTGCCGCATGACAAGATATTGAAAATTAAATCACACTGTTACAGAGAGAAGGGGTTGCTGCCCTATCTTCTCTTTTTCTGCTCTTTCTCTCTCTCTCACATGCTCGCGCTCTAAAAGACTGTGTTTGTACAATACCACCAACATGCTGACACTTAAGCACGACCCGGGATTCCATTATATGGATCCGATGCGCCGAAAATGTTTACAACTAAACAATAACAGTTTATTTCAAAACTCATTTACTGGCGCCCTCGCTGTTGCCAGGGCATTCAGACATATGTGTCTGCATTTGTCAGGCGAACAAAATAATTCTGGCTTAAGCTATTTTTATCAGACAACCCGGCATTTGTTCTTTTTAAGTGATCAGCATTTATGGAATGGAGCAGGCAAGTTGGAATCCTTTATCTACAGAGGCTCAACATCTCAAGACTAATTACAAATTAATCTGAATCTGTATATCTGCAGTAAGAGGGGCAATAACTCCTCGCACTAAGAACTATCTCTTATATATTTATAAATATCTTCGTATGGCAGCATGAAAGGGGATGAGCATGACATAATTGCCTGCCTTCTACACTCATGCGAGGATATCAAGGCCAAAGATTGTGAATATTAATAATTGATCATTAGTTCGATAAGCGCACTGGAGTTTTTGGCTGGTAGAGTCATACGGGCTCCATCAAGGCCGGTCCTGGGCCCCTGAGAGCAGCGGAAGGAAGGTTGTGAATGTCATCGCAATTTTTGTCTTTCTCCTGCTCTGTCCATTTCACTGTGTGGTTAAGATGAACATAGACCTACACTATTAGGAGCAAGTGTTCATAGCAAATGTTTGGATGACTCATGGTAGGTTAGGGGAATTGGAAAGCATTTCTAATTATAAACATGCATTGCCAAAGTTCAAGGAATTCAGGAGAATTTTCCATGTTTCTCTGTAACTTTTCAATTAAATATGGTAACAAATGCTAACAAAACAGCTTTTTGCTAATACTGTAGGTATATTTTGCAGCACTCACATTCATCAAAGTGTCTTCCTTTGCATAAAGAACAAATATTGCCAACATGATTTGATGCTTTTCTTTCTTCAAACTATTGTTTAAGGGGAATTGCACCAAATTTTCTAAATTTCTACATTGTTCAATCAAGGAGATGTACACAAAGTTATTCAAAGTCATTTCATGTGAAATAGTGTATTATAGAGAACTTACTAACTTACTAAGATTTTTTTATGACAGGAACCAGAGGGTGAGAACTCAAACATAGGCATATTTCTTACTAATCTAAATGAACCCACACATGCTTTTTATGTAATATTTGTGTTGTTTGGCGTATGAAATGCTCATAATAGTAGAATAGAGTTATTATTTTATCGTACAGTGCTTTGCATGTACATCTCTGCCATGATTAGATTTTAAAAAATACGTTTTAGGCCAATAACTGATCTTAAAATGACCGTAAAACTATGTTCTGTGTATCATGCAACATATTCATAAACATTTTGTGTGATAACATTTTATGATGGAGCATTTTTTAATGACATTAAACACTTCAGATGTCTTGTGCCTATCACCACCACTGTGAACATTTCTCACTCTAGAATAGCACATTTCAGATCAAACCACTCTCAATGACTGCACCATGATGATTAAATTATATTAAAATTGTCAAAACAGTTAGAATTAACCTTTAAAAATATATGTTGGAACTGGGATCAATGGTGGGCTTAAAGATTTGAAAGATTCGAGTACTGATAAGTGCTGTCATCACAGCAAGGAGATAAAACATTTGGACATTGGTATTTTTCTCAGGGCAGCACTTTTCTCAGACGTTCCTTCAGTTATTGCAAAGAAAAATGGCAAGATCTAAATGGCTGTGTATATATATATCGGCCACTTTATTAGGTACACCTGTTCAATTGCTTGTTAACACAAATAGCTAAGCAGCCATTCAGATGGCTGCAACTTAATGCATTTAGCCATGTAGAGGTGGTCAAGACAACTTGCTGAAGTGCAGACCGAACATTAGAATGAGGAAGAAAGGTGATTTAAGTGACTTTGAATGGTGGTGTGGTTGTTGGTGCCAGACGGGCTGGTCTGAGTATTTCAGAAACTGCTGATCTGCTGGGATTTTCATGCACAACCATCTCTAGGGTTTACAGAGAACGGTCCGAAAAACAGAAAATATCCAGTGAGCGGCAGTTGTGTGGATGAAAATGCCTTGTTGATTTGAGAGGTCAGAGGAGAATGGGCAGACTGGTTTGAGATGATAGAAGGGCAACAGTAACTCAACTAACCAACCAAAATCTCTGAGGAATATTTCCAACACCTTGTTGAAAGTGTGCCACGAAGGATTAAGGAAGTTCTGAAGGCAAAAGGGGGTCCAACCTTTTACTAGCAAGATGTACGTAAAAAAGTGGCTGGTGAGTGTGTGTGTGTGTGTGTGTGTGTGTGTGTGTGTGTGTGTGTGTGTGTGTGTGTGTGTGTGTGTGTGTGCGTGTGAGCATGTGCGTGTGTGTGTGTGTATATATGTCCCCAAATTTTTTGAAGAGCAGTGTACTCCTGTATCTCCAAATATCATACAGAATCATGTACCGTAAATTCTGACTAAGACAGAAGACGATAGTAAGAGAACAAAATACTTCCTCCTCATCTGGTTGTCAGCTGACCGTGCACCTGTAACCCCCACCACCCCCCCACACACTCTTCAACCCAAGCCCAGACATGCGTGCCCCCCCCAAAACTCCCCTCTTCACCCACAGCCTGGCGCACTCCTGAGCTGGGGAGAACCTCTGGGCACCTTGACTGCTGTTAACTGCTTGTGGCACGAGCGAAGGAAATGGGTCATTAAACGAAACGAGCCAGGGCCAACCTCCCAGACTCCCAGAGCTGTTTCCAATCAGATAGCTTCCTTTAGCAGGAGCCAAAGTCTCACACAGCATTAGCGTCAGTAAAGGGCCCTTTCTCCCTCTCTCTCTCTCTCTCTCTCTCTCTCTCTCTCTCTTTCTTTCTTTCTCTCTCTGCCCCTGCTACTGTAGGCTACACTGCTGGAGTCTTTGAGGAGGAAAAGGGCAAACATCTTGTGCAGAGGTGAATACTGTGAATGTTGTCCACAAATGAGAGACACCACATGTCTCGCTCTCTTTATACACACACACACACACACACACACACACACACACACACGCACACACAAGGGAAAAATAGAAGGATTTGAGGAGGTAGAAGGAGGGATGAGAAAGACAGAATGAGAGACATAAATGAGAAAGAGACCTAATCCAAAAAGTCTGGTTCCTTGACTTAAATTAAAAGTAAAACAGATGCTTTCTCTGTCTTTTTCTCCATCACCTCTGAAATCTCGGTTTCTCTTTTTGTCACTCTCTAGGTCTCTTTCTCTCTCATTCTGTCTTCCTCATCATTATCTATCTATCTGTTTATCTATCTGTTTATCTATCTATCTATCTATCTATCCAATAATCTATCTATCTATCTATCTATATATATATATATATATATATCTATAATATCTTCCTACCTTTCTCCTACTTCCTCATCTCTCTCTCTCTGTCTATCTCCCCTCACTGTCTTTTTCTCTCTCATTTTTTCTCTAGGTCTCTTCCTTATTTTTCTCTCACTCTGTCTTTCTCATCTCTGGTTCATCCTCTTCACATTTTTGTATTTCTTCTTCATCTCTCTTTCATTAGGTTTCTTTCTCATTTGTGTCTTTCATTCTGTCTTCCTCATCCCTCCTTCTACCTCCTCATATCCTTCTATTTCTCCCTCATCTCTCTTTCTCTAACAAGGTATCTCTCTCTCGTTGCTCTCTCTAGATCTCTCTTTCTCCATTATCTCTCTCTTACTCATCTATCTATCTATCTATCTATCTATCTATCTATCTATCTATCAAACTTTCTTCTTCTCAACTTTTTCTCTCGTATCTCCATCACCTCTAATTTCTTTTCCTTGTCTCTATTTGTCTATCTCGTTCTCTTTCTGTCTCCTTTTCTCAATGTATCTAACTCTCTCACTCTCTCTTTAAAGGTCTCTTTCTTATTCGTCTCTCTCTCTTGCGCTGTCTTCCTCATCTCTCCCATTTCTTCTTCACCTCTTTCTATGTATTTCTCAGCTCTCTCTCTCTCTCTCTCTCTCTCTCTCTCTCTCTCTCTCTCTCTCTCTCTCCCCCTGTGTCCATCAATCTCTCTTTACCTTGTCCTTCTGCACACACTCTTACCAAAAGTGTGTGTGTGGTAAGACTTCCTGACAAGTCTCTATATTTATACAACTGAAAATAGAATTAGCCTTCGCTGCCAATCAAAGCACAAAATATGTAGCAGAGAAACACATTTATCTGAAACACAGGGAAGACTCGGCTCACACTTGTTGCCTCCGTGTCTGTATATTCCTCTTTTTTTCTTTCATTTTTTCACGAGCGAGATAAACGAAGCGCATGTGATTCTCACACCTGTCCTAGCATCCTTTCCCCTCTGCCACGATAAGGGATTTCATTAACGGCAGAACGCTCGGGCTGGGGGGAAACGTAATTGCTTGGCTGTTGTTGTTGCCTTTGCCGACGCCCTAATTTCCTCCTTCCCTTACTCTTGACTGTTAAGTGATCATTATATCAACAGAGTGAAGGGAGCAAGGTTAAAATATCGACACGCTGCGGTCGTGCTCAAAAAACCAACCCATTGGAGAGGTGCTGGTGCTGGAAAGAAGAAGAAGAAAAGAAGAAGGGGGAAAAAAGGGGAATGAATACTGAAAAGGGAGGAAGATAGGAAAAAACAGACAGATGAAGTGTGGAATGACAGTGGAAGTGAAAGATAAGATCAATCGGGAAAGATCACAGCAATCGGTAATGATTTAAGCGCTCAGACTGCTCCCTCTAATAGTCCTTGATGGATAACTGTATGAAAAAGATACATAATTTTTTGACTTGCCATTTACACAGCATTGCACCTGAAAGCCGGCTGGAATAATAGACAGTTTAAAATGTCAGGGAACTAACTAAGAAAGAGAGACGGATCGGCCAGCAGAATCTTAATTAGGAAAGCCAGCTAATGGTCCTGGCAGCTCAAGAGGGAGGAAGGAGATAGAAAGAGAGAGAGAGAGAGAGAGACAGAGAGAATGAGAGATAAAAAAAATAAAGAAAAAGAAGTGGAGGGTGGTTAGAAGAAGTGCTCCTCTGAAATACACAACACTTCCCAGAAATACTTTGGTCCAATTAGCTTAGGCCTCTTCTCCTCATTTGTAGTTCTTTTTTGCCCCTTCTCTCTCTATTCTCAGTCCAATTCTCTCTCTCTCTGTCTTTTTTTTTTTTCAAAAGGCTGACCAGTCATATTGCAAATATATATCTAGTTGTGAACCCCATCAAGAATACGCTCTGTCTGGAAAAGCATGTATAGGATTTACCTATCTATCCCAGAGCAGACCTGCATGTTGAGCGCCAGCCAGAAGCACATGATTGTGTTAATTAATCTGCCATTGTGAGCAGGGGGAACAGCTGCAGTGGCTCTAGTGGCTGCGTTGTCAAAGCAAAACAATGCCGTGTTAAGCTTCCCCCGCTGAATCTTCCCATTACAAAGCAGCTCCAACACAGGGGCTAAATTCATAAAAACCCACAGATCAATTTTTACCAGCACTAATGTCTGACCTTTAAAGGGAAAAGGGTTTTTACATGCTTAATTTCAGGCTTGAAATATGGTCAGATATGTGATACCTAGGATTTGGGCCAATACCTCGGGCTTTGAAAACAAACAGAGGGTGAGGGGTGTACAGAATAAGAGAAAGAGAGAGAAATAGAAAGAGAGAGTGAGAGAGAGAGAGAGAGAGAGAGAGAGAGAAGGTGGGAGTTAAAGAGGTCTGATCTCTTAAACAGAGACAAACAGAAGAGCACCAGGATTCACCAGCTGGGCGCTGGTATTTTAAAACAATACGTCTAACGCGATTAGGAGGCAGCCATCGATCTCTGTTATGTGGATTTAATTTACGACGGGAAGAGAGGGAGCGAAGGGTGGGGGGGTACAGACGAATTCCGTGACAGTTCCGGATGCATCCCTAAAAGGCAAGCTAAGGCAAAAGTGGGAAGGGCAAGAGGTGATGGCTTAGGAAGGCCACAGCTCTGGACTGAATTCGTTTGACCGCTTATTATATTCTTAGTCTAAAGTCTTTAACTATCTGTTATTAGCATGTATAGAACTGTAAAGTGGTTATATCTCGCACATTTCTTGCATTTAATTCTTTACTTTGCCCATTTAGAATATCTGTGTTTGTTCATGTACCAAGCTGTCATGTTTACATGCCAATTTTATAACCTATTCTTTAGAAAACAGGCTGTTTTTGTTACTGTTTCTTTAAGACTAATATTATGAAATGAACCTGTTCTGATTGGCTGCCCTGTGTTGTTCCTTGTTCAAACAGCATTTTAGGTTGAAACACTTTATATAATGTCAGCATAAATTGTTAGTGCAACTGCATTAAGCTTTATAGCCATATATATTAATGCATCAGCTTTTGTGACATCACAAAAACAGTGAATTCCAAAAGGGCAATTTTTGCTAAAAAAAAAATCACAAGGCAACTTGCAACAGAAAAAAAACGTCTAAATTCATGTATTTCAGGTTGGCTTTTGCTGTTCATTTAGAGTTCACTAGCGGGCTAAAGTAATTTTCATTAAGAGCTCTGTTAAAGGGCAAGATAAACAGATAAATAGGGAGAGATAAATAAATGAGATAGATGTAATAACAGAGAGAGTGGTGAGTGTGTGTGTGTATGTGTGTGTGTGTGTGTGTGGACTGACTGAGGGCTTTGTGGGCTATTTCTGTCAGGGACTCAGGCAGGGTTAGACAAACACAGAGTTGGAGGGGAAGATTGTGGCGAGCTTCGCTGGAAGCACCATAGGGGGGAAAGATGCCGCTTTCTTTGCGCACTGGTTTCCAGAGAGACAGGGATGCGTCTCGAGAAACTCATGCAGCTCCCTGGACCTCGACCCACTCTGCAGTAGGAGACCGTCTGTTTAGGCGAAAGCCCCTCCAAAAAGCCCACCAAGCGTGCAGAGCTTTTAAAGGGGGGAAAAAAAAACCTCCCTAAGACTGACTCGCAGTAGTGCTCTCTGTTTAACCAACATCACCTCAGGTTGAGAAAGAGGACACTGCATGGCAGGAAGGAAGCCCTGTCCAAGAACTGAGGTTATGAATGTGCGCTCTAAGGCATTATAGTGGTGAGTCTGGAACAGAAACGCAAATCAGGTCTGAAATCCAAGGTAGCTCCATTAATCTAGTTGCAGATATCGCTGGCGATAACATAAGCATGGAGTAATTCCTCATTTATTCTTTTTCACAAGTTGTTTACTGAAACAAGCAAACTGTGTCAGAAGTGCAGATTCTAAACTTTCAACTGCTTGAGGTCGTAAGTAGAAAAGGAGATATTTTAAGTGAACTGAATTCAATTCTAGTGTATTTGTATAGCACCGAACAGATATTTATAGATGTGTATAATTTTACTTTGATGAAAAGTTAGAGTTGTCCATACAGTTTCTTTTTATAGAAAGAAATATTTGTCATTGCTGACATCATTTGCTCACAAATGGAACTTTCTTTTTCTATCATTTCCCATAATACAAAATCCTTTTGTTGAAGATGTGTGAAAGGAATAATTCGCTGCTCTTTATACATTTCACACAAATGTGTTAAAAATGAAAAGTTGTAAAAAAAAAAATGAAAAAGAAAGAAATCTAGAATGATGAGCAGTGCTATAGATGATTCCATAGTACTGGAAAAAGCTGTAAAACATTAAGAATAATAAAAAGAAGAACAATATAATAAAATAAATACCCAGATTTTAATTTTCAGGGTAGATCATTTATACAGAAATAGCTATATTAAAAATTAGCACATTTTTCATCATTTAATAACTTTTTAGTGTTGCCAAAAACTTTCAAATGAACTTCTACACAAAAGTGAATCCAAACTTTTGAATGGCAGTAAATGAAATTCATTGCGCAACTTGCTATGTAATAGAATAACTACATACTTGCACTCAAATAGTAAAGCAAAATGAAAGAAACAGTTGTCTACTTATAAAGAATCAACAATGTAATAATGTAATATTACTGGGTAGTGGGTGTCAAATGGGTGCCTATGATGGTGGTGCCTTTTGTGTGCCTCTTAAATTACATATATATATATATATATATATATATATATATATATATATATATATATATATATATATATATATATATATATACACATACATACCCACACACACACACACACACACACACACATATATATGACACATTTAAAGTGTCATTTAGCTTTACTTTACACACACACACACACACACACACACACACACACACACACACTCACACACACACACACACACACACACATATATATATATATATATATATATATGTGTGTGTGTGTGTGTGTGTGTGTGTGAGTGTGTGTGTGTGTGTGTGTGTGTGTGTGTGTGTGTGTGTGTGTGTGTGTGTGTGTGTGTGTGTGTGTAAAGTAAAGCTAAATGACACTTTAAACATTAAAAGTTAAAGTGTCCTTCACAACAACCTAGGCTCATGTTTCAGATAAATAACTTAAATCTATGGCAACCTACAATAATGACACTCTACACCTTATATATATCATATGATGCTTTACACATCATATGTCTTTAATCATCTATTACAGGTTTTGATAAAGTACATTTTAAGTGTCCTTCACCCTAACTTTTTACCTAAACTCTTTCACCTCTTTAAAATACATTTTTTAAAAGAAATCTGCAACATCTAAATTTCTGAGCGATCATGGGATGAAGAAAAGAAAGTTCTACCATTTTTTTCTTTATTTTCGGTGATATTGTGACATCATTTAAACTATAGACTAAACGTAAACTATTCATTTAAAAAAGTATTTTATGTAAAGCTTTAGAATACCATTAAAGTCCAAGTGCCATTACCATACATGCTATTTAACCACAATTTGTGTATTTGCTAATTCTGTGCTAAAAAGTCAACCCTCTTACTCATTTAAGCTGTCATGCACAGAGAAACTATGTTCCCGAGATATTAAGAGTTATAGGGACTAAATAGCACCCCAACCATGGAATCCCTACACACTACTAAATCTACTATAAAAGAGAAATGCACTCTTTTGTATGGGAACTTTTCAACATCTCTGCACCTAAGAGAGGGTTATAGCAGGAGTGTTGCTTAATGTGTGTAAGAGTTGATGAACATTGGCCAACGAACTGAACAACATCCTTTGCTGCTGCTTGTACATTAGTGTGAGTATGTGTGGCAGAGGCGAGCTGAAGGAGGATTTTCTGAAAGCTTGCAGATGGAGAATGGTGACATGGTGTGAACATGCGTCTCCAAAGTGTCGCTTGCTCGCGCATCTCACCTGTCCGCCAGGCAGCGTCACGGCGAGCCATCAGATGTTCCACTTACCGCTACAGTAAGCATGAGATAAGAAAAGTCTGGCTGTTAGCACGCGTCTCCACCGCCGCACCGCGCTTTTCAACACCGTCCGCTACGTTCGGGAGACTGTCGGGCAACCTTTTGCCAATGATTCATTATCATGTCTCGTGCTGGATGATTGTGACGAGATGGTGGAGTGTCCTCTTTTTGCGCGGTTCACGTGGAAAACAGGTTTTCGGCAAAGAGAGCTGTCAGAGGCGCTTGGAATCAGGACGTGTAGACTTAAGATCTGTGCCTACACCAACTTTTTTTTCTTTTTCTTTTTCTTTTTTTTGTTTGTGCCTAACTGTGCAGAGCCTCGTGGGGAGTAAAAATAAACTTTATGGAAATAGATCCTCATTGACACGGTGCCATGTTCAGGCTGCGAGCAGCTTGTGTCTCATGAACATAATCCAGAAACGTCCTCCAAACTTTTTTTTTCTCCCTCTTCTCTCCAAAGTTCAAGTTGTTCCTTTTTCATCCCCACTTCTCCTCTCAACAAACATTGGGGATGAGAAAAAAAATGACAGAACGGAAGAAAGGTAAAATCCTGCGTTCTTGGGGCCCAGAAGATACCCATGAAATTTGAAGCAGGGGCTGAGAGAAGAAAGAGCAGGAGATGGAATGAGAGCAGGAAAAAGCCAGATTTGATGTTCTTTGCAGAATCCTCAGCTCTGTGTCTAATAGGAAATACCTGTTTCTGGCTTGGGGAAGTGCTTCGGCAGCGAGATTACACCTCACCTGCGGCCCAAGCCAGGGAAGGTGGCATTTGGGTGCTCGCTCCCCCGGCGAGGGGCTCACAGAGCTCAGGCGCGCTTTAGCCGGGCCAGGGGGAGCAGCTTGAGCCCCACAGTTAAAGCCCTGCTAAATCCGTGGCCTCTGGAGACCACAGGCCGAACTTGTGCTAGGGTCGAGGCCTGCTTTTCCACTACCAAGCAGGCCTGATGATATTTCTCCTAGACTTTTCAATGTCTGGGCACAAAGTTATAGAGCCAAAGTTGCATCTGAGTTACAGTGAGCAAAACACCTTGGAGTTCAGTTCAAGTGAATTAGAGATTTCAAAGTAATGCAAAAAGAAGGGTAGTTTAAAGGAACACTCCTGAATATTTGAGCCTAATCTGGAAATTATTGGTCAGTAGCATATGGTCAGGTACCATAAAGGACAATCATTTTGACAAGTTTCCCTGTATTTGCTAACAGCCCACAATGACTAGAAACACATTTACAATGGAAGTAAATGGGCAAGTACTCAAACACATTGCCATTGTTCAGTTCTATTAGTCCTTTTAGTTCTTTTCTAAGTGCAAGAAAATTATTGTCCATGGTTATTGATCATGTGCTATAGATGTGTCTGATATGTTGAAATAATAGAAATAATTAGTATTCTTCCAAAGAGAGTGACCACCCTCTCATAACGTTCATATTAGTTTTACTGCAGTAGTTAAAATATTTATTACTAAATAATAATAATTACAGTGGATAACTGATAATCCTGAAGTTTAAAAGGTTCATTTTAAATGGATGTAAAATACTTCAGAACAAGAACAGAGTGGAAAAACGCTGTCAGTGTGAGTCAGCTATAGAGCACTACAACCACCTTTTCTCGCTTGGCAAACCTATAGGACTTGCTCCAGCATGAGACATCTGTGACATTTAAAGAGCTAGGTGGAAGTTAACCTCATCACCTCCACTCCCTCCTGTCCCTACGTGTCTCTGTTTTACTGCTCATCTCATCAAAGAGGGGGGAAAAAAGATGTCCACTCATCACAATAGCAAAAGATTAACTTTCCTTGTTAAATATAAATGACGGCTGCTTTATCCTGTACAGGTTTCTATATCTGGAGGTATGAAATAACTACTGATTGCTGATAAGCACCGATCTTTCACCATATATTATAATGAACACACAGAAAAAAAAACACAATAATGCGAATGATCATGGAAGAAAACCTTCAGGCACAATGCTTAAATAATTACAAATGTGTTAGCTTAATGAAGCCCACACGTTCCATTACGGTAGGCAAAGAGGAAGAAAGAGCACAGATGTAAGCTTTTGCACTGTTCTTTAGTTCCTCTGCCATGAATTAAGCGTGTTTGCTATTTTGTAAACAAACTGCGCTAACAGCTCTTTTCACATGAAAGTTAAAGTCAAATAACATATGCTCTTAACAACAACAATAGGTGTTAACAGACTAA
This sequence comes from Pygocentrus nattereri, assembly GCF_015220715.1. Taxonomy (NCBI): domain Eukaryota; kingdom Metazoa; phylum Chordata; class Actinopteri; order Characiformes; family Serrasalmidae; genus Pygocentrus; species Pygocentrus nattereri. The sequence continues at coordinate 22,308,380 of NC_051235.1, read as the reverse complement.
ATTGCAATTGTGCTAGATCTTATACAAACAAACACCAAGCTTTGTTACCAAGACAACTGAAACAATGCGATTCCCATGGCACAGTCGGCGCTGCCACTTCTTGCCTACGATGTGTGAGGAACCGTAACGCAGCCATAGTGTGAGGTGTTTTTTTTTTTTTCTTAAGCAAATTCCATTCCCTCAACAATACCACACCACAGTTGGGGCAGACCAATAAAAACTCATATCCTGAGGGGCAATCAAAATATTTCCCTATGAACTGTGAACAATTGAACTTGCAGCTAACCCATTTTTTCTATCTTTCTTTTTCTTTCTCTCTGCATTCCAGAGTAGCAAAATGAATTCAAGTCCAAACCTAATTAATCCACAAAGGTTTCATGTCTTAATCCCCAAAGTCAAGGGGGTTATTGTCCTCACAAATGAGGTCAATGTTTCTCCCAGTGGAAATACACGAACAGCAGTGCAACTGAGAGAGAGGGAGGGTGAGAGATTTCTCTCTCTACATCTACAGTAGGAGTTCTGGAGAGGGTGACAAAGGCCGAGCAAATAGGGTTAGAGGTGTAGTGACCGCTCGTGGCTGCCTCTTTACCCATAGGGATTGGCCAAGAAGCTTCCCCCACTCAAAGTGGGCCAGTGTGAGAATAATGGCTATAAAACTGACCATAGACCAGAAAGACCCAAAGCAAGCTCACAAATAAAAGAATAATGCCCTGGAGAATGACGAAGGACAAAAAAAAGGTGGACAGAACTTTGTAACCCACCAGTCAGAGCACTTGTTTCCACGGTAATTGTCACTATGGCAGATTTGTACGTCTCGGATACTAAGAACCCTTTGTGTGACACATTGATGACAGTGATAGATTTGTCATCTTTCTAACATGAGGATGCAACATACTCAAGCCCACTCAGTAGCAGACTCAATCATACATGCGCAGCACTTGCCAATGGGTGCAGAGATGAGCTATTTGACCCTTGAGAACGCCACCAAAGGCTGAGCGAATGATTTGAGAAATAACCAAAAGTTCGGAACCTCCCGCAAAATAAGGCCAGCCAACAAGGTTTGAACCTCCAAATGGCGGCCAACAAGCAGATGAAGGGTGAGCGTGGCAAAGCCGATGCAACAGCTTGGAGAAATCTGCCATCTAACGCTATGTACAGTAGCATAAACCGGGGGTAAAAAAAAGGAACATACTGTAAAGGCACAGTTTCAAATTGGCAAAAAAAGGGACCACCACAAACAGAACAAAGAGCTGCTTCTTCTTCTACCCACACTAGCGAAGAGGGGCTCCGTATGAACCCAACATACCACACAGTCTCATTAGCAGGAGCTCCGCTGTTTATGATTACCCATAATTACCAGCACTCGAACGAGACCTAAGAAGAGGGGAAAAAAAGAAAAAGGAGAGGAAGGAGGAAAAAATAAAGCAAGAGAGAGAGAGGGAGGGAGGGAGAGAGAGAGAGAGAGAGAGAGAGAGAGAGAGAGAGAGAGAGAGAGAGAGAGAGAGAGAGAGAGAGAGAGAGAGAGAGAGAGAGAGAGAGAGAGAGAGAGAAAACAATGCGACTGTAGCCTTGTTACAGGCATTTTCATTTCAAAGTTCTTTCAAGCTGGTGAAATGAAAGAGGTTTACATTGTCATGCCTACCGCTGCGCTTGACACTTTAGTTTAAACTGACAGTGGGAATTAAAATCCGTAAATGGTTTTTATTTTTGATGCACAATGTACGAATCAGCTGTCAAAGTCAGTGTTTGTTGATTTTTATCAGGAGGGTTATTACATTTGGAGAATGTGACAATTAAAAAGCCCTCGATCATTCCGTAACTTTGCCTCGGGGTGCCAATACTGCAAGATGGAACGTGAAACGGGAAGACAAAGAATACTGTATGTATGTGAGAGAACAAGCTAACACTGCACAGGTTTAGTTAATCTCTGCTGATTTCCAGTATGGCCTAAATTGGGCTTTTAAAACATACATTGGTTTAATAAATAAATAAATAAATAAATAAAAACAGAACTGATCTTCTTGATCTGCTTCAAAAAAGAAGCCACTTTCCATAGGCTTTTATAAGAGATGCATTATTACTTAAAATGATTAAGAAAGCACCGGGTCTTGAGGTTGGCCTCAGGTTACTAGTGCTGTCTATGAAAGAGTATTATTGAATAATGACATGGGATGTAACAGGTCAACTCAACTTTAAACTGAGGCCGCTTTAACAGACAGGTCATAGTGCTATTACCTTAAAACCTGCAAGCCGTATAGAAAGAGAGAGAGAGAGAGAGAGAGAGAGAGAGAGAGAGAGAAAGAGAGAGAGAGAGAGAGAGAGAGAGAGAGAGAGAGAGATCTCATTCTCCTTTCCTATCGCAGAGGATGTACAGAGGAGAAAAAAGATTTAAAGGAGAAAAAAAGCACAATTGTTTATTGATTTTATAATAGGCTTAGTGCCAGAGAAATAAAGTGGAGGTCAGCAAGCAAGACCCAGCAAGAAGCAATGGCGTGACAAACATGAGTCTACATGCAGGTAACAAGGCCTGTGTCCAAACGCTCAGATATTACTGGTCCCGTCTTTCCAGCCCTACGAAAGCATAAAATGACACTTGAAGCATAAAAAGACACTTCTTTCTTTCTTCTTTTTGCTGGATAGTGTAATATGATCATTTCTGTTGGAAACAGCACAATTCTGGAAATACACTACACTGTCAGAAGAACAGTCCATTGTACAGGTGCGATTTTTGTTCACCAAGGTACAAACAACATCAATGTACCGTCCAAGGTACAACACTGCTCATAAGCTCAATTTTCAATTACTTTTTTCTTTTTTTAATAACATAAAAAAGCTTCCAGTCAAGATAGCGTGTATATAGTTAATGCAACTCAAAAATTATGTATAATTACAATGGAATATGGTATAATTATGATTCGCTACCAGGTCTTGAACAGTTATTTTTAGTTATTTTTTAACTTAATTTTTTTTCCTTATTTCGTTTTGAATTTGTCCTTATGCAAGTGGATTACTTTTCTAATCTCGTCAGAAACATCCCTTAACAATGAATAATCAGTCATTTTGATTTAAACAACAGAAGAATATCCTCTAACTTCTGCACTTTTGCAGAGTACTGTATGTTTTTTTCATTGTGGCAATATACTAAATTCATTTTCCACACAGTCAGACAAACTTGGTGAAATGAGAGGAAGTCAAAACCACACATTTAAATAGCCTCTGTATCTCTTTGTGGTTAGATCTACCTCGCTATCTAACACAATGCATATCAGGTAGGAAATATCCAAATGATATCAGATCTTTTCTCTTAATGACTCAATTTTAGCACCAGTCACCTTTGATTTGATCAACAAAAAGACTGAAAAAAAAAATCAGGTGAGCGACACCTCTCTCAGCAAATCACCCTGAGGTGCTGGAACACGACAGAGCCTGGATCAGCCTCTATGCTGACAGAGAGGCGGCGATGCTGTGCGTTAGCGTGTGTGTGTGAGTAAGGATCAGTGTGTATGTGTATGGCCTGATATATGGATGATAACACTAATTAGCTCATTTTGTTTGGGGCACAACACTCATTAAAAACCCAGTGGGGCCATTAACGCTACCGTCCCCTCCAAAATGCTGCAACCGCCATATTAATCTCCCCAGCTCACGCTTCTAATGGTGACTGCTTCAGGTTGGGTTGAGGGAGGGAAAAAAAAAAAAAAAGATTTCTGGGTTCAGAATTCTGTGTTTCCTACTCTCATTCTTACTATGAAGCCACCCCCCGCCTTTCTCCTTAATTCAGAGGGAGGCATGCACACATTTCTTTCCCATTCACCAATTACCCAGTACACCTCCTGCTCAGGGCCATGCTCCATGATGGTGTACGCATAAGAATGGAGGATTCACACACGCTGGGTTCGACAGTGTTTTCAGCCTTGTGTGGTAATGTACCCGTAATACCACTGCTTCACCGAGGCTTGTGATGCCATAAGGCAGCACTTACAGTCAGGCAGCAGAGGCTGATAGCACAGGCCTGGTAGGATTAGCTCAGGAAAAGTAGCATCCTGCTAATAGACGAAACATGGAAGCCTTACTCTCAAGGGCCAGGCACGCAGAATCTTCAGTGTGTCTGCTTTTCCTCGCCATGTTTTAAGCATTGCAACCTGTTCTGGGATTTGCATTCAGCTGCAGTTTCGGGAAGGAACGCGCACCTAGCAAGCTATCAGCAGCAAAGGCACAGTACGTGGCAAGTATCCATGCTGGAAACCACAGAGCCGTTCCCTACCCCAACAGAAACGCACTCGTCCATTTTAAACAGCTTGAGAACGTGGCAGAAAAAAAAAAGAGCGCTCTGTGCCGGCTGGGCACCCACTCCTCCACGTCCCAGCATTGGATGGAGGAGGGTGAAAAGGCTAATATTCTCCATCTTAGAGCTGGATATTAACAGTGTTGATGAGATATATGAGTTTGCCATTTGCCCATGGAGCGGCGAGGCTCCGGCAGAACTGGGTACCATATGGCTGGTGAGAGATTTCCTCCCTCTCTTCCTCCTCTCTGAGCCTGACAGCTGGATGCCTGCTAACAGGGGACGAGGAGCTTGGCAGCTGCGAGCTGAGAGCAAAGCTTTGATGCAAACGCAAACTTTCTACAGGTAGGTGAGGGGAGGATGAGACGTATAGCCAGCGAACGGGGAAAGGTGCGAGATGGAAGGGGAGCAGGGAGAGAATGGGGAGGAGAGAAAATGCTTCTGGGAGCACATTAAAATGTACAGCTGGCGAGTACAAAAGTGAGAGCGCTTTTTTCTTCTGCATTTTTTTTTCTTTGAGTCAAAAGAACCTTTCATCATCTAAAAAAAAACAGCTTCCTTTTGGATACAATGATGCAGGTATGATGATGTTTTGTAGAAAATGAATAAAACACTCCATCTCACTTTTTGTTGTTTTAATCAATGTAGAAATGGAAAAAAGGCACCTGGTATAACATGATATTTCACACAATCACTGAGCTGCCAAAGGAAATTGGAAAACTTAGTTTAACCCTTGGAAGTCTCAGAAGTTAGTACTTTAATTTTGCTATACGCTTCAAATTATGAGATTACATATTTAATTACACAGTGACTTATTCAATGATTTACATTCTGTATTGACTTCTGACCTGTTAGAAATAAAGGTTTTGTGCATTTATCATTAACCAAGGTACAAACAAGGTAAATGTACCCTCAAATGTGCAACAGTGTTTTTATGGTCCAACTGTCTACCTTAAATAAGTTTTTCCCAGTGGAAAAGTACATATATGTATGTTTTCATAATGTTTTAAAACACAACAATAAAATAAAAAGCCTGGAGATGAGATGGCATGTGTGGAGTCAATGTAATTCAAATATAATTTCAATGGTTTATGGTACAATTATGTTCCCTGACTAAAGGTATTGAGATGTATCCTTGAGAGTACCACCACAGTGACAAGAGGGGAACTGCCCTAATGACAGTTTATTACCTTTTTTTCTGAGAGTGTATTCACTTGTTTTGAAGTCAAGGAATGCCAAATGTGGCAAAATGTAAAGAAGCTATTTCTATCAGCAAAACTTTTCAAATTCAAATCATAACAAAATAACGCCACGTACGAACCCAAATGTGATACGTTAGTATCTGCATTTCCAACACAATCTCTCAGTTTTGTTTTAGTGAGCTATGAGAGAAAAATAATTAACATCAAATCATGCTACACTTTTTTTGCCACCAGCAATAACTGTGACTTCTAAGGGTTAAAGGTAGAAATGCTTTCTGCCTGTTGGGTTCAAGTGTCCCTGCGTGTGGTGGGAGTAAATAACTCAGCCCGGTTGATGAGCTCCATGTCTTTCCTATTGGGGCAGCTTATCAGCCCTCCCCTGTGAGCAAGGAGGCGACGCCCGGAGACGCTGCAGTGTCCTCCACTCCAGATCAAATAATTCACCTCTTATTAATCACGAATCGGCCACTCAAAACACAGGAGGTAGTAATGTTCCCATGGCCACTTGCTATCACTGTCAGCGGCGATAAACAACGGATGCTGTAAGCCTCAGTTGCTGAAAAGGGCAAGGGATCCTTATTGGGGCATTACACCGCCCAAAATGCCTGCTGCAGAAATGATAAATGCCAAAAGTACTTGTAACAAGTGAGGCAACTTCCTAACTGACTGGTAAAGATCAGGAGGAAGGATAACGGAGATGGAAGACAGAGAGCTAAAGGTTATGTAACATGGAGCATTGATAATTTGTCTCCAACCCTACTCGGCTCTGCTCCTAGCACACCGAAGGGCCTATGGTGGCTTTTCTGTCACCTGCTCCCTCTTTCTTCCACTTTAAGATGCAGGATATTCCGTGAGCCTCTTGGATACACATTCAAACAGCATGTGCTCCTTACTTAATACACAGCTTCCCACTCAAAGCAGAAGGGATGGCCATGCCTTAAGGGCTTGAGGCAGTCATTGAGGGAACAGAATGAGGCATAATAGGATAGGCACACATTCTAGCCCATCTTAACACTCATAACAGCCATAGCAGGTTTGAGGAGATGAGCAGGGGAGAGAGGGGATGCTTTAGCAGATCAGCTGTTATCCCTCAAGACATGAACAAAGAAGGAATGAGGAAGTCAATGGCATACAAAATAGTAAGTGTACCAACAGATTTGTATTGTTAATCATTTACTAAAAATTCTGAAGCTACTCAAGTCTGTTTATCATTTGGAATGAGAAAACCTTGTTATTTAGAAATGACAACTTTAGACAAGTAGAGAAAAAAAATTCTTACTTTAACATTTAAATAATGTTCATCCTCTCTGTGGTAAGAAAACCTCATATCTCCCATAAGCTAAACTTATATACTCTTAGAATAAAAAAAGTACTAAACTGTCACTGGAGTGGTAGCATCAAGGGTTCATTTCAGTACCTTCAGTCAGACAACATAACTGTACCATAATCCATTGAAATGTAGTGTTGACACACACACCCTGTCTTGTCTCTAGGCTTTTTATTGTATTGTTTTTTATAAAACATTAGTTTAAGAAAACTAAATTAATTTAAGAAAAGGTACAAAATGTTCTTTTCCACTAGGATAAACTTACTTAAGGTACACAACTGGACCTTAAAACCACTATTGTACCTTTGAGGGAACATTTACATTGCTTGTACTTTTATGAACGAAAATGTACCTACACAGAACCTTTATTTCTAATAGTGTAGGAGAAGGAAAGGTGTTCTTAACATGGCCAACGGAAGATATTTCAAGTCATTTTAGATCATCTGTATTCCGTGTGAAAGATTAACCCAATGTAAATGGAAGCTGGAAGTTTCAAAAAGCAAACAAATAAAAAGCAGCAAAAATGACAGCAAAGCCTTTTTTTTACTCTAGGCTCAACTTTCCCTCTCTTGTTAGAAATGCCCATGAGCTGCCTTGCCTCAGCATGGACCATGTTTTGTGAAAATTTGTAAAACTGAATATATTTTCACCCGTGCTGCTCTTCCACCATGTGTTCATCTATCTCTTTGTGTCTGTGGTGGAGGAGGCAGGATGAGTTTTTGCTGAAGCTGCCCTGTCTTACCCCCGCCTGCCAGAGGAGGGATCTACAGGGGGAAAGGCTTGCCCAATCGGAGCACTATCCCTATTTCCCCCGGTCATGTTCCCATCCAAAAGTTTTTGCCTCCATAATCTTAGCGTTCGGCTCCAAGAACCATATGAATGATTTTTTAATTCTCTCCCAGCACTCTGTCTCACAGTGCTTGTCTCCTTCTGTCTCCCCATCCTCTTCTCCTCCCTCTTTTTCTCTCCCTCTCCCTTTCTACCATCCGTCTCACTCCCATTTCAATACACCGCCTAGCCTCCCTCTTTGTCAATCTCACTTTTTACCCTTTATTAGTACGATGTGACCCTCATTCACTCGTTCCATTCTTGCCCTCCCCGACCATCCCTCTCACTCCATCATACACACTGTTTTGCTCTCTCGTTCTTTCCCTCTTTCTCTCTCTCTCTGCTGCCAGTCCTCCCTCCCTCTCTCCCTCCCTCTCTCTCTCCAGGCCCCCTGTTGCTGCCTGCTACCCTGAGCCGTGGTGTCGAGTTTGGCTAGAGTCGAGAGGAGCAGCTGGGCCAGGCTAACGGGGAATGATAATGACCTCAGAAATCTGCTCTTCGCTCCACAACAATAGGGTGCTCAGTCTAGTGGAAAATTGTGTTCATCAGCTAGCTCTGCTCTCTTACTAATTGACATTGCCAAATATTTTAAGAACAATTGGAATGCACAGGCGAAAAAAAAAAGGAGAAAAAAAATGAAGATCTTAATCCGTGGACTTTTTTTTTTGCTGACCATTTTTTTCGCCCTCTGTCCCTCTTCTTTTGCCTTTGATTAGAAGATAACTATCGGTAAAATGGGGGGGGGCAAACTTTTCATGTCATTATCTGCCTGATGTCAGTGTCATGATGTTGACACAAAAGCCTTTTTTATGTGGCCTGTCAATGGGGTTAGAAGAGGGAGAGAGAGAGAGAGAGAGAGAGAGAGAAGGAGGAAAAAAGGAGGGGAGAGATACTCATCACTGCATGATGAATGCCCGCCAACCACCTCCCCCCACCTCCCCCACCCGCCCTGTCCAACACAGCATGGCTATGGGAGAAAACGGGATGAAACTGTGACGAGTGCGTCTTTCTCTTTCTTTAAAATCTTTACAACATCCTTATTGTTCAGCAGTTATGCAAGTACATAAAAAGAGCACAAAGTAAGAACAAGCGCAAAAGGGAGAGAGAGAGAGGTGCAGAAACAGAAAGAGGGTGAAAGAGAGAGAGAGAGAGAGAGAAAGAGAGAGAGAGAAAGAAAGATAGAGAGAGGAGGGGTGGGGGCAAGGAGGATTCTTCTGTCATGGTATCATATGCCTGGTCCTCCATTTTTAATGAGACAAAGGTCAATGTATTCACTTGCTCTTTCACACGAAAGGCACCCCAATCATGCCCAAGTTAACTTGTTCAAACAAAGCCCCCTCCCACCCAGCTCCACCATTTGTATGCCTTAGTATGAGAGAGGGTGAGCGAGAGAGAGAAACTAAGGGAGAGAGCAAGAGAAAGGGAGAGACACTCATTCCAGAGGAATTCAGCACTGACAGAGTCAGACAGCTGTCACCCTCCGCATTCCCATTGCACACAAAAAAACAGTGCACCAACCAGCCTTTCAGCAAATAAAGTTTCATTTGAACTTTTCTGAAAAGAAACTTGTGTCAACAACCAGACTTCGCTTTGACCGTGTTTACCGGTTAAGCCAACCCAAAGACAATGACAGGGCTTAGTGTTGATGGACTCACTTTAAACATCTATAAAACCGAGCACAGTTTCATTAAACATGCAGTAAATATGGCACAAGATCTCCATTTCTCAATTAAAGCGGTGACATCTTCCAAGGCAGCTGAAGAGATGTCATATTGATGCATTTAAAATATTAATATTCAAACAGTCTACCTACCCCAGCACAGCAGCCTTCTGTTACGGAAAGATAAATATTATGTTTTAATTATAAAAACATAAAACAGAAATGGAGAGAGCGATGATGAAAAAAAGAGCTTGGGCCTTGCCAAGGAGGCTTGTACAGGAGAAAGGTAAGCAATGTTTTGGCAAAGACATGGAATTAAAATCTGGTTGGTATACTGCATGCAGTTTACTTTCTCTTTCCCCTGCTCTCTCTCTCGCTCTCTCTCTCTCTCTCTCTCTCTCTCTCTCCTCTCTCTCTCTTACACACACATACACACACACATACACACACACACACACACTCTCTCTCTCTCTCTCTCTCTTGCTCTCTCTAGTACATTGCTCTGTGTTGTCTCCATAACCAAGCGGGGAATCCTAACAGGATCATTAAGACATAAAACAGACTGATAAATGTTTCATAAGGACTGCCCGGTGACAGCCTCAAAGGAGAACGGGCAGCACAGAGAGACGACACTCGCAGCCGCTCTTTCATATACACTTTGGAATACAATTGGAATTTTAAATATATTGAAAAAAGCAATGCTAATTCCCACTACGGGTAATATTTACAAATTGAGTCTAAGAGAGAGAGAGGAAGGGAGGATAAGAGAGAGGAATATAGGGGGAAAAGTGGGCATGCGAGAGCGAGAAACCAAATGAGCTACTGAGGGGAAAATAAATTGGCCTTTTATATTGTTCAAGCGTGCACAAAAATACTAAGTCTACATTTATCCAAGACGTGTCAATCAGGCAAGCATACAGACAATTAACGCGTTGAATAGAACTTTTATCATTTAAAGACACCAGAGCCCTGACCTACTGTACTGAAATACAGCAGTCTAATGAATTCGCCTCACATGCTAGGACATCTTTTCACTTTTTTTGATGACACCAGCCTCCCTCTCCAAAAAAAAAAAAAAAAAAAAGCTGCAGAGAGAAAGAAGCAAAAAGACGGGTTAGAGACACATGCATTCACATTCAGCATTAAATGATGAGGTGGCTTAGGGAGAAATAAATTAAAGAATGAGAGGAAAGGACAGAGATATTCAGAGAAGGAGGATGCAAGTTGTTTGAGTTTATTTCAGAAAGATAAAAGGGAGAAAAAAAAAAGAACCTTTTAAATGTTCTGGGTGAGAGACAGAGACAGATAAATGGAATATTTAACGATAGATTTATTGCACCAGACAAGTAAATATATGTTATGATTGTTCTTTATCTAAAGCTGATATGTGGTTCCAGAACTTTTATCGAATTTCATCAATTCTCATTCCATCTGCCTTTTGATGCTCTTTAAGGTGCTCAGCTGGGGTGTAAATATACTAGAAATAAACAGACAGGATGATAACACTGTATACTGTGCTGTCTGTATACTTTTAAAGGCTGTGAGTGAGAATATTTTACTGCTCATGGCCAATCATTTTGAATGAAATGAAGCCAGAGCGTTTCGTTTTATTTTGACTTTAATTACACAGCAATTACATTGTAACAGTAAGTTTGCATGTGTAATTACCCCCATTGTAATTGCGTAATTAGATGAATATCCATGCTTTATAACCTAAGGCATCCGTTGGCAAATCCAATTTCAATTTGTATGGAGCGAGTGTTTCACCGACACGTTGGAGAGATGTGAAGACCTAGGGATATGTGTCTAATCCTCGCCATGTTAAAATGCCACTCCTGTTAAAAATATTTAGACATGGGGGATTCTCAAATGGAGGAGAGAAAAAAAGATGGGGCAGGTTTTATAGCCTTGAGCAAGAGGGATCAGAAAGGGACAAAAAAGAGGACTAAAGATAGAGAGTGCTTCTCAATATTAGTACATTCATTCTTATTTCAAAATGATACATCAAAATCTTGACATTTCTTCTTTTTTTTACACAATTTGGAAATGCCAGTTAGCCTTTACACTTCATGATCATTCAAAATGCTCCAATATTATTGGAATAAAACATAACTGCACATCTTTTATTTCTCCTACAGAATTACCATTTTGAAAAATATGAGGTTTTGTTGCCATAGCAATATTTTGCTGATTCAAAAGATCAAAATTGTACAAATGTCTTATACTTCATTTTTCCACCCCAAGATGTCCAATTGTGTTTTCTGAATTTTATAAACCAAAAAACATGATATGTACTATGTGCTATGTACCAGTCCTTTATGCTATATTCACAAGTTTCCATCGTTCCGTGCCTCACAGCAGTTTGTGACCAAAGGTGGCATACAGAATTTAAAACAATTCCTTGGTGGTCAGTGGACTGTTGCTACTGGCAATAGCAGCATTTTCTGTCTTGGTACCGTTAAAAACAACAGATTACCCAGTTTGGGTAGCCATCTACCACGAACATGTAAACACAGCATTAGCATTAACAGACTGTTTTTGTTACTGTGCCTTTGTAAACACTTTATTTTTAGAGATTTTTCATTTATCAGACAAGAAATTCACTTAAAATATTATGGCAAGATAAAAAAGTGCATAGAAGAACAAGGAATATCGAACAGACACAACAAACAAAACCAACAACAATTAAAAAAAAACATGTATCATAGTGTATTTAGGGTCAGATCATATCAACAGTAGACATATGAGTGCATAGTTCTAGGCCAGGTAAACTATTCACGTAGATTTTTAATGGGCCCCAGGTTTTGCAAAACCTCTTAATGGAGCCGTTAAGGGTGCATCCGATTTTCTCCAGCTTGATATTTTGCATCACATCTTTGATCTATTGGTTGTACGATGGAGGAGTTACATCCTTCCTTTTAAATAAAATTGAGCGTCTAACTAATAGAGAGGAAAAAACAATGACCTTTGGTAAGTGAGCATGGAGACTGGAATCATCTAAAGCTGAGAATAAAAAAAAAATAAAAACAGCAATTGTTGGAGAAGGCATAACATTATATGTCTTAGAAATGGTGTCAAAATAAGATGTCCAGAAAGGGGCAAATTTTCAGCAAGACCACAACATATGGTAGATGGTCACTGGGGTCTGTTTACACCTGTTACACCTGTTTAGCTTTAGTGAAATGTAGCCGATGTAGCACTTTGAACTGTATTAAGGCAAGTCTTCAGCAAAAGGAGGAGGTATTAAGCCTAGAAAGAGCCATTTCACATTCCTCATCTGACAGCAGGCCCCCTAGATCATTTTCCCATTGTTCTCATATGAGATATTGAAGGATTACATCTATTCATAACCTGAGTATAAATCATTGACATTCTACCCTTGTTTAGCACATTGACCCTTAACAAAGAATCCAGACAAGACAATGGGGGGTTGGAACATTGGCATACTTTTTATGTGTAAAGTCCCTGATTCGTAAATGATGGAAAAAATGAAAACTAGTAAGTGCAAATTATCTTGATAGCTGTTCAAAGCTGGCAACAGTGCTGTCAATAACAATGTTTCAGATGCTACATATACCCATGTCCTGCCATGTTTGAAAGCCTCTAATTAATATAGTAGAATAAATTAACTCTTTTGTGATTAGCTACCCTGTTTTTTGCCTAATTTAAAAAAGCAGTCTGGGCTGAAACTGTGTACTTCAATATGTGGATAAGTGAGGTGAGCCTGCTAAAGCTTCAGTTGTGACATCACAAAAACAATGAAATCAAAATGAGCCAGCTAAGCTTCCATGTATGGACTGGGTATGTTGAAATGGAATGTTTTTAAGCAATGTTTACGACTACAACTTGTACTAGTATTGCAACTTTACATACTTTTTCATAAAATTAGGAAACATTCCTCCATGATATGCAGAAAAATTAGGAAAATTCCTCCATGATTTGAAGAAAAATGATGAAAATTCCTCCAGTTTTCCATGATAGGGTCCCTAACTACTGTATAAGTTAAACTACTTCAGAGTGTTAAGTCTGAACTGAGAAACCTCAGGATGAAGTCTTCAGAAATGTGTTGAGAGACCAGGTGCATGTAAGCTTGTCACCAGAGACTAAGCTCTGCCTCACCCTAACCCACGTCAATCAGCCCCCGCCATAGCCTTCTGATAACAACGCTGACCTCTCCCTTTATCCATCAACCACTTTGCTTTCTCAAATGGACCAAATGCGTTTGCAGTGCCGCCCTTTTTATGGCCCCCTCAAGCCCTGCTTTACATAGTATTACATCAGGTTTCAATGGTGTCTGTTCTGCCATTCAGAATAAGCCTCTGTTTAAGGCAATCTCTGTCTGTCTCTCTCTCTCTCTCTCTCTCTTTCTCTCTGTGCTGTCGCTCAAAGGCAAGGCCTACCATAATGAATGCAGAAACACTATCAAAAGTGGAGCCCCCCCTTGTTTATAGAGCCCAATTCAGAGCAAAGAATCTGAAATAACAATAGATCTCTTCCCCAGTCAAACCAATCTTGTAATAGTAATAAGAAATAAAAGAGGGGATGGGAGAAAAATGTAATAAAGGAAAAGATAGAGCAGACGTAAAAAAGGCTAGAGATTCCATTGAATGAGAAGCATATTTAAGGTTGATTATTGAGAGGGAGAGGAGAAAGGTCTTTAAAGGACGTTTCTGAGGCAACTCTGTCTCCTCTCTCTCTCTCTCTCTCTCTCTCTCTCTCTCTCTCTAGTTCTCTCTCTTTTCCTCTCTCTCTCTAAACAAGTGCGGTGTTAAAGACAAAAGCGATTGTGTCGACCTTCTTTCACAGTTGAGATGTTATTGTTGATTACTGTAATTCAAGTTTAACTCAAAATTGCAGCGGGTAGGTGGTTTAGAGGTTGGCAGAGCTTGTTGAAGGGAGGCTGCAGATGAGGCCGCTGTGTGTTAAAGGGAATTAAAGAAAAAAGAAAAAAAATAAAACAAATAAAAATCTACAGATGAGAGAGGAAGTCTGTTCTCGAAGGGAGAGAAGAACGTGCGAGATATTAAAAGTAAAAGAGAGGTATAGCATGCCACATCCTGTTGCATAATACCCAAACACACATAAGCTTGCAGACACACACACACACACACACACACACACACAGATTAAAAAGTTACAGTATGATTACTTTTCCTTATAATAATTTGTTCACACTTCTGGAAATTAATTAGAAGTAAAAGAAGACATTACAGAGCGAATGCATCTTGCTTTTTACTTGCAGTTAATAAAGTGCACACCACATTATAAAAACATGGCCAGTGCGTCTAATGCTGCTACACTTCCTCCCTCCTGTATTTCACCTGTAGCTTTGTTGTGGCATAGAATAAGTGTATGATTTCCGTTCACAACTTGAACCTGTAACTACGAAGTGTGTCATTCTTGCACCGTGAATATGCACGTCGGTTTACACAGTATCACAGAACGTATTGACCTTCTTGCTCCCTCACAAAGTACACCCACTCACAGGGCAGAGGGCCCAGAAGGTCAATTTTAAGACATGTCCGTGGTAGGCGGGGGGTGGGGGGGAGGGGTGTTAGGGGGCTTGGTTTGGCCACATGCCCACAGCACAGCGGTCCCTCACTGCCCTCTCCACCTAAGCTGGGCAGCAACATGGGGATTTCAGCTGGTGATCACACTCTACTTTTAACACCAGCTCTCCAGAAGGAAGAAAGAAAAACAAAGGAGAAATCATTTTTTTATACTATAAACCATTAATGAAACAGAGGGGTTATAAGAGGGATATATAAATACATATAAATCATGAAATACATATTAAAGGGGAATCCTGTTGATCTTTCAAAATGTCTGCATAATTAAGTGCCTGTGACTCAAACGATGTCATTCTGTGTGGTTTAATATGAAATGCTCCGTTTTAGAGAAATCTACTGAGGCAGAATTGTTTACAGTGGTGGTGATAGGAACCAGATGTCTGAAGAGTTGCCTTTAAAGGCTCCTTCACAGAAAGCTATTACCTGACATTATAAATACACTGCATGATCTGTGAGACACTGTTTAAGATAAAGTTTTGGCCTAAAACTTATTTTTGTATTAATTTATTATGGAGAGGTTGCTGTAGCACATTTTTGTCTTAACACAGTTTTACCATTATTAACATTACACATAAAAAAAGAAAAGACATGTAGTTGATTTTGGATCATAAATAAAATGGTTATTGGAACCCCTAGTTTCTATCACCATCATTGTAGTCAGTTTCTCTGCAGTGAACCATTTGTCATCAAACCACTATGAATTACTTTGTTTACATCTCAAAAATTAAAATTATGCAGATTTTTTAAAATGGGTAGAATCACATTTTAATTCTCAGGACATTCTCAAGTGCTGTACATCTTCTTATCCTACTGGTGTTTACACTTTGACAATTTATAGCTAACAATTTCACAAGAGTTTATAAAATGCCATGAGCTAAATCTCGCAGATTCAAAGTACTTGTAAAAGAGATGCAAAAGAAATAAAACTTCCTGCATTAAAATTCAGAAGATAATTACTTCCGTGACATACCCCCTCTCTGTTGAGATGTGTTTAGGTTTAACAGTCTCTATAAAGAAAATAGGTTTTATCTTCCTCTCATTTTCATTAATTCCTAATTGGGGTGGGGGGTTGTCTGTTATTATTCCTTAGATTAAAATAAACATAGCCCACTGCATGTTCAAACCGATCTCACTACACGAGGGTGATAAGGACCGGGAATAAATAAACAATTTCTTCTGTACTGTAGAAATTAAGTTGCTTAGAGCCTTAAGCTAAGCCACAGCTTTCTCTCTCTCTCTCTCTCTCTCTCTCTCTCTCTTTCTCTCTCACTCTCTCAACAACTTAAAAGCATATTTTACCCGGCAAATGAAGTTCACATTTTTTTGACCTGCTTTATATGTATATCTTTAATTAGTGTCTTGTTTAGCTTAAACCAACTGATTATCACATAGTCGTGACCTAATTAACGGATGGGCTGCTTAGCTGTGGTGTTCCACCCTGAGGAATGAGAAAGTTACCTTTAAAACTTCTGTAATCATTAGCTGCAGCTTCTCTTAATCCCACTAAACACACACTTTATCTCTAAAAGCTCCGTGTCCCTCAGCTGTGGTAGGTTCACTGTCTCCCTCTCTTACACGAAGATGTTTTAATCACTTGTAACGGGTGCTGTCCATGAAGCCCCTTCATGAGCTGTTCCACAGGGAAAGCAGTGCCATCTATGTGCTGCTGCCAAAGCACTGCAAAGTTAAAGAGGACTTCATGGATGGGTTTGTTCCGACACTAATTTGTGTGTTTAGCAAAGCATCTAGTCTACAGTAAAAGCACAGTAAATAATAGAGAGCTCTTTGAGGGTGTCTGATGGGCATTTGAACAGAGGCGTTAAGTATCCAAGTTATGCGTGGAATGTGGAGCTAGGATTTGTAGTGGCTTTTATTCTTTGAACAAGCACATTTGACCAGGCACAGTTGATCACCTCACCCTAACACACACATATGTACACATCAGTGGTCTTGTTGTGCAAAAATATGAACTTCACTTCCTTGCAACTGGTTTCAAAGAAGAAAAACATACCACACAGAAAGGAAACCTAAAAGCAGCATCTTATGATATTACTTGTGTTTTTACAATAGAGCTTTTTAAGAAAACAGATATGCTCATAACACATTGTGTTTAAACTTTACAACTTTACAACTGCTTGAGATATTAGTACACTTTAAGTTCCATATTAAACTAGATATGCAGAGCTTTCTGTCAGTATAATAATATGAGGTATTATGTTCTTTTTCCCTCTGAAATTCCAGGCTTGACCTAAACAACATCAACAGTCAGCTTTAGTGCCCATCTCTTAAATTGCAGTGTGCCAAAGTTCAGCAGCCATTTTTTTTTGTCAGTTTTTGTTGTTTTGTTGTCATTTGGTGGCCAGTCAGAGGTATAAATATATTATCCAGCATATGTTTAGAGCAGTTAGAGCATTTATTTATTTATTTTTGAAGATGAGAGCTGAAATAGGTGGCAAATGGAGATGCTTGAGAAATGTCAGGAGAACGGTGCAGCTCAATACAGGTAGATGGCAATACATATCACCAATAAGATCATAAAGTAAACTGTTTACTGAGAAAATGGCCATAGACCCATATATATATGCACACAGCTTCAAACTTCAAGTGACCTGTATTTATAAATTAATAAAATGGTTTACTGTGTGTGTTAAATATTCAAATTGTTTTGTATGTGTTTTTGTTTTTTTGGCAAAAATATGAAAAACTGAATTTCTGGTTGTGATTGTTTAATGGTATGTTATAACTATGTAAAATACTATGCTTTAGAAGGACAGGCCTTACCTGAAGAAGGAGAAGAGGGGTGAGGACTATCATCCTGGACACTGCCTGTCTGGGAGTGGCCTCCTCCAGCTCCACTCTCCTCCGTCACATTGGAAGAGCCTGGGGTGGTCGAACGACTGATGGACTGAGACTCAGGGTCGCTGGCAGAGCCACGCCTCTCATCAAGGCCATGCTGGAGGCCATCTTCTGGGCGGCGGTCCTTGTTGTGAACCCGAGAGTGGACCACCATCTGGTGGTAGGTTCTGAATACTCTGCCGCAGTCAGGGCACTCGCTGGGCTTCTCTTTCAGGCCAGCCAGGCTGTACTCAAGCCCTTGGCCAATGCCCAGACCACCATGGTGAGGCAGGAACTCACGGTGACCATCAAAGCCTCCAGCTTCTTCCTTCATGGGCATTATGCCTCCGCTGGTTCTTATGCTATGGAGGGCATCAGAGTGTTGCTTCTGCTTGGAGCCATCACTGGAATCAAGGGAAGAGTGCTCATGCTTATCTTTCCCAAAGGGCACCATCCCAGCAGCACTGGCCATCTCTTCCTCTTGCCCGGGGGCTCCATGGTGCTGATCTTTCGGCATGAAAGAGCGCTCCATAGCCATGCTGCGTGCCATAATTTGCCAGGCCTGGTAACTATTGAGTGGGTCCATTTCTGCCACTTTAGCTGCAGCCTGCAAGCGCTCCATGCAACTAGACTTCAGTGGGGGCACAAGGTTCAGGCAACCCAACAGCGATCGCTTCTCATTCTCCCCCAGGCCATGGCTCATGCTGGCCATTGGGCCCAAGAGCTTACCAAGCATTTCTTTCTCCTTCATAGCTATGCCAGCCTTGGCCAGCATCTGATGTTGCTGTTCAGCCAGACCCTGCTTGTCAGGAGTGAGGAATCCACCTTGCAGACATGAGATGTACCGTGAGTACAGGTTGGCATGGGCTTCTTGTGCTAAGCTGCTCATGCTGTTAACAGAGGGTCCATCCTGGTCAGCTCCACCTCCAACTGGAGGCTTGCTCTTAATGGCTAGCTTGTTGAGATGTACTTTCATATGATTTTTTAGGAACCATGGCTCCTTGAAGCGACGTCCACAGATCTGGCAGCAGTGCTCGAACGAGTCCTTGTGCTTGCGCATGTGACCCTTCAGGAACCAAGCCTGGCTGAAGACCTGGCCACAGACATCACAGCGGAACTCATTAGCAGGCCTCTCTCCACTGCCTGCTCCTGTACCCTGCCCTTGGGCCGACTCAGCAGTAATATGGGCCTTCTCCACATGGCTGATAAGGTCCTCTTCCTGGGAAGCAGCAAAGTCGCACAGAGTGCACTTGTAGGGCTTATGGAGAATGCGAATATGGCGATCCAACTCCTCACGTTTCTTGAACTTGCCTTTGCAGAAGGTGCACCGGAAACCTGTGGCTGGGTTCAGAGCCTGCTCATCCTGCTGGTTGGTGCTGGTTGGTTTAGGTGAGGCAGAGGGTTGTGTGAGTCCTTCAGGTGTGCCTCCTAGATTTGTAGGAGTGAGGAGGCCACATGCAGACCCAGGCTGCTGCTGGTTATGGCTCTGCAAGGCCAGGTGAGGTGGAAGTGATTGTGAAGGCTGCAACAAGCTGCTCCTCATTTGCTTATCACGCAAGATGGCACGCTCTTCGAGCTCATGTAGAAGCCTGTTTTCCTCACGAACACGACCACGACCTTTGCCCAGACTGCCTAACTTGTGGGTGCGGAGGTGGATCTTCAGGTTGCCTTTCTGGGCTGCCCGGTGGTCACAATAGGGGCATTTGAAGGGCTTTTCACCAGTGTGGGTGCGCATATGCAGAGAGAGGATACTGTTGAAGCGGAATCGCTTGCCACATAGTGGACACGGGTACTTGCGGTTCTTGCGAGCATCATCTTCTATGTCATTCATTTGGGACATGATTCCCAAGTTCTGTCCATTGAGGAACTGCTGCAGGTCAACACGTCCATTGAGACCACCCAGGGCTCCTGCATCCATGTTACGGTTGAGCTGATTGGCTAGCAGAGCCATTTGGCTGCTGATTGGCTGGCTTGCCAGGGTGGCATGCGTTTTCTCATCAAGTGGGGTGGCGGCCTTTTCCTCCGGGATTTGTTGGCGGCTCTGTAGGTCAGGGAAGGCGTGGCCAAGCTGAGCAGTCAACTGATGCAGCTTCTGACTGATTGGGTAGCGGCCATTAAGCACGGCACTGCTGATATGGGTGTCAGCGTCTGGGACTGCTGAGGACACGCCAAGGCACAAACTAGAGTCTTCCATCCTACAACAGTAAACAGGACAGAAAGAGATGGCATTAAGTCAGTACACGCCTTCTGATAGTTTAAAGGCACTATCATTGTTTGCAACCAAAAGGAAACGTTAAATAATAGGCACGAAACAGGGTATGTAAAATGATACAAGGAACATTAAGAACATAATATATATCAGTTAAGGGTGAAAACATCCGCACTGCTTTTGTTACTCATGAGTCAGTGCTGTTTTTTTTGGTTTTTTTTTTATAAACTATTCATTGTGTGAGCGTTTAGGTGTGAATATCCTTTCTATGGCACTTTCTCAAGTTTCATGGGGAGAAAAAAAGGCACTTCACTTAAAGAACATTTCAGCATCCTGGGTGTTTTGCGAAAGGTCATGTTTCCCAAGCAAACAGTGTCACAAAACTGGCTTTATTGAGGGTTTAGCACCAACACAAGCACATTTCCTTGATTACTAAAGGGAGAGTAAGTGTGAAAAGGCTTTATTCCTTTACTAATATGCAATCTTATTGTGAATATTATATCAGCTTATGTGACAAAGGTTATTGCATGTTAAGAGAGCTAATTCCTCTCACACTTGAAAAATTCTTTGGTGTTCCATGCAGTCTGTGTGGGGAGAAATGATTATTAACGATGACTGCGCTACAGTGACGAGTGTGAAGAAAAAAAAGTGAGTTTATCTCCCTCTGGTTTATGAAGTACTACATGTACTCTCACACTTGGGGGAAAAGCTGTAACTCTCAGAACTTTCTCTCAAACAGTAACACAATTTTGGAGGCAATAATTACCCAGTAAACACGGCAAGGCGCCGCATAATTAAGCTACTTGGGCCCATCCTATCAGAATTCCTCCAATTACACGCCTTAATGAAACAGAGCAGTGGCATTGTCATGAAGCCGTCGCAATACTACAATTATGATATTAACAATAGCACTTAAAACCAAGGGGTTACTCCAGTAAACACACACTCTTATCTCACTACTGCGACACTTGTCTTGGCGTAATTTTTCATTAAGAGGCACATTACGTTTGATGCGAATCACTTTGCTCTCGCCTTCTCTTTTTTTCTCCTCTCTCGCTCTCATATGGCTTCCGATGAGGAGAAAACAACAGTTGGCGTTATTGAAAGGGTTCCCAATGTATCAGAGGCTTCCCAGGCATTTAAAATGGCCACAGAGCAGCCCAGTGCACCGTCAGGATGAAATGAATACACAAGCAGAGTCTGTTGTTATCTGGCATGGTCGTGCTAATTTAGGATGCTGTGCACTGTCTTAAGGAGGGATAATGGTGTTGCCACATTCCCCTGTGACCGACAGGGTCAAGCTTCAGAAACAATAAAGTGAGTTTTGCTTTGGTCAACAAAATATCGTATAATGTCTCATTAAGCTGATTAGTATGCTGCCTAGTAACAGTGGCCATGCGCTATAACACATGATTATAATTATAAAAAATCCTTTCAGGGCTAGTCGCTAAGTATTAGCATGAGGTAGATTCGTTTTCAAAAGACAAACGCAGGAACAATTAGCCAGTGGATTTTGTCCGGCACGCAGGAAGTGAGGACTATTCCTCTCCACCTTTATTTAGAAACCAAATGCGCTCCCTTGATGCCCTTTTCCTTTCTCAAACACACACACACATGCCTAAGGGAAACAAGTGCGCTAGGGCAGGGAACCCATACCTTCTGGTCATTAATAAACCTTTTAAATGGAGCCGATTGACCCAGTTTACCCCACAGGAGAGCAGCTACCTAATGATTCAGCATCTGCAGGCTACGGGCTGCTGACGCACTCTATCCCAGTCTCAAGACGCTTCAGGGTGGCACCTTTTGTCTCATATAGTGGTGCACCATGTAATTACACTGCAGATTAAGTGTTGCATTTTGTTACATTGCAAACAAAGTGAAGGGCTTGTCCCTACCGTTCTCTCACCATTCTCTAACTAAACCTTGATTCCAAAAAGGTCTGGGCCATAAGATAGAAAGTAACAATTAGTATATCTTGTTTCACCTTTATTGCTCATTGAGGAACATTTGTCCTCATTCAACAACTGTTAAGAAGAAATTTCTTCTTAAAACCCACTCACATAGTTTTTACGAATCTGACATTCATTTTCTTATTTGGGATTTTCTCTTAGGTAAGTACAGAATCTTTGAACAAAAGTGCGAACAATTCAGCAGTTAAAATCATGTCATAGACCTTTTTCTTCTTTTATATATAAGCGTGATTGCCTCACTTGTTTAGGATATTTTTTGAACAATTCCTAGTCTTTTCTAGTACTAGTCTTGTTCATAGCCATGAATTACCCTGTACCAACTTTTTTGGAACATGTTGCAGGCATCAGTTTCAAAGCGAGCATACAAGAACAATAAAATTGTTATGGTAAAATCTTGTATATGTCCTTTTTGTGCTGTGTCCATTTAAATACAGGACAAAGTTGGAGTAAAATCACAGCTTAATGTTTTTTATTTACATTTCACATACTGTCTCAACTTATTTACAATTGAGGTCATCCGCATTTATACACAAACACAAACACACCATTACAAAGTCAGACACTCACCGCGAGTGTTGGGTGTGGAGCACATATTTGCTGACACGCTGACTTTAAGGGCTCTAATAAGGGCTGCCTGTTTGTTAGCTATTTGCTCGTCCTACGCTGTGTTGCTTGTGGACTCTTATCGCTCCAACATGAATAAAACACTGTGGTCACTTCCAGTTTCTGCTGGACACATTGTGTTGTGGGCTGCTACTGAATGCCATTTTGCTTTGTCCCCAGCTTCATCGCTGAAGAATTTAAAGAGAAAAGAAAAAGAACATGGTCTGGATGGAACAATGCTCTGTAGGTGTATTATGTATTTAATGACTGGTTATGTCCTCAACACTCACACTGCAATTCTTCATTGCTAAGCAATTCTGTATGAATTCTGCCATTCAGCAAAATGTAGCTCAAAGAAAAGCATAAATAAGATGCAGAAATTTAAGAACACTTAGCTGGTCAACTAAATTGAAATCACACTAAAATGGAGCAAACGTTCAACCACAGCCAATAGTGCTAGCTTGAAATTTAGCTTCAGACCTTTGCCTTATGACTTTGAACTTTCTTCATCAAGGGAGCTGTTAAAATTGCTTTTACGTGCCAACTCGGGTTCGTTGCGGTCCCTGCAGATATCAGACGAAGGCCCTTTTGAAAGTGGCTGGCATGCACGCCGCCTTCTGCAATAGAAATCTATGATTTAAGCAAGGCCTGATGAGCTGTTGCTCATTTGGAGAGATAGCAGCTTGCCCTTTTCTTCAATTTGATTTCCTGCTTTATCTTTACCATATAACAAAGGCAGATAGACAAAGGAACAATGTGAAATGAACTGACGAATCCAGTTTGTTTTTGAACATCCCCTCGCTGACGAGTGTATGCAAATGAAGGGCATTAATATGCTTTCCTTGCTCTCAAGTCATTCCATTTTTTTCTGATTAAAAAAGGACATTTCATATGGTTAAAGATGTGACACACTTGTGGAAGCATTCAAACTATCAACCTTGCACACACACACACACACACACACACACACACACACACACAGACACACACACACACACACACACACACACACGCACACTCACACACACACACACACACACACACACACACACACACACGCACATACACACACACACACACACACACACACGCACGCACATACACACACACACACACACACATGCACGTGCACCCCCCTACCCCCACTTAAACACATGCACACAAAAAAATGCAGCCTTTTAAAAGGCCATCAAAAAAATTATACTGGGAATACTCTGTGAGAGGCATCACTATGGTATAATTATCTGCAAAATGCATATTTTCCACAGTATAATCAGCAAAAGCCCTATGCCAAAGAGCCTTATCTCTAAAGAAACAAAGTAATTAAAATCTAAATATTTTTGCTCTTAAATTCTGCCATACTGTCATGGTTAACACATATCTGATAATGAACTCAAAACTGAATTTCTGCAGTACACAAAGCTTGCTCAGTGATGAAGTGTAAAAAAAAAATCCTTAAATTCACATCTTTAAATCTATCTTTTCTTTCACCTAATCACACTTAACTCATTCCGTCACAACCACAGTGGTAAAATTAAGACTTTAATTCCAAAATGCTGCATATTCATTTGTGACAGTTTTGAATATACAGACATCTCCAACAAATATCATCTCACACTGAATGCATTTTGTCTTAAGTACATCTAAATTTGCCAATAAAGGTTGTATTGATCATTACAAAGCACTGATATTTCCAAAGAACACCCCCAACAACAAATATATATATATATCATGAAAATTAATTAACGCGTAACCCTATTTCGAACAAAACCCTTCACATGTAAAGCATCAGCTCAGCAGTTTTGGTATCTATATAGCACATGTAGTGGTTTCGTCCATCATATGTTCTCAAACTATTGCTTAGATCCAGCACTGTTTCTTAAAAATGAGGCTAGAAATACAGCTTTTTGAATCAATGAGAAAATCATGGGTTGCTTATTTGTTTATTTAAACAAAAAAGCAAGAAGGCCGGTAGTCTTTTAAGCATATCAAACTCATCGGTATCTTTAGGTTGCCACGCAGGCTATTTTCTTGTTTACTGTACCAGTTCACCTATTTGGATGAGTGCCATTGAGTGGTAGCCTGCAGCATGTAGACCCGACAGCAGACACACGGAAGCCGTTCCTTGCTCTAGACCCCCTGGACCGCCTCTCTGTGAAGCCTGGGACACCTGCTTACCCTGCCTGCGAGACTATGACAAAGACGTCCTGACACTACTTGCCATACATAGTCTAAGAACAGCCGCGTGCTCTAATTAATGCTAGCTGTGTCACCGAGCCTCAAGAAAGCCACCGAGACTTCCTCTGTTGGTGCGTTCTCACACGGGAGCCATGTGGCATGCATCTCTACAGTCTGTGGTTAATACACAAGCCTTTCAAGCAACCCGGCAAAACAACCGGATTCATGTCTTTCTTATCTTTGCTTAACTTTCTATCTTGCACTGCAAATTGCTCTGCACCCTTCACCTTCATTAGAAAGTAAAACTGACACCTTGTATAGACGACTGTATATACAGTTAGGCCTGCATTCTGTTGCATGGATACTATTTCAGAGCCAGTAACTGCTAGCAGATGTGTATAATGTGCCTAGACTACTTATATAATAACATTGTCCTTTGAGGATTATGCATGGCAGATGTCATTTGTTTGCATTTAAGGCCTTCCAAGGGCAACATCAGATAGCTCTATGGCACTCGAAACAAAGGCCACATAAGACTTTCTCCTTTACAGATATGCTGACTGCTTAGCAAAGGTGTCGTGAATATATCTAATCTGATTGTGGTTTCAGATACAGTCTGCAGTATGCATTTACAAAAAGATGCAGGAATTTACATTGCATTGTCTAACAAATTTAACTTATTAAACAAAGTTCTATGGAAGAACAGTAACACTTTAGGCAGTGTTCATAAGGCTACATGACACCTACCTGAAGACAAATGACTCAGACATATAAAAATATTAATAAACGCTTATTACAATTGGTGCCATTTGCCAGCTTTGATTTCAAACTGACATGACATCTCAGGTGGCATTCATTTTTTTCTTCACACATTAAGTTGTGCCCTGACACTTTCTGTGCTAAGATGACACACACTTTGTAGCTTGATGTATGTCACAGTGACATAATGCTGATAATGTGACAGCTTGCCAAGTCAGACTACAAAGCATTTTTGGTGGTTGTGAGGTAAAATGAGTTTAAATATATAATGTATAAGATAACATATGCTTATTTCCAAGGTCAATTATTATAACAAGCTGTGTCATTTCACCCAACAAAGTGTCATGACACAACCCAGTGTCAGAAATAATCAATGTCACCTGACAGAAGTTGACAAAAGCCGCCTTTATGAACCTTTATAAGGAAGCCTTTATTAATGTTTATGTATATTTATGTCAGTTGTTTTGATGATATAGATGTCATGTATCCTTATGAACAATGCCCAACAGTACAGTATTACAGAATAAACTAGCTAGCATTTGCATACATGTCTGTGTCAACATGTTTTACTCTATGTAGATGAAGCAATCTAGAAATGTAACGTCATGATCAACTTCAGATGTGTTTCTGCATTCATGTCCCTGAACTGAACTCCTGGAAGATCTCACAGAGAAGAGCGTGTAAGTGCAACTCTATAAAAACAAGCACTGCTACAATCTAGCTGTGAAAAAGATCTGTAAAAAGTGAAAAGCATGGCCTACCTCTTAAAAGACATAAAATATATCTCCTTTCTAAAGGTCTGATATGAAAGGGCCCATACTCTCTATTTTTTATGCACTTTATTTTTTCCATAGGTCAATGTCTGATGTTTGTGTGAGTACCAAAAAACAGTTTTAATTCACTTTCATGTGACCTGTTCCTGACCCCTCTTAATATTTTACATTTAAACAGACTGGTTATCTTACTGTGACTTTAAGACTATACAAGTAAATGATTGATTGGCTACCCTCTATTGTGCTGCAATCGAAAAGCAGTCCTTAAGCAATCCTTATAACTTCAGCATGAGTGGGTGGAGCTTAACTGCTGTAGACTGAATAGGCATATGTGTAAATGTGTTCTCTCACAAAAATAATTAACTCAAAATGTTAGAAATATTAAAAATGAGCTGTTAAAATATACATGAATTGTTATATATGGACTGTACAGACTGGAAGGTGAATCATATGTTTTTAAAGCTTCAGGAAATGAAATGGCTCCTCCCACTACTCCATGTGCCCTTTTGTTTTGATCTTCCATGTGCATTTGTGTTGGTTTTCTAGTCCTGCCCCCTTGTTTCATGACTCCACCCCTGATTGTCTCCACCTGTGTTTGCACCTGTCCCTCGTTACCCTTATGTTTTTAAGCCCTGTTTTTGCCCTTTGTTTTCGCTGGTCTTTGTTTGATGTATGTTGGCAGAACTGTTGTTTGAATCTTTGTTTATTGTTTGGTTATTAGGATTTGTTTGTGTTACTCATCATGCCTAACTCTCACGTGATCCATGTTGGCTCTATGACCCTGGACTGTTTGGACTATGACCCTGGATTTGCCCTTAATAAATTTCGCTTATTTTGTCCACCTCCTCGCTCCACGTTACAGGAAAATTTGGTTTTATGTGGATATTGCCCTTTAAAAGAAATGAATATGTTCTATTGGGGAATGTATTGTCACTTTATTTTAGTCTCATTTTTGCATATATTTACATCATGTTTACATCATGTTTGTAACGTGCAAATAACTGACTACCTTAAACAAAATGTAAAGGAAAAAATGAACCGCTTTGTTATTGTAGGTTTCTAGAGATCAAAATATGTTGACTAATTACTTATGCAGTGCCTCATTAATTAATTACATAGAAGGTCATCGTTATTAATAAATCAATCATTATTTTCTCAGAGTGCAAAAGTCAGTCCTAGTTCCACCTGATCATTAATTGCTTTGATATTAAAGTAAAAAAATAGGCTGAAGTGTATGAAAATGGTTGCCATATGTTGCATATTTAATGTGTTGATATGGTCATGCATGCTATGTATTTATGCACAGAAATGCACAATAGCTAAATCACAAGCAGACCATGGCTCAAATCCCACTGTGTGCATATCAGTGACTCAGACTCAGATCTGGCCCGCGTTCTCTGTCTCTCTGTCTCTCTCTCTCTCTGTCTCTCTCTCTCTCTCTCTCTCTCAGTCCCTGTTTAGTCTATTGCAGGTGGTCTTCAGAATACTTCTAATTAATCCAATAAAACGTGCCTTGTTTTTCTTCCTCTCGATGCTCTTTGACTGAACTGGATTATTAGTGGCTGTAATGAGGCATTAAGGAAAGGTTCCCAGCAAAAGAACTAAACCGAGTCAAACGCGAGGCTGAAAGAACAAAGCCATTTTCGGCATGCCTCTTTCTACAAAATGGAGGTGGCTGTTCTTATTTGTGGTTAAAACAAGAAGACAGTGCATGACCTAATTATAGGAGCATGTTTGAAGACTTCGCTTCACATGCACTACGTTAACGGTCACAAATATATTTAGGTTGAGTAACCTTGCTCTTGATTAACCACCCCCCCTCTCCGTCAGTCATCTCTCTCTTTCGCTCTTTCTTTCTCTCTCACTGTGTCTTCTCTGTCTCATACAATATGTCATTGAAGAGGTCTTAAGAGAACTTTTCAACAGGTAGTTCAGCTTTCAGCTCATCTCTACAGATCAGTATGAGCTTGCAAAAAAGGAAGAAGAGAAAGAAAAGAGAGAGCGAGAGGGAGAAAAAATTGCTGCTCTTTTCATCCTGTGTGTCAGACAGGCTTGTTGGGATGCCAGTGGAGGGAAGATCAATGGGAGACCACAGAATTCCCACAGTTCATTGTCCTGCTCCGCTGCATCATCATCATCATCATCTTCAGGGCCAGCCGAAAGCTCAAAGCCTCCTTTTATGCTAGCTATTCACGGTGTTATCTTGAAGTACAGCAGATGTACTGTGTTTGTGTGTGTGTGTGCATGTGTGTGTGTTGTGTGTTATACAATGGTACTCACAGCAGTGTGTGGGGACTCCTGCCTGTAGATTTTACGCTGTATGTAGGGAGGAAGATTAATAACTCTGGGCGTTTGTTAAGCAGACAGCATGCTGGAGAGGAGTGTTAGCGGGGGTCTCGAAATGAAGACGTGTGGGGCACTTCGAAAAAAAAGGTGTTTATCACACATGCAAACATGTAATGAATACACATGTTTATTGTTTTCTCTGATTAACCGCAAAGATTTACTGAGCTTGATTAAGAGTTTAAGGGTTCTAGTTTATTGATTTTCTTTCTAGTGTTAATTTATTATTAATTCAAATGTAATAACGTTATTACTACATTATATTACATACTGGATTACACCATGGATTACATTTAATGAACATTCTGCCATATTTAAGCCTTCTCCTCTGACTGTTTTGATGCAAGGTTTGAAATATGTGTGTTTGGGTCAGTTGGGTTTAAAAATCTTTATGAATTTTTTTGAATGTGTTGGTCAGCAAATTATGAAAAGTTTATCCAGACCAACATTTGGGATGTTTGAAAACCTAATTTTAGACAAAGGATTAATTCCATTTGTGCATGTGTTCATGAATTCATGATGATATTTATTGTTTTATTGACTTTTTGGAAAAACTTTACTTAAGGGGTACTTACATAACACCTTTTATAACATCAGCTTCAAAACATGTTCTTGACAGTTTACTTCAACATTCATAAAGCATACATGACATTAATTTACATTAATAGGCTACTAAGTCATTTTACTGAGAGACATATTTCAAAATAAAAGTTCTAATTTATTATTGTGAAAATATGCTATTTTCAACAACTGGACAGACAAAATAAAATTGACCTTAGTTTACCCCTTTGGTCATTAAGTGCTTTGACATAAGCACATGATCATACTAAGATTCAGTCAAAGATTTCGTTTTCTTAAGCATATTTGTGAGTAATTTACTGTCCATGTAGTAAAGTGACAAGCAAAGTAACAAATGCGTAAGAAAAAACGAAATTGAAAAGAAATTGAGTGATAAAGTGAGGTCATTTTTATTTTGGCTGTCCAGAAATTTGCAGTTGAAAATAATAAAATTTTTATCAATTTAAACATTCATTAACATGTTATGAAGTGTTTATGTAAGATGGTATGAATGTGTTACGTAGACACCCTTCAAGTAAAGTGACTTTTCTTGCCTTTTATTGTCAAAATGCAGCAATCTAACTGGCGCTACCCCTTTAGCTTTTATTGGTCACTCTGAATTATGACAAGTCCAATCAGATCAGTTTTGGACAGACATTTCTTCAGATTGGGTCATTTTTGGAGATAATGTGGTTCAAGTTGAGTACAGACAAAAAGGTAATGCTTTACTTAAACCTGGCTCTATCATAGTGACATAACCATTCCACAAACATGTCACACCAGACATCATGAGTCGTCATAACATATTATATCAAGTAATATAACTGTCATATTACCATTAGTCTTAGGCAGCTAACTAAAATATTCAATAAAAATCAGGATGTGCCACAACAATTACCCTTAGATATAAGCTGACAAAGTCATGGCAACTCATATCAGCACATGACATTTGCTATGTTCATGGCATGGCTGTATCAATGTTACGTAGCAGGGTTCGAATAAAGCTTTTCAAACAAAACTGAGTTGGCTCAGTCTCAGACAGACAGTTATCAGGCTGTATTCTGGTTTTCAGGACTGATTAAAGCTTTATGTCAATAAATTATAAAATTGCATCAAAATACACTATTTAGATAAAAGTCTTGGGACACCCCTCCTAATTAGAGAGTTCAGGTATTTCAGCCACATCCATTGCTAACAGGTAGATAAAAAACATGCCACCACTGGACTCTGAAGCAGTGGAAACACATCCTGTGGAGTGATAAATAAAGCTACTCTATCTCGCAGTCTGATGGACAAGTCTGGCTTAGGCAAATGCCAGGAGAATATTACCCGCCTGACTGCACTGTGCCAACTGTGAAATTTGGTGGAGGAGGGATAATGCTATGGAGTTGTATTTCAGGGGTTGGCCTAAAAATCCTAATGTTTCTGCATACCAAGACATTTTGGACAATTATATGTTTCGACCCCCTATGTTTAGGGAAGAAACTTTTCTGTTCTGATCGACTGAGCCCCATTCCACAAAGAAAAATCTATGAAGGCATGTTATAGCTACAAGTGGTGACAAACGGCATGCTAATGGCTATGGATTTACAACGCCAATTCCATCGAAGTCAGGACATTGTGTAAAACATAAATAAAAACAGAATACGAAGATTTGCAAATCTTTTTCAACCTATACTCAATTGAATACACTACAAAGACAATATATTTAATATTCAAACGGATAAACTTTGTTTTTTGCAAATATTCACTCATTTTGAATTTGATGCCTGCAAAACGTTCCAAAGAAGATGGGACAGGGGCATGTTTACCACTGTGTTACATCACCTTTCCTTTTAACAACACTCAATAAGCGTTTTTTTGAACTGTTGAATTCCTTCCCAGTCTTGCTTGATGTACAACTTCAGTTGCTCAACAGTCCGGGGTCTCCATTGTCATATTTTGCACTTCATAATGCTCCACACATTTTCAATGGGAGACAGGTCTGGACTGCAGGCAGGTCAGTCTAGTACCTGCATTCTTTTACTATGAAGCCACGCTGTTGTAACACGTGCAGAATGTGGCTTGGCATTGTCTTGGTGAAATAAGCAGGGACATCCCTGAAAAAGACGCTGCTTGGATGCTGCTCCAAAACCTGTATGTACCTTTCAGCATCAATGGTGCCTTCACAAATGAGCAAGTTACCCACACCATGGGCACTAACACACCCCCACACCATCAGAGATGCTGGCTTTTGAGCTTTGTGCTGATAACAATTCAGACAGTCCTTTTCCTCTCGACGTCCATGATTTCCAAAAACAATTTGAATTGTGGACTCGTCAGACCACAGGACACTTTTCCGCTTTGCATCAGTCCATCTCAGATGAGCTCGGGCCCAGAGAAGCCGGAAGCATTTCTGGCTGTTGTTGATATATGACTTTCAATTTGCATGGCAGAGTTTTAACTTGCACTTGTAGATGGAGCGATGAACTGTGTTCACTGACAGTGGTTTTCTGAAGTGTTCCTGAGCCCATGTGGTAATATCCATTGCAGAACGATGCCGGTTTTTAATGCAGTGCTGCCTGAGGGATCGAAGGTCATGGGCATTCAATGTTGGTTTTCTGCCTTGCCGCTTACTTGCAGAGATTTCTCCAGATTCTCTGAATCTTTTGATGATATTATGGACAGTAGATGATGAAATCCCTAAATTTCTTGCAATTGCACTTTGAGAAACATTGTTCATCTCTGTTGGACTATTTGCTCACGCAGTTGCTCACAAAGTAGTGAACCTCACCCCATCCTTGCTTGTGAACGACTGAGCCTTTCAGGGATGCTCCCTTTATACCCAATCATGACACCTGTTTCCAATTAACCTGTTCACCTGTGGAATGTTCCAAACCAGTGTTTTTTGAGCATTCCTCAACTTTCCCAGTCTTTTGTTGCCCCTCTTTTGTATTAAATTGAATATAGGTTGAAAAGGATTTGCAAATCATTGTATTCTGTTTATATTTATGTTTTACACAATGTATCAACTTCATTGGAATTGTGGTTGTAGAATGGGATGACATGAAAGCTCCTGTGGGTGTAATGTGTAGGTGTCCAAATAGTTTTGTCAAATAGTTTTGTAAGCACAAAATGGTTTTCTTTCCACAAAACAACACTTTACACAAAACAATAACTTTTCACCTAATTTAAATAGTCTATTCTTTTACTTGCAAACACAAAGTGGTGTCAACATAACACCTAGAATACACACTTAACTAGGCTCCTCTGTGTCTTTCAACAACCTACAAGTGAGAAATAATTAATATCAAATTACACCAAGCCTTATTATTATTATTATTATTATTATTATTATTATTATTATTTCCAAAGCTGCAAAGACATGTTTATGGGCCTGCATTTCAATTCCTCAGTCCTGTATCTACATAATACATGTAAGTTTCTTACATGTTGTTACTGAATATATTAGAACTAAATAGGCAGGCACAAAAACACAACAGTAACAAAGATGCATACATGAACCAGAAAGAGAAAGACAAGCCATTATTTTGTCCAGTTCCATCCAAGCATGGACCATGTGGTCAGCAGTGCTCCTCTTTTCTCGGGTCTGTGTGTCAGAATACGGAGCAGTGTCCTAGTAGCAGAGCAGATCAGGTCATGGTCAAATCCCACATCACGCATGGCTAGTCCACAGCACAGAACAAGTCTGGGAACAATGAGCTCAGTGTGGCCTCTCAGTCCAGGCCTTACATCATCCCTGCTTCAAGCCTGGTACAGGGACACCAGCACGCAGGACAGAGAAAATAACGCATCGAAAAAGCAGTTAAGGAAAGAAGAGCTCATGTTAACCGCACAAAACCTGCCTGCATGTTTCAGTTGGGCACAAAGACGCTGCAAATGTTAATCGCTCTCCTTTTCTTGGCTTTGAATAGCGTGTGATATAAAGTTTTGTTTTTTAATCTAAACCACCCATTTGGACCGTCTGTTCTCACACAGGTAGCTGCAAACAAAGCGTACCTTTTCCTCAAAACTTCAAATGTCAGTATAACCCCTGAATAAGTGAATATCAGAAATAATTGCTGTTTTCTTTTTGCTCACGCTGGTTCTGTTCGTATGAGTTTTGCATAATGACTTCAACAAGGGGTGTTGTTTTGACAGGTGGTGAAATCAAGTCGGGAGGAGAGGGAGACAAGGTTCAATTTAGTTTGTGAATCTTTTAATTGTTGCATGGCTAATTAAAATAAAAGCGCGCGAGAGAGACAGAAAAAAAACACCTTAACACACTACACTATTTACTGTTGCTTGTGTGCATACATTGGGCTCTAAATTGTGTCTTCAGGCAGCTAGAGGTATGCACAAGCGAGGGAGACAAAAGCAGGGAGGGAGAGAAAAAAAATCTACTTCAACGTACTTACTCGCGCTTCACAACTGGAGTCTGTAGTTTGGAGTTTTCACAAAACAAATGTATGGCTAATTAGAGATACTCATTACGGAAGGCAAGTCAAGTAATTATTTTACATCATGCCGCCGTTAATTGAATGATTCTTCAATGTCTTTTGAAAATATCTTCTTCTTTTTTTTGTCTCACTCTTTTATTTCCCTCCCGCAGAAAGACGATAAGACGAGACAAGACCATAAACAGGTAGGGGAGCCATATGCTCTTGAATGAAAAAGCGCTTCTGTCGTGGCAAATGGGCTTTTTAAATATTGAACCACTGCATGTCTTTTTAATACGGGTGATGTTAAATCTCCTTTATGCCGTCACTTTGATAAACTCCCCGGCTAATCTGAGAGAAAGTTTCACTTCTGAGAGGAGCTCTCCGTCAAGGCGGTTATGCAACTGTGCTGGGTATGTCCATAAAGCGTGTTTTTTAAAAGGCAGCCCTTGCACATCCTGTTTAAGAAAAGCCACTAATCTTATCAAAGCCATCAGGAAGTCAGACTTGAGTGGAAATGCTTGCAATTCTTTGCATACGTTACAATATTTTTTTCTTTTTTTTTTACTGCTATTGTTTGCAGCTGTGAGTGGCACTGAGGGAAAATCATAAGGCTGTCTTTTACTTCTACAGGAGGTTCAAAGTTAGTCGTAACATTCAAATCTGTCAGTCAGAGCTAAGCAGTGTAAAAGAAAGAAGTGTTCTCTTATTAAGAGCAAAGTACGTTTTACTGTAGGGTAACGGTGGGGGGTGGGTGAATTGGGCAGGCTCTGGAGAGAGGGTGGAGGACCTGAGGGAGAGTGGGGTCCATGTTTATTTATCAGCATTTGTCGGAAATGATGTGGCCTGTGCTCTCTCTACACTAGGATCAGAGAGAGAAAGAGAGAGAGAGAGAGAGAGAGAGAGAGAGAGAGAGAGAGAAAGAGGGAGAGAGAAAGATGAAGAGAACAAGAGAGAGTGCAACAACTCACACAGAGCAAGTGAAAGAAAGCAAAGATATACAGAGAATGTGATAGAGAGAGAAAGTGAGAGAGATAAAGTGAAGAGAAAAACTGAAGGTAAAGAGAGAGAGAACAAGAGAGGCAGACAGAGAAAGAGACAGAGAAAAAAGAAATAGAGAGCAAGAAAGGTGAATGCACAAAGGAAGAATTTACAGAAAAGGGGAAGGGAAAAATGGAAGAGAGATAGACAGTCAGAGAAAAAAACAAGAAAGAGAGCAAAGAGAACGGGAGATATAGAGAGGTGAGATAGACAGATAGACAGTGAGAGAAAGAGAGGAAGATAAAGACAGCATGAGAGAGAGCAATCAAAAGAGAGCAACAGAGTGAAAGAAAAAGCATACGAGAAATAGAGTGACAAGTGAGAGAGACAGAGGAGAGAGAAAGTAAAGACGTATAGAGAACGCAATAGAGAAAGTAAGAGATAAAGTGAAGAACTTGGAGATGGTGGAGAAAAAACAAGAGAAAAAAAGAGTGAGAAAGCTAGTAAAAGAAAGAGAGCGGAAGAGAGAGAGAGAGAGAGAGAGAGAGAGAGAGAGAGAGAGAGAGAGAGAGTATGAGAGAGAGAGAGACAGAGAGAGAGAGAGAGAGAGAGAGAGAGAGAGAAAGAGAGAGACAGAGAGATTCCAGTATTACACAGGCCAGACAGACTCTTTGCACTGATGCCAGCACTACGCTGATACACGGCTAATGATTATAGGTCTAAATGAAACTGGTCACACCTCAAAGACTCCTTAAAAACAGTGCCTTTCTCTGAAACCCACTACAAACAGCTACAACCACTAGCATTCCCTCTGCTTAATGTCTGATTAAAGAAAGCAAGCAGGTGCTTCACAGAGAAGTTGATTTGATATCAGTCTTTATTGATATCATGCAAATCAAATCAGTGTGTGAGGGACATATCTGGGCTAAGAGACATAATGTTCATCTCTCTGATCCTGCTCTCCACCAAGATTCAATCTGCATTTGTAACATTCACCTGACTGTCAGCTCTCCTGCAAAAATGAAATAAATGAAACCACCCAATCAACCTGTGCTGGCCAGATAAAACAGTCAGCTTGACCTGGAAATCCCATCCCGCCGCACAATGGCCCTTCCAACTGTGGTCTTTAGGCCGACTACACTTGATCCACTGTAAGTGAGAGACAAGGGGATAAATGGCCAAGTTTGGCCAGAAAGCTGGAATTCAGGCGTCTTTCCTCACTCAATCCTCTCTTGCTCTTTCTCTCTCTCTCCACGTTTTTATCATTTCTCTCTGCCCTCTCTGACCTTGAACATGATAATGTGCTCATCCTCTCTCAGAGGCCATCGCTGTGGACGCCAATGACAGAAATACAGGTCAAGATACAAGACAGCTAGAGAGAGAGAGAGAGAGAGAGAGAGACAGCGCGAGAGAGAGAGAGAGAGAGAGAGAGAGAGAGAGACAGCGCGAGAGAGAGAGAGAGAGAGAGAGAGGAAAAAAGAAATAAAGAAAGGCAAGAAAAAAGAAAGGAGAGCACAATGAAAAACAATAAAGGTGAAAGCACCGAAAGAAAGAAAGAAAGAAAGAAAGAAAGAAAGAAAGAAAGAAAGAAAGAAAGAAAGAAAGAGAGAGAAAAAGGAGAAAAAGAGAAAATATTAATGAAGAACAAGAAAGGTGAAAGCACAAAAGAAAGATAGACAATGAAAGGAAAAACAAGAAAGATGAGAATACAAAGAAAGTAAGAAACTGCAGAAAAAGAAAAGAAAGAAGGAAAGAAAGAAACTGCAGAAAAAGAGAAGAAAGAAAGAAAGAAAGGTGAAAACACAAAGAAAGAAACTATAGAAAAAAAGAAGAAAGAAAGAAAGAAAGAAAGAAAGAAAGAAAGACTAAGCATGTAAAGCTGGGGATGTTTAATGAGAAAGGTGCTCTGTACATCATCCTCTCTGAGCCTGTCGGTTTAGACGGAGCGGTTTTAGACAGCAGCACGTGGCTCACTGCGGCTAGCGTGTGCTAAGGGATAACGTATCCTCCTCTCATCTGTTTTGGCTGGGGTTCGGCTGGCATGTTAACATGTTGCATGTGTTACCATGGCGGCCGCAGGCCCGCTAGCGTGTTTGACAGTACTGATCTCCGCATGAGCTGTGCCGAAGAGGTCGTGACCTTCTTGTTCTCTCCCTCTGTCTGAAGCTACACAGCAGCTGGGAGAGGAGATGGGAGGATTTTATAGCATGTTTATACAGCTCACATAGAGATTAATTACAGCAAAGTCGCTATAAATTCACTACTTGTCTGGACTGAGAAGTAGGAAAACCTGAGAAAAATATTGTTAAACGTAATGACTACAAGAAGATTTCAAATAGAAAGTGTCCTGATTGTTCCAGCGTGCCACTCCTGCCATATTGGATAAAGTGCACATGGCAGTCTTCAGTGAACACAGCAGGTGTGCTGGACCTGATGGTCAGTGTGACTATGTTCATAAGCTGAACCTGCCTGTCTGAGTAGGTAGGGTGCTACAGTAAGCTGTGAAAAGGGGTCTTCTTCTGCTTTAGCTACAGAAAATGTCAGCAGAATGAGGTTAATGATCTTGTCATTGCAGCATTGCCACTCCTACAGCACTAGATAATGTGGAAACAGTAGTTCTGTAGTTTGCCATTTACATTTTGACTTTACAGTACAATGCTTCACTGAAAGTAGCAGGTGTATGGAGGCTAGGAGTCAATATGATTCAGAAAGCTTTGAAAAGAAGTCTTCATCAGCTCCAGCCAATGATAAATACAGAGAAAACTCTCCTTCAAACATGTACAAGTATTAAAAAGGGAGAAAAGTGAGGACCTCATTGTGAGGACCTGACTCTGTTTACCAGTGTGTACCGAGCCTTTTGTCTGTAGTTTTTTTCTCTTCTTATGACCCTCTGCCTTTGGCCAAGGTTACGGTTGGTTCAATTTTGGTTTAGACCCTCGCCTGTTTACTTGTTACTCTTTTTGTCTGTTTTGGCAATTCTTGTTTTTGAATTGGTGTTAACGCTACTGATTTACATCATTCTCCTTTTATTAAACTTTATGGTTTATTTTACATCCGTGCGTTTCTGGTTCATCAACCCTTCGTCATCGTAGTAGTATTTAAAATAATCATGGTTAAAAATGTTTTCTTGACTGTTTTTCAAGTCATGATAAATGGTCTTTCTTATATTATAAATCTAATAAATAAATGTAAACGTAAATAAATGTACAACAAAATATTAATCATGAATTAATGAATGGAAACCGCAGTCATTCACTGAAAACAGAGAATCTATGGGAGCTGGGAGGTCAGCATGATTAGAAACCTCCAGAAAGCATGTCCATGCACTATTTTAGACTGAAAAATAGAAAAAACTACAGGCCATTTACTGTTAAATGGAAGGCCTACTACTGGGGCTCAGTATTATGCTGTTTTGCCAGGTCACTCCTTTCACACTATATAATATATAAATGGCAGTCTTTCACTTGTTCTGAATGAAAAGGAGGAAAAACTAGAGGCTGTTTACTGTTAAATGTAATGACTGCAAGAAATGAATGGAATGGGGCTAAGTATCTTCTCATGACTGTCAGGTCACTCCTACCACACTAGATAATGTGCAGCAGGTGTAGTCCAGTTGAGGGGTCAGTGATAATGTGTTCAGTTGCTGCTGGTGCAAATCTACTGGCCTGAGACACTTCAGTGAGATCTGAAAAGGGATCTTCAGCTCCAGGCTCTGATAGAAATGGGAAAACCTCTTCTTCACACACACACACACACACACACCCGCATGCACACTTTACCACCCCCAGGGGCCTGACACTGCCACCCTGTCGACATCATCCCCGTAGGTAGAGAGGCTTAATCTGTCTCACCCTCCGCCATTTCAGAAGACCCCGACTTGTTTCCGCGCCCCCTCCTCCTGCTTCTTTCTCTCCATCTTTCCCTTCTCTCCTTCCATCTCTCTCTCTCTCTCTCTCTCTCTCTCTCTCTCTCTCTCTCTCTCTCTATCTCTCTACCCTCCCTACTTCTCTCTCCCTCCCTCCCTCTCCATATTTTCTCTCCTGCATCTGATTAAGTTAACAATGTGGCGTTATTTGCATGCTGATTTGGCGAGGTCCCTCTCGTCGCTGCTCGCTCGCACAAACACAGGGATGGCAGTAATGTGATACGGCGCAGCAACCAGCCAGCCAGCCAGCCAGCCGACGCAATCTCTCCCCCCCTTCAAACCCAGGTGCGCGCTATCCACTTCCCCCTTAATTCCATCCCTGCTCAAATTTTACTCCTCTTTTATTTATTTATTTATTTATATTTCATTCCCACCCCCCATCCTTCTGAGTCGTATAAGGGCTGTATTATAATCAAATCTGGTAGCAAAAAAAACAGGGGACGAGGAGGGGGGAGAAAAACGTGCTGTCTTTTTTTATTAATTATAGACTGCGGCTGATGCGAATGCATTCCGAAAGCATCTTCAAAATAGGTCGGCGTACAGTTTTCTATTCTTATCACATTTAAATGTCAACATGGTGCAAAGCTCTACAAATTAGTTCAGGCAGACTTCAACCCCCATTTAACATTTAGAGCTCCGTTCCGTAAGCCCCCAATGTGTGATTCAAATCAGTTTACACACACGCGCGCACAAAAAAAGAGAGAAGCGGTGCGTCTTTCAAACTTCTCATTTCAATACTGATATTATTGCCAACCTTTGCCAAGTAATACACTGGCAGGGAGAGGAAAAAAGGAGGTATGATATAAAGCAACAGAAACAATGCATTAGCTTTCATGAATTATATATCTGCCGCCATTCCTGAGCGAGATCTAGGATTTTCTGCGTCTCTGCATACAACCCAGGAAAGAGATGAATAAATCAAAATGCCGGGGTCATTCTTTTTTACACATATTGAGAGACGTATCCCGATAATAATGTCCACATAAAACTCACACAGTGGCTCATTTGAAATGCAAGCCATGCAAAATCTTTTCGGAATCTCATATGTCAAAGAAAGCAAGCTCAAAAGAGCTGCTGTATCAGGGGTTATTTATTTATTTATTTGTTATTGAAGATACAAGAACTTTTGATAAAGGAGTCGATGGAGAACTTTTGAGAGCACTAAAAAGCTGGATCTGACTTGATATTGATATATATATATATATATATATGCACACATATTATCTAAGCCACTTATCCTTCTGAGTCGCTGGGGGGTGCTGGAGCCTCTCCCAGCAGCCATTAGGCAGAAGGCAGGAAACACCCTGGACAGGTCACTAGTCCATCACAGGTGTGTGTGTGTGTGTGTGTGTGTGTGTGTGTATATGCATATATATACTGAAGTCTATGTAGCCATTAGCACCTTTATGCAGGTTCCTACATTATTCTTTCCATGAATGTATGGTTCTAGGACCTTTACATTACATAAAGATAAACTTTAAAAAGATTCTTCACACTCATATGATTCATGTACAAAAATGATTCCATTTATTAAAAGAGTCTTTAAGGAACCAAAATTCATTCTATTGTATCACCTAGAGAGTGACGCTCTATGTACGCTACATCCACTGACACTGTGTATGCTAACATCCACTGAGGTCTTCTAGTGACTCAGCATTAGACGGTAAGGGGGGCACCGAGCCTAAAGTATGGCTTTCACACCTCGAGCTGTTTGGAGGCGGTGAGCTAAATGTGCAGGCTAAACGGCAGCTGACCCCGCAAGTCAAGTCTGGACAGCCCTGGAGGAGTGTGGGGTTTGGCGCGCAAGGATAGGATGTGCTTCTCACGCCTCATTACCCCGCACTCCCTATCTGAGTCCCCCAGTCACCGGCACTGGGGCGGAAATAGCCCCTGCTGCATCTCCCACTGCCTCGTAAATCCACCCTTCAACTCGAGACCACTGGCTCACAGAGAGCTAACACGTTACATTCCCCTACAGCAAGGGGTTTCTGAGGACTGGGCCTTTTCGCCAGGTTCGTTGAACATGTCTTTGACTTCAAAAGGAAGAGCCGCATGCCTTTGAAACATCAGCTCACACTGAAAGCCCTTCATCCTCACCAGTTAGCCTACTCTCGGACACTGACACTGAACACCTTAGAAATCGAACAAAGCTCCGGTTATTTTAAACGAGAAGCAGTTTTCTGAGCTAGTACATCTTGCCCTTCTCCTTCAAACTATTAAACTACTGCTGCTGTAATCTCACAGTTATATCTCCATATAATCAGAAATCCTGAGCAAAAAACCAGAGTCCAGATGCAAATCACCAACCCCTCGGTGACTCATGTCAAGCCAGGGCCTTTTAAACGTGCTAATGGAGCCATTCTCTCCCCGTGTGCTCTGGGTGTGCCTAATATGGCCGTGGCCAAATGTCAAAAGAGTTATATATCCCTTTATGCACAGATGGGGCCGGAGGGGTTTAATTGACTATGGTGTAAAGTGAGTTGGAGACGGGCATAAGAGCAAGATGAAGATGAATACCATCCATTATCAGACAAACAGAGCCCGATGGCGCTCCTCAAATTGGCAGGGAGCTAAGATTCCCCAAAGTTAAAGCACATTTGTCCGCAGAGTAATTATCTGAGTGAACTTTCCGTGGCATTGTTTCAAAATTACGGAGGGTGGTGAGATATAATGTGTGCGTACAGAGGAGGGCTGGTAATGGAAATGTGTTCAGTAAGTGTGTCAAGTGTGCATTTATGGGGAGACTTCGTGTACGTGTATGTGTGTGTGTGTGTGTGAGTGTGCTCACATCTCTGCGGACAACTATATACTGTACACACCTGAAAACTTATAGCCAGCATGCAGATGCTGAAGATCATTCAATAATTAGCAATACTTGTGAACCCTCATAGATCCTCCATGGTGTGTACCATGAAAGTGGCCTCTTCCTATATTCTGTTTGATTATCTTACACTTGTATCTCATTAAATCAAACAAAGAGATTCGGTCAATAGTAGAAATTCTCAACTTCCAATCTATATCACGTGTGTGTTTGCATGTAGAAGATAATCTATTTTACAATGTGGAAAATTAGAAAAGATGTGATAACAATATATATATATATATATATATATATATATATATATATATATATATATATATAAGAATATCCTTCACATTTTTCATCATGGTTTCTAACACTGAAACAAAACTTGATTTCATCAAAACAGAATGCAAACCCAATAAAAATGACTGAATAGTACCTAAACTATGTAAAAATGACCTATGACTTGCAATGAACATGCCATGTATATCAAACATATAGCAAAATGACAACCTCATAATGTAAAGGTCCTATACCATAAAAATGTGTTTGTTTGTTTGTTCTCTAATACTGTGTGTGTTCTTTAGGCCTGTATAGGGCTATCCACATGGTGGTTGTTGGTTTTGTTCAAAACAATCCCTGGTGTGATGGCTATGTTAGTGTGTGTTAAAGAAGTGAGGACACTGCCATTCAAACGTTCATGTGCACCAAATGAACAGACCAACTTCCCTTGTGGAGGTCCATCTCAGTCTGCTTGGTGAGGTTTATTTGAAATATGACCACAAAATGGACTGAACACAGAATAAACAACAGTCTCTTTGCTATATGGCTTCTTCGGAATGTGCAACAGATGGATTTCCGCTGCTGTTTTGACACCAAGATGCATGTATCATCTCTTCATGAGCTCTGAATCAGTAGTTATAGAACACTGGCTGTGGCACATTCCAAGCATTATACAGGACGTTATTTAAGCTGTACTCAAAACATCTCACGTATCAAGCATACTGTAGATCAATACACCAAGATCTGACATATTAAAAAAAAAAGAAGTATGACACTTAAGGCTATATGTTTTCAGCGATTTGACCCTGCTCCATGTTGTTAGAAAATCATGGTAATGTGCTGATGGCTTATTGCTCTTGAATATCATGAAACATAGACATAATAAAACATACTTAAAACCCACAAGCTCTGTTTAGCCAGAGTACAGCATGGCTCAGAACGTTTCTTGGATATTTTAGATAATATCTCAGTTACTGTCGCACAGTGTGTACCCGATCAGTTCTCCATATGACTTTTGTTTAGTTCAATGTCAGTGTGAACACCAAGTAAACCACAACTAAAATGCAACAATTTATCATATTCTGCTTTGGGCTGGATGAAGGGAACCAACTACAAAAGTAAACACACTCTAAAAGGTTCTTCACACTTGGACATCTCATTTACAACA
This sequence comes from Pygocentrus nattereri, assembly GCF_015220715.1. Lineage (NCBI taxonomy): Eukaryota > Metazoa > Chordata > Actinopteri > Characiformes > Serrasalmidae > Pygocentrus > Pygocentrus nattereri. The sequence continues at coordinate 22,265,703 of NC_051235.1, read as the reverse complement.
ACGTTTTTTAAAAGAACCATTCATTGAAAGGTTCTTTACTTTTTCATCCATGGCATTGCTCCAGTGAACCCTTTTTGGCACCTTTATTTTTAAGAGTGTAGACGTAAGTGTTAAAACCTTGCAACATTATGAACAACTCATCTTTACTGTACCAGGGTGATGATGCCGCAGGTTCTAGCTGCTCTTGGAGCTGTTCTCCTGATGCCTGTGATGGCCCGAGCTCTAAGCACTCAGCTCCACGACTGCCTGGCGACTTCAAATATTCATCAAATGAAGGAGGAGAAGGGAGCGCCCTCTCTATTCTGCTGCAGTCATTTACCAATTATTTTGAGTACCTGCTGACAGGTACGTGCCACACTCGGCTACCTCCCCCCAAAGCCCTTCTCCAAAGCCATTCCAGGAGAAGAGAGAAGAGCAGAGGGGGAGTGAAGGGCTGTATGCCCCAAAACTCTCTGCACTTTGATTTTTCCCAATAGTTTCCTGTGCCAAACCTAGAACCCATAGAATAAACACTGCCTGTCAATCCACGCAAACAGGAAAGAGGAAAAAGAATCACAGAATACGCAGCCAAAGTGACAAATGTGTCCAAAAAGAAAACAAGTGTAGAATAATGGCTCATTAAAGAATGGAGTACGATATACCAACAAAGGCCTTTACCAAGGTCTGTCACAAACAAAACAACACACACCTGAAGTATCACAAAACTCTCGCCGCTTTTACAGTACACATCAAGTCTATGTTACTGTGGTGACACGCTGGAAGGCGGATGGGTGGAAAACAGTCGTGCCTCTTTGTTGCTAAAGTAAATAAGCTGTCTCCTCTTTAACCGAGAACTCTGAAAAAAGGCTAATTCAATCACATTGTGTGTCTGCACTGTGTGTATGAAGCAGGGGTATGCAATAGAAGACTGTAAAAGAGGGCACATGATAGAGCTCTTACTGATGAGTAAATGAACACCATTAGTATGTGTATGTGAGTGAATGTGTGTGTGAGTATACTGTATGTATTAGTGTGTTCGCAAAGGGCCACTTCAAAACACTACTAACACTTTCTGTGCTCTTAACTGAGGGGTGTCCTTTCTGATGAGCGACAGAGCATGAGAAAACAAATGGGAAAGAAAGGGGGAGAGAGAGAGAGAGAGAGAGAGAGAGAGAGAGAGAGAGAGTCTGTTACATATATTCTGTGTGATAGTTGAACAACATTGTTATAATTATATAACAGTTATACTGAAGCACAAATTTAATTTGTGCTTCATTTCCAATTAAATTTCAATGGCAAAAGATTTTTTTTGCAAATAAAAAATGCATAAATGTTTTATATATATATATATATCGACAAAATGGTACCTTTACAGGAGAAGGAAAAAAACATCTTTAGTTTTAATGTAAGTTTGTGGGACCAGACTTTTTTCCAAGTCATTTTTGGCCATTTCTTTTGGTCCATTCATCATGAAATTTACACACAATGTAAAGGGCAACAAAGTAAAAAAACAACAAAAATGGAGATCAGTCTAATATGCATAATTCCTTAGGCAGATAATTTGGCATTTTGTAATACTACAGTACACAGAAATGGTCACTGGCAAATGAGTTAATGCTATGTAAATTTGGTTGTGCATTGAGCAGCAGAAAGAAAGCTGTGTTAAACTCTTGCACTGAGTTCGTCTTTCCCAGGTGCTGGTGTACAGCTGTCTATGAGAGGGTGTGTAATTTAGCGGGGTTTATTCGGGGATGGGGCAAACGGGCTGCGCCTGGTTAGCCGTTTTGTGTCTCTCTGCTCTGGCAGAACCGCCGCATGATTCTAATCCCATCGGCCGCCAGTGACCCGTCCCGCTGCACCGCGATGCTATCGGCCTGCATGCGAGCCGCCTCTAATTGAAAAAAGTCCTGCACCATGTCTAAACCTCTCCTTGCAACTCCAGCGCGTGTTGTGTCTGCACGCTGAATCAGATCCCTAAGAGGCTTAGGGGTGTGTGTGTGTGCATGTCTGCCAGTGTGTGTATAGGAGTGTAGGCATTTATGTGTTTGTGTGTGTGTGTGTGTGTGTGTGTGTGTGGGTGTGCGTTACAGTTAAAAGAGAGAGGTGGAGTAGATTATGATTGGCCAGAGTCGGGAAAAAGGAAGGTATTAAGCACCTTTACTGGGTTTTAATTACATGAAGTCCACCTCTGTAGCAGCGGAACTATAAATACACCAGCATTCCCCTGTGGCAGTGAAGTTAGCAAGCCCTAAAGCAACTCATACCTCAGCGCAAAGGGAGAAACACACACACACACACACACACACACAAGCACGTGCACTCGCTCCTATTGCTCTCTCTCGCGCTCTCTCTCTCTCTCTCTCTGTCTCATAGAACCTGTACTGTATCACCGAAAATTGGGCCATATGTCCCTCTGCATTTTGGGATCTGAGTGTAATTTAAGTGGAAAATACTACAGCTTGATTAATTTGTCCGAACCTGACTGGACACTACTGCTCTAGTCAGGTTCAATCAAGCTTGGACATCATTTTCCAAATATGTATCAGGTTTAAATTTCATGTTTGGATTCTCAGCCTCCCGCCTTTAACAAATTTGATCCTGCTTTCTCTGCTTTAGTTGCTTTATTTTTTCTCCTTAGTTGTTCATTTTAGTATATATGCATGCTTTTTCAGCCTACAGCAGTTTAGCTCCACCCTTTCACACTGAAGTTACAAGGAGTGCTTCAGCCTGATCTGCTTTTTCAGTGAGGCAAAATGACAGGCAATCAGAACAAAGGCCATTTGCAAAGTCTTAAACAAAAGCAGCACATTTCACCAATTAAGGCTGACATAAAAACACAACTATTTCTGCTGTTCAATCTACTCTTCTAACCTGATTTCTCAAAGCTGTTGGAATAGCTGATACACAAAGAACATGATCTAACAAAGGTAAAAAATTTTTTTTTTTTTAATTTCAGTCTTTTTTTTTTAGCTTATCTCATAAAACTAACTTTCAAACAAGGAAACACATAACTAGGAATGCACGGCACACATCAGTTATCTTGTATTGTACTCTGATTAAACAAAACAATAAGAACTGATCCAAATTACAGGTACATCCTATTTTCACTACTTTAAAACAGCTTTTAAACTATCATGCTGGAGATTATATATTGACTGTTATACACAAGATTTTATATGTAAACTACAGTTTTAAGATTAATTAGGTGAAGTCATCTTGTTATAGCAGCACCGTCTAACATGAGATCATTGCAGTATGGGAAGTTTATTGAGACTAAAAACATTCAGGATAATGTTCGCGATGGTCTGGTTCTGGCCATTTTCTGACATAATTTTGGGTTCTGATCAGTTTCCGGCTTGAAACTTAATGATGTGTTTTGGGTTGAACTAAGTTCAGACAAAATTTTGACGGGACCAGCTCTCGGTTTGGACTCAAAATGTGGCGCTGTGTGTCAGGCCAGGCTTGGATGGAAAGTTCAGTATTTGGGTCCAGACCAAAATTTCAGGCCTGATTGAAGCTCTAGATAAGCTCTAGATACTGCAAAAAAAAGAAACAAAAAATAATGGAAGAAAAGAAGCAGATGCAGTAGAAGAAGAAGAGGAAAAAAATCAAATTTGAAAAGAGAGAGAGCAAAAGGCACAGGGGAATATGAGATGAATCCAGGTCTTAGGGGTGTTCCAGCAAGTAAAATAAGGTTGAACCTCAATAGGATCAACATTCAGGGCAAAACGGCAATAAAAGTAGAAATGTGACAGAGAAAATGATCTGTAATTAGGACAAACAGCACTAAAAGCAAGTTCAAAGATAATTGTTTTCGGAGGGGTGTGTGCTTGACTGAGAGGAATCCCAGGGTGGCCAGTTTAGAGTGAGAGAGCGAGTCAGAGAAAGAGAGAAAGATATGAAGGAATGAAAAGGAGTGAGGAAAAGCAAAGCTTTTGTTGAAATGCTGGAAAAAGGGACTCCTCAATGAGTGTTAGAAAAGTTCACATTGAGAAAGAGCAGTGAGTAGAGCCAATGAAGAGTTCATCCATTAACGTTTATATATATATATATATATATATATATATATATAAGAAAAAGAAAGGGTAAAACAGTTAACAAAGACACCCTACTGAATGTGTACCAATCCATCATAAGACCAGGCATGAAAAAAACAACAAGTGTCCCCAACATACTTATCCCGTCACAAAGACCTCCATTGTTGCTGTCTTTCACAATACTCAGCCCTTTGATAGACTCTGCTATGAAAAAAGCACCACAATGCATTGCAGGGGGTTTTGGTCTATAACACGTTATGAATCATGATTTTTTTTTTTCTTCAAATAAATGAAATAGTCAGAACCCCAAGTGGGTAAAACTGACCTGGAATGGATGATCTAGAGTTAATATACTTTCCAAGAAGGAAGTCTCTCAAAGAGGCAGCTAAAGTCTGGAATAAAAGTATTTGTAATATGTAGTCTATAAATGTTCAAACAGCTCAATTTTGGCCTATATATGTAAATGAATCCATAAAGCATACAGCGATTTAGTTAATTTACACTAAAACATATTTCATGGATTGCTTTTTGAGTGAGGCATAAACCAGCACAGCCAATCAGAACTGAGGTCAATTACATACATCACTCTTAATGTCACAGTTAGAAACAGCCTGTTTAATTGTAAGAGATAAATAGAGGTTGAAATGTATTAGTTTTTAAAGTGCAAAGTCTTTTATGTGGACTTACACTTCACTGTTTTACTCATATAACTATAAAATGTACGTTTCATAGTAGTTATTGAATCATATGTAGAAATGACTGAATATGTGTTGTAAAATAGTGATCTTTGACAACAATAATAGGTTTAGTGTTCAAAAAACTTAAAACTTAAACAAACAAACAAAAAAGTCAGATTAATGTCTTTTTGGACAAATGTACAATGTAGTAATCTGAGTTTGCATGGTGTAGTGTATACTTGCTACTAAGCAGAACTCCTAATGACCACACTGTTTGTTCTGAGACCTCCTCCAGCCCACTGAGTGAGCTTCTAGAGGTGCTGAGACATACACCAAGTTCTTTTTAAGGGCACGTGTTCAGTTTCAGCTTTACTCTTTATCTCTTTGCATGTGTTTTGCATGGTCAAAAGTTCAAACAGTTATATTTGCTTTATAAACAGTATTTGACTGACTGCTGCAGTTGAAGCATGACTGACTGATATTTTTGGGGGAGAAACAAACAAACATAATGAAACATTTCTATTCTGTTCCCATCTCCACCTGTCTGACAAAATATGATTTTTCCCCCTCTCTTCTTTTCCCTCTGTGCTCAGGATGAAGTCACTCTTGGCATGTGTGAAACATAAGCATAATTGTGTTTGAACGGACTCCGACAAGGCCTAAAAATACACACAATAGCAGAGAGATGAGCAGAGACAAAACGAGAGCGTGTGAGCGCTTGTCCATCAGCGCTGCATGTTTTCTCTACTTTCTCACTCATGCCAATAACAGAGGAATAAACGGATATATGAGTTAAACCCCATTGTCTTCAAAAATCTCCCACTATATTTAGCCCTTTTTTGTTTTAAGATGTGCTGCATTGCTTTTCTTAAGACAGTAAATCTGATGTCGGGTTTGAGGTTGAATGTGCGTGTGCGTGCGTGCGTCTCTTCCTGAGCATGTATAAGGAAAAAAAAAAAACAGAAAGCAGAAAAACAGTTCAGCCGTGCAATTTTTGCAATTAAAAAAGACACAAAAAATAATTATTCCACAGCACACTTGGGCGACACATCCTGAATCGACGATGCACGGATCACGTGTTTAATAAAAAGGTTAATCAGTTGTTAATCAGAGGATTAATAACTTGATATTTTCTTTACAAAACCATTAATATTATGCCATAAATATTTAATGGTGATGGGTGTGCTTTCTTTTAGGGTGGGGATGAGGGGAAAGGAGCGCTAGAATGAGCAATACACGGCCTAATGTGCATTAATCATGCTTTGTTAAAGTCAAATAAATTCATTCATGTTTATTAATACAACCTCAGAGACAACAATACTCTTTACATTATTTAGAAAGTTATTAATACAGTATTTATCAGTGGTGCCACCAAAGGCCAGAAGAGGTTACAGGCAGCCTAATATGGTCCAGCATCGCAGGCCCTCAGGCCAGAGTTCATTAAGATTTAAGAGGAAGCATAAATGCTCCAAGGAGCAGTGTGTTTGCGTGTGTGTGTGTGTGTGTGTGTGTGTGTGTGTGTGACTGCACCTTCAGGACTTCTTGGCCAAAAAAGAAAACCTGAGTGTGGGTTCCAGGCAGAGATTTTCTGTCCCTCTCTTAACAAATTGCCCTGCCGATTTGCTAATCAAAGCAAAACAAATATTGCTTTTCGTTCGCTCCATTTATTTGAATGAACATACCATGTTCCCAAAATACTCGTTCCCAGTTCAAATGTAATTAAATTGTGCCTTTAGTGAAAACATGCAGTGGTACTCCAATTAGTTCTGTTTTTGTCGTTTGAAAAAAAGGAGGAAAAAAATGAAATATTGGACTCAGGCTCGCCCAGGGCTCTGTGGCGTCCCGGAATGATGCAAAGCTTTTATGGTGGGTGGGTTTTCTGCTTTTATCATGTTAGTTTAGTTTTAATCTTAAAGCTATTGATGGAGAGGAACGGTGCATTCACTTGTATGTGCATATGCACACTCAGTGTGGGTGTTTTGACTGTTGTGAGACAAAAATACATTTCTGTTGATTTGTGTCTGAACAATAGTAAGACTGAGTAGCGCTGCACAATGGATTCAGGGGAGTGACTAAGATGGTATATTTGAATAGTTGATAAACAGAATGTGTAAGCCGAAGAAGAAAGTCAAACATACGGCATGTTAAACTGTAATTGTGAACCTTGTATGGATTGATTTTATGGAAATTTTTGGGATTATATCCCTGTTGAGAGATTTGATGTGAGGAAATGGCCACTACTTTGCTGTGGCATTGAAAATTTCCCGAAATGGGTTCTTTGAGGTAATAAGTGAACCAGATATGGTTTCCTTGCAATGGATGGTTCTTTAAATGACAATTATTGTAAATAACATCAAAATTGTGGTTAGGACCCCAAATGTATAAAAACTGACTAAAAAACTAAAGAAAAAAAGTGGGTGGTGTATAGGTTTGTGGTTCTGCAGTCGAAGAAATACATCACAATAACATCAGTTAAAGGGTACATATCACAGAAAATCTGATCTGATGTATTATGATGTAGTACGTAAACATCATTTAAATACATGGTCAATCTATATAATCTAAGCTGCAAAAGGAGCCTGTTTAGAATTCACTGTTTCTGTGATGTCACAAACACATTTTCATGTATTTTCATATTCAGTCTACTGTTCATCCCTGCCAATTTATGGTGAAGTTACAAGGAGTGTTTCAGACTGGAATACTTTTTGAATGATGTGTAATGCAGGGTAACCAACCAGAACAGAGCTTATTTCCATACATTAGTCTGAAAAGAACAGTGTGTAAGACAGTATGGGATATGAGATCATGTAAAAGTTAATTAGGACTGTTTGGGTACATAGTGGACCTCATAAAGAAAAGTAAATACATTTCTTTAAAGATCCATGATTATAAACAACATGTGTGAGCATGAAGAACTTTATGCTAAGATGCTGTCCTAAAGGTTTTCCCTAGAACTTTACATCCAAGACATTATAGTTGCAAAAACACTACACTGCAAGCTTTGAAAAAAGAATAATATCAAATATCTCTTAGAATAATTCTGAGGTCTCAAGACACATAACTGTAAGGAGACATATGGGTATTTCTTACCCAGGATTACTTTATCTCTCTTTGTTTCTATCGCTCTGCCTTTATTTCTTTCCCTTTTGCTTTACTATTCACTATGGGCTTCACAAAGAAATTAAATTGCATTAGCAAGTCTCTTAACACAGCACTTAAGAAGCCATCACTGAATTGACTACCTAAATTGCATATTTTCAGTCAAACCTGGGTTGCGCTTTTATTGAATAAGCTCATGGATTTCTCACAATATGCTATCCATCTACCTGTCGATGTATCCATCCGTACCTTCAACGATCCGGCACTGGGGCCTATACCTGATATACATATTATGCATGTTTGTGCGACTATAATGGGGATCAATTGAGAGTGGGCAGATGGAAACTCATAAACCTGTGTGTGCCTGTGGCCATTGTTAAATAATTGCTGAATAAAATGTTTGCCCTGACCGTGGTCAGTCTCAGTCTTGCTATCTTGGGGGTGGGGGGGCTAAAAAACACATTAATAGCTCCCACAACACGATATCAAAGCATGCCAGCTAAACTTCACTTACTGTAAAAAAAGTAGCTTGGCTGCCTTAAAAACTACAGAAAACATTAACTTGCTCTTTGATGTTCAATAGACTTAAAAGTGCATTTTTAATGTTTATTGTAACAGCAAATGCTATAACATATGATGTTTGTGTAGATGTATGTACCACAAACATAATCATGATCAATTTCTTTCATAACTATTTACAACCCTGACCGTAGAATTAAACTGTGCCTTTATGCCACATATACTGTGGATGTACTCTGTTCTGATTGGCTGCCTTTCAATGTGTCATATTCAAAAAGCATAGCTTCACCGCTCCTTATAACTTCAGCCTAAATGTGTGGAGCTAAACTGATGTAGCCTGAGTAGGTGGAAGTGTGTTAAAATATTCATAAAAACACAAAAAAATGAAATCAAAATAGGCTGTTTACCTAGTGTGGTTTAGTTTCTGTTTATGTGGACTGTATATGTGAATGTTCTGAAACTTTAACATTGTTAAAGTACTACATCAAACTCTTTTTTTGTTCTATGATATTTGACCCTTAAAGGTAGCAAAATTGGTTACTTTTTTAAAATTAAAATCTTTTACAGCGTTCCATTTTCTGGAAAAAGACTCAAAGAAGAAGAAAGGCAAAAGCGAGGATGAGAAGGAGGAGAAGGTGGAGAAAGAGGAGGTGGAGCGGCAGACGAAAAGAGACAAGGAAAAAAGCGAGGGAGCTTCATTTTGCCGTTCGGTTTTTTAAACACAGATTTCATCATCGGGCCAAAGCACATAACTTTAAAACCGAAAATCAAATATTAAAAATGACAGGCGGTATAAGTGCGGTGAGTGAGCCGGGGTCACGGAGGGAGGAGGCGCGGGCGGCTTGTCAGCCACTATCTGTCAGAGTGAATTAGAAACAATCAGGGGCGAGTGAAAGGGAAGGTGATTGTTATTAAGCAGCGGGGCTGCGAGCAAGCTCCCCCAGATGTGGCCATGCATATAAAAGAACAGGAAGCCAGCAGTTTAATTCAGGAAGCGCTGGCGAACATGGCCTGCACAAAGGAGGAAGGGGGGGTGGGGGTGGAGGGGGGGAGAGGCCCTTTGTCGCTAATAAGCTGGAAGTTACTTTGATAACAGGCAAGGGTTAGGCTCGGGAATAAAGGCACTCTTCTCTCTCACGTTTCTTTCCCCTTTTTTTCACCTCCTCAATCTGCCCGTCAATATCTGGAGGGGGAAAATAATAGGAGTGGAGAAATCAGAGGTGATATGTAGATAAGTTGACCTTAACATGGAAGAGACGGCCAGGTCCATATATCAATTACCCAGCTGCTGTCATATACAGAAGATGAGGGAGGAAGATGAGGGTTTGGGACAAATCCTCCCTCTGCTGTCCCTTAACAATCTCTCACTCTCTCATTGTCTCTCACTCTCTCTCCTTTCTGGAGGACCTGTCAGGGACTTCGTAGTCTCCTCTGAGGCAGCCATCACGGCCGCAGATTGTCGTCAGGGGCGACAGAGGGGACAGAGGGAGGGGATGTGTACAATATGTTTTTCAAAGGGAGCGCAGGCTTGATTTGAATGATAAGGAGAGACGCTAATCTGCTTGGATATGGCCTCAAAGGCACATCCACTCTGACACTCCAGCAGCTCTGCCACCAGGGGAAACTGCACCCATGCTAAAGCTCTCCGCAACACACACACACAAATACACTTGTTTTCAAACAATGTCAGGACACAGGACCATAGATATGGCCATATTGTATAGACTATATGAAATACCAATGTCTACCTAGGTAAAAAGTATACAGTCATTGTAAATGTTAGCTTCTCTTTACATTGTATGAACATTTCCTAACCAGTGGTTTAAACTTAAATGGTACAAACTCTATTTACAATAACTTCAATTAATAAAATTGAGAATGTTGTTCCTTTTCCTGTATAGTACATCAATTTGGAGTTACAAGGTTTTATTCCAAGGGCTGCAGGATCAGAATCAAGATCAGAACTGTCAAGTTTTTGCTTCATATACATTTTCCCAGTCTGCAAGTTTATCTTTTTTAACCTGATCTGTGTTGCAACTGTATGACATAAATAACTTGAGCTAAATAAGTGCAGTCTCACCCATTAAAGAGCAAATAATGTTAATTATATCAGGATTTTTGTTGATATAAAGTTCTGGAAATGTGCAAATGTGTTTCAAGTGTTCATTTAGCCTAATGGCTGCTTCATCCAAAAAGCAGTCCAAGCTAAAACAACACTCCTTATAACTTCAGTGTGAATGGGTCAGGCTAAACTGCTAAAGGCTGAACATGATAAAAACAATGAATACAGAACGAATACAGTTTTTGCATCTTAGTGTTCATACGCAGATTGTGTGGACTGAGCAGTGAACGGTATTTTAACAGCATTTACATCAAATTCTTACTTCAAGAAGGAAAATATGTTTTTCCATGATGTGGGGCCTTTAAGAGGGATATTTTTTGAAAACGGTAAAAACAAACACAGACAAACACATGCAATTGCAAAGGACTATCAATATGACTGCGTATGCATATGTACAGAATTAAACACATCAAACAAGCACACCTCTATACAGCTCCACACACACAGAATGCTGTCAAATTCTCCACTCAAACACAGTTGAGAAGCTGAAGCTTTTGAACAGAGTGTTCTGTGTGATAGGGAGCTGGTGTAAAACATGCTATCAGTGTGTGTGTGTGTGTGTGTGTGTGTGTGTGTGTTTATTGTCTCCTGTGTGGCTTGCGGAGGTCTCAGGAGAGAACGTACCCAGCCCGTCATTTCTTCTGTCCCGTCTACCTGTCACCAGTAGCTGCTAACTTCAGCTCTGCCATGACTTTACAAGCTGAAAAAAATGAAGCATGTTGCTGTTTCCATCGTCATTTAAGTGCTCTCTCTCTCTTTCTCTCCCTCTGTCTCTTTAAATGGCAGCACTGCTTTGATTTCCATTTTTCTTTGTAGTCAGAGATATCTGTGGAAATTATCCGCGCCTTGAGTTTTTTGTGATCCTGTCTGTAATAGCTATAACTGTTAAATAAAAGCCTCTTTTCCCCCCTTTAGAGATGAAGCTGCATACAACATGCTTACAAGTACATCTCCACTCTCTGCCTTTAAGGATGATGTGAGGAGCTGTGACTAGGAGGCTATGGTGTTAAACACACTATCGCTAAATATTACCCAGAGGGATCAGAGTGTGTATATATATATATATATATATATATATATATATATATATATATATATATATATATATATATATAAACACTCGAGAACAGGGGACAGGGAGGTGAGGGAGGAGAAGAAGAAAGAAAAACAATATGTGGATAAAGGTAAAGCAGTGCAAGGAGTACTGGGAGAGGAGAGAGAGAGAGAGAGAGAGAGAGAGGGAGAGAGAGAGAGAGAGAGAGAGAGAGAGAGAGAGAGAGAGAGAGAGAGAGAGAGAGAGAGAGGAGGAGAGAAAGGAAGAAATGTTGAACAAATAAAAGGACAAAGAGTCTGGCAGAAATTAAGAAAAAAGAGTAGGACCCTTCAGCATTTGATAAGGAACAGAGGGAGAGCAACAAAGAAATAGAGAGGAAGATAAAGAGACAGAGAAACAGAGAAATACAAAGAACAAGATAAAAGAGTAAGAGAAAGAAAGATGGAAAGAAAGAGAGAGAGACAGTGAGAGAGAGAGAGAGAGAGAGAGAGAGAGAGAGAGAATACAGAGCTACTTGGGAAGGAAGGAAGAGGAATGACAGAAAGAAGAGAGACCAAAGTAAAGGGAAAAAAGAAAGAAAGAAAGGAGTAATGAACAAAGGAAAGAAAAAAAGAAAGAAAGAAAGAAAAAGAAAGAAAGAAAGAAAGAAAGAAAGAAAGAAAGAAAGAAAGTGTGAGAGACATAGTAGAGACAGACAGACAGACAGATAGACAGACAAATACATTGAGAAAAAAAGAGTTGCACAAAAGGAGAGAAAGACTTGATCTATAAAAAGTGTTTGATAAGGATTAGAGAGAGAGAGAGAGAGAGAGAGAGAGAGAGAGAAATGAGGGAAAGTAAGACTAGGAGCTAGATATATAAAAGTATTTGATAAGGGTTATAGAGAAATGGAGAGAGAGAGAAAGAGAGAGAGAGTCCTCCTCTCAGGACATGTCTTAGATTTCAGTGTGATTAGATAGTGAGGGATAGGGAGATGTTCTGAGGGAGCATTAGTAATTAATCACTGGAGAAGCTGGGATTTCCACTCTCACTGTCTGGCCTATGCAGCTCTCTCTCTCTCCCTCTCTCTCTCTCTCTCTCACACACACACACACACACACACACACACACACACACACACACACACAATAACCTCCACATCCTACCACTCAATGATAAATAAAAAAGAGCAAAACAATAACAACGAACAAATCTCTAAACAAAAAGCAAAATAAAAACCTTAAGCAGAGGCTTAAGCAGCAAATCGTTTCCTTTGTGCAGAGTGCTAATTATTACCGCACCATAATGAGCTTCAGTCTCTGAGCATTACCACGTATCATTACTGAAGCAAAGGCTGACCATAAAAAGAGAATGGCCTTCACTTACTGCTCTCCCACCACCCCTGCTGAAATCTTCCACCCTTATTTTATTTATTTTTTTTTTCCCTCCTTCTCCCCCTTGCACTATGAATAAATTTAGTCCGTCCCGGACATGAAAATGTCAAATACCTAAAATACACCTAGGCTAAATAGCGTATTAATTTTTAATGCTCGCTCATCCTATGCTGCTATTCTCATATCTGCCCCTGTCTGCCAACAGCTGTTGCAGCCTCCCTCTCAGGGAATTTATCATCCATCTAAAAGAGTAAGGGAGTATTGTTCTGCAGATAAGAAGGAGGGGGGGGGGGATTTTTTATTCAAGGATTTTTTTATCCACTCTTTTTTCTATCCTTTATTTATCACGTTTCGACACCTTCCGAAATTAAATGAAAGACATAAATTGTTAATGTAGGTTTCATTTTTGTTTTATTTATTTATTTTATTTTGTGCACGTGTCATAGCTGTGCATTAGAATTTACATATTCCACCTTTGAATGAAAGTTAAGAATAGAGATGTTCCTATATCTTTGAACGTATAAAGATCCTCCCATATAAAAATTCATAGTAGCTGTGATAGAGCTGGACGACAAAGGATTTAGCTGAAAGATTAAAGGGTGTATGGTGAGGCAGGTGATTTAGCACAAGATTTTATATGTCATTTATACGTTCTTTTTTAGGAGCCATGTGACAGATAAAGATTACAACTGCCCAGCACTGAATGTGCCAGGCTAAACGTACTTAGAGATGTGAGCGAGGGATCAGTCTTTGGGATCAGTTAGCGTTAATCATACTGTGATCACTGCTCTGAGGCCTGTGCGGAAAGGTGCATATCTGTTCTTGCATGTTTTACAAACATGCTGATCTAGAATCAGTGATCTGGTGAGCAAATGTTTTGTAACTTGGATGTTGTAATAAAGTTGGTCTAGGGACTGTGTTTAATTGTGAATAAATAATCTGACAGAGTTCATATGAAGTATGAAGGCTGGTCTTAACCCTTCAATGCCAAGCTTGGGATAGCAGTGACCAATGACCACATTCTCACACCTTTGTTCATTTTAATTTAGGTACATACATTTGCATAAGTTGCATAATTTTGTGTGATTAATCGCATTTGTCTTATTTGTTTTAAGATTTCCTTCCCCTTTTAAAAAGCAATGCATTTAGTTATAAATATATGTGTGGACAAAACAATCAGAATGTACATATTACTTTCAATAATTCACAGATGGTTCATATGAAACTGAATGTGAAAATCACACGATTTCTACCTTAAAGGCACTTATCAACTTCCATTACAAGAGAGAGCAATAGTGATCAAAATGCTGACGTATATCGCTGTTTTTGGGACAAATCCTCCAAAATGATAAGTTTACAGTAGAAAAAAAAAAGCACATTTTACTTTTAATGTAAGTCAATGCAACAATATGTTTTTCCAAGTCATTTTGGACTATTTCTTTTGGTCCGTTATCTACGAAATTTACATACAATGTAAAGCGCAACCGATGCTTTCAAATTATGTTAAAAACTGAAAAACATCAAAAACAAAGATAGAAAGGTTTTGTTTCAACAGCAGCGATGTATTATATATATGTATTATATATATATATATATATATATATATATATATATATATATATATATACATGTATTATTGTTGCAGTTGAGATTATCGAGAGGAACTAGAGCTTCCAGTTCCAGATTACTTTTGTTGGTTTGCTGCTCATTGATTTACTCAAAGGTTAACTTAAAAGCGATTTTAAAGCCATATTTAAATGACAGGGCTACAATTACAGATTCTATCATAGTAACATAAGGCACATGAGCAGCTGGGCTTCAGCCTGGAACAACTATGGATGGTTTGAAAGGTCAAACTGGGAAAAAGACAGGGTTCTGCAACATGCGGCTCTTTTTCGCCACAGCCGAATAAACTAATAAAATAACCCCCCTTTGCAGTAAAATAAAGCTCTGTTCATCAGTTTTAACTATAAAGAGTCTTAAACACAGGAGTTATATTGTGTATAAGTGCTAATTCATCCTTTAACCCTGAAAGTTTGTGAGCAGACTGCTAGTCACTATAATAGCAACACAGACACCCTTGCCTAGCTAGTAGCTAACAAAAAGGCAAAGAGAAAGATTTAAGATAAACATTGATAATTTGGAGACAAAGTGATTTTTTTTTAACAATCACTCCAGCTGGTTTCCTGATACATTCAGTCTGCAATGAGAAACTGTCGCAAAGCTTCTCGGTTGAGTTTTCCTATTCCACCATAAATGGTGCAACAACTGCATTCTTGCACCTTGGGCGACATGTAAGGTGGGACAGGGAAGTTTAAACAAGAAGCTGGTGAAAGAGATGCTGACTTCAATCTCATTAAAAGTCTAACATTCAGAAACATTTTCAAGAAAAGCTGTACTTTTGAGGAAAAGTTTCCTGCTAGAGATGTGAGAAAAGCAGGTATAGCTGAGATAAAGCTTACCACAGAGCAAAGCTAGTCTGATAATATACAATACTAGCAATATTAGCAAAGACTGAGACATGTTTACAGGCAAGATGGTAAAATGGACATAAAATGTTGTGGTTCCCAAGGTGGGTTGATTGAAGTACAAAATGGCTCTTCATAACATTTTGGTTGCCGACCCCTGTTCTAAGGTATGTACAAACAGATTAATAGAGGGCTAAAAAAGACACTGTGGAAAACAGCTCAACCTCAATTCAAGCTTTTATCAGTGATTCAATATATATTTGCATGTGAAGAACCAGAGCCCACCAATAAAAGATTGTAAGACTAGGCTCTCTCTCTCTCTCTCTCTCTCTCTCTCTCTCTCTCTCGCTCTCACTCTCTCTCTCAAGCATGCACATGCGCACATATTCTCACACACTCAAAGGGGGTCTGGGGTTCATAAGTGTTGAATACTGGTCTGAGAACAGTTTGAGAGGTGAGTTGTGTAGGCCTTACCTGATCACTCTAACTGCATACTGGTCTGGGGCCTGTCAGGATGAAGACAGTGTGGCTCCCCCACCACCACCGGGTGTGTACAGCCTGACGCGATGACCAGAGGGATGTGGTTACTCTGCCAGAGGGAGAGTGAGAGAGAGAGAGAGAGAGAGAGCGAGAGAGAGAGAGAGAGCGGTGTCAAGCCAAATGTAACAAATTCACTGAATCACGGCAGTGGCGCAGAGGTCAAGGAAAAGCAGCCGAAAAAGGTTAAAGATGAAATCAAAGCCGTGCCTCAGAGCAGCGCTGAAAATCTATCCCCTGCAAAGGCAAGGCCACCGCTGACGTGCGCTGCAGACAAGGAGCTAAATACTGCACGCCACTCTGGGATCTTTCATTTTCAGCCGATCAATAAGAGCTTATATTTATCAGGATTCCAAGCAGCTGCCACATCTGACAACCTCCACTTCATTTTCTCACTCCTCCCTCTCTCCCTTTCTCCCCTACTTCTTTTCTCTCCTTCTCACTCTTTTTTCTTCTTCTTGCTCTTTTCTCTATCTTTGTCTCTCTCTTCTGCTCCTGCTATCCCTCTCTTCACCCCCTTTCTTCTGTCTCTCGTTCTGTATCCCTGTCTCTCTATATCTCCATCTTCCCCTTCTTTCTCTCACCACCTTTATCTCTTTCCCCACCATGCATTTCTTTATTTCTCTTCTTCTCAGTCTCACTTCTCTCTCTGTCTCCTCCACCTATTTCTCTTCATCTCTCTGTATTTTTCTCACTTCCTTCTCTCTCGCTCTCTTACCTCACATAAACCTTTTTGTCTTTCTCTCTCTCTCTCCCTGTCTCTCTCTCTCATCTCCCTCTCTCATCTTTTCTTCATGTCTCTTCATTGCAACCCCACCTCTCTTTCTCTCTCTCTCTCTCTCTCTCTCTCTCTCTCTCTCTGGCCTCGTACTAAATCAGGACCCATCGACTATAAGAGTGAGAAAGCAGGCCTTCGTTCTGATTTTTTGTGAAACGTTTTTGCTGCCATCTTGCCCCCCCCACCTTCTAATACTGGGTTAAAGAAGCATGCATTTTGTCATTAGCCCATTGGCTCGGGCCCCACGCTCCCACTGCCTTTGTTCCGTGCCACGCCACTGAAGCCTGCCAACAAAAAAAAAAAAAAGAAAAAGAAAAAAATGGTGCTGTAAACCATGTACACTTTACCATTTTATTCCTCCTGTGTGCATGCTTCAAAAATAGAGATGCGTTTTGGAAAGAAAGAAGGGAGGGAGGGCGAGTGGAGGGGGGGGATAAAAACTCTCCAATTTACAGCATCCAGAGACGCAGAAGATTTGCTGAGAGGGGTGGAGGAGGCCGAGTTAAAATAGCTCAATCTCTAATCATCTGTACGACAATATTTGCTGTGAGGCATTCTAAATAGATTATCGCTGGTCCATCTGTGTCATCATTGATTTATAAGGCATTAAGCTGCTTTCCAAAGGCAGGCCTTTCCTTCGCTTTGCTCGAGTAGGAGGATTCTTGTTCAAAATCAAGGCCAGTGGCAGCTGAACAAGCCCAGAAGCCTGTCTGCTCAGAGAGAAGTGCGGCACTTTAAGCGCGAGCGCCACGGCCGAGAGGAAATAAAAATAGGACAGCGCTATCCGGTTTGGAGTCGCCACAAGAAAGCAGTATGAATCCAAAACATTTTTTGTATCTCTTATATTTTTCTTGCGGTACAAAGACATAGGGAGGAGGGAAGGAAGTGCCAAATACACACACGCACATACACTTGCATGCACACACATGCATGCACGCACACACATGCGCGCACACACATGAACCAAACAAGGAACATCATTAACATATGAATACTATATGCAAATGGTTAGAGGAGAGCAGATGTTGGTGCATTTAATTGACCTATATGTGAATTGCATCCAAACCTTTTACACAGAGTACACTGAATGCATGCCCAGCATGCAGCACTTCTGCCGTGGCCGCCACGCACTGCCTTTCTTACCCCAACAGAAGAGGAGAAGAGGAGAAATCAGAAGAGAAGAGGAGGAGAAATCATGAGAGAGAGAGGGAGAAAGTGAGAGAGAAAGTGATAGTGAGGGATAGAGGGGAGAGAGACCGAAAGACAGAAACAAATGAAAAAGAGAGAGAAAACAGAGGCGGAGGGGTAGAAGAGAAACAGAAAAAAGAGAGAGGAGAGAGACAGAAGTCTGTGCCAGAGAGAACAAGAGAAAGGAAAAAAATGAAAGACAAAAAAAAGTGAAAAGAGGGAGAAAGAGTGAGAAGATTGAGAAAGAAGAGGGGAAAATGTAGAAGAGACAGAGGAAGACAGGAGAGAAAGAGAGCATGAGAGAGAGAGAGAGAGAGAGAGAGAGAGAGAAAGAGAGGAAGAGAGAGGGGGAGAGAGAGAGACATTACAGTTGAGCTCTGTATGAGCAGACAGCAGGCTGTCAGAGCCGCTGCAATGCCCAAAGACGGTGGCTGTCACCCTGCACCCGCTCACACCCGCCTCGCGTCTCTTATGGATGACATCACTGCGTCACAGTGGAAATCGATCACTTAATGGCCTTCGGGGAGCGAGGCTGTCACTGACAGGTTATGTGCCACAGCCTATGTTGCATCCTCTTTATCCATCTCAACAACATCTCGCTCTTTCCTCTTCTCTCTTTCTACACTCTCAAAATTAAAGGTGCCAAAAAAGATTCTTTGGAGCGATGCCATAGAAAAACCATTTTCAGTGACTGGTTCTTTAAAGAGTGCTTTTTTTGTACATGAGATATGTGAGTGTGAAAAACCTTATATAGGGTTTTGAAACCTCCACATATTTGTATGAGATATGTGAGTGTGAAAAACCTTATATACGGTTTTGAAACCTCCACATAATGTAAAGCTTCTATACCAATACAATGTTCCAGAACCATGCATCAAAGCCAAGAGCAATTAAGGAATGGAGATGTTATGCTTCTTTAACTCTTCTTGATCAAAGAGGTCACTTCGTAATGATGTTGTTGCATTTATTGTCATGTATAAAGACCAAAACCTAGCAAAGCTGAAAAATGTGTACTTTTTCATTGTCATAATATCCCAAAATAAATGCACTAGAATACACTTCACACTTCAGTTGTCTTTCATTATTCCTATGATGAATAACAAGCCTTTAGTGGTGATCAATAATAGCCCTTAGTGATGTGAACTGTGTTCTGAATATGCTTGCAATGCATCCAACAATAAAAGCAGCATTATGCTTCTTTTATACCGTGATAGGAAACATTCCATACACAGAAAGCTCCAATTCTACATGCTGATCCATTTTTCTACCCCACATAGACATTTACACATCCCAAACACTAACTTACAATGCTAAGCTATGAGAGCGCTAAGAGAAACACCAATGCTATTTTAATCTGGCCTCTTTTTTCCCTTGTTGCTTTTTTTTTCTCCTGCTTGGGAATGTCATTAAATTGTATTAAATAGCCTTTTGTCCACAGGGCAAGGACCACCCGATATATGATAATACATTAATGCCCTGGTGCTCCAGCCACTGAGCTGAGACGCTCTTTAAGGCCAGGAGCAGAGAAGCACACACATGGAATTCTATTGTGCATGTGCATGCGTGTGTGCCTTCGTGCATACGCGTGTGTGTGCGTCTGGGTGCATGCGAGTGAGTGTATATGAGAGGCGGAGAGAGAGAGCAGCTCGCTAACAACTGTGACACATACTAATAGAAACATACCTAATAAATTACAAGCTTTCAGGGTCTGGCAAGCTGACATTTTCTCTGTGAGCGGGACAATTTCATATCTGCGGTGCGGGGAAACCAAATTGCATCACACGGAGATGCCAGCGGATTAGCATAAAAATTAACACTTAAATTTCAGCTTATTGTCAACCCCTCTCCTGCTCCTTCAGCCAGACCAACAATCAATTCCTCTTAGAAATCTGATTAGCTTCCATGATGCTTATTATCCTAGTCATGTCCCCCTCACTGCCATGCGAGGCTCCGGGACTATTTGTTTAAATAGAATTAAGAAGCTGATAAATCTATAGGTGTCTCTTAGATGCACGTTCCCCCTCCCCACCTTCCCTCTCTCTCTCTCTGTCTCTCTCTCTCCCTCCCTCTCTCTCTCTCTACCATCAAAGCTTGTCCTTCTCCTTCTATTCTTTCTCTCTCTTTCCTTTTGTCCTAGCCTTCATCAACAGTTGCTGATTAAAAATGCTAATTAATATGCCATAAAGCCTCTAGAAGTAGTTTACATTTAGATGGTTTATTATTTACATATTTATTCACCGTGGCCAGCTAAAGTAGTTGCCTTAAATACAATATCATTAAAACTATAACTCAGCGCAAAAGAAAAGAGGGAAATATATTACACCAATTAATTTACAGGCCATAAATGATGTCAACATTTCTTCATTTTTCTTTTCCCTTCCTTTGTATTGTTTCCTTTTCTATTCATTTCTTGGCTATTCTTTATTATTATTATTATTATTATATGTCCTCTATATAAAGTATGCTGTATTCCAAAACTTAAGCCCTTGTTCCAGTTGTATTCAATAATTCCACCAAGTTTTGTTCCAAATCTCTTCATAATCAAATGTCATTCAGAGTGGCTTGATGCAAGATGCACCATTCTAGAGAAACCTACCAAACCAGAATTTTTCACAGTGTTGGTGATAGGAACAAGACATCTGAAGAGTTCAATGTCTCTAAAAGCTCCTTTGCAGAAAGCTATTACATTAACATGGCTAAAGAAATACTAGAGTCATTGTTTTGAGATAAGTCATTGTTTTGAGATAAGATGGCCTAAATCAAACTACTCTTGGCACAGAGGCACATATAACGAGTAATTGTACCCAAAGAAACCTTTTTTTTTTTTCAGATTTACTGCTATTTTACCACTAACATCATTCCATATGATAGCTCAGAAGACACCTGTAGGTTCATTGGTTATTTCTGGACATTAAATAAAAATGGTATATTTGTAATGTACTCATCATAACTCATGACTCCTATCATCATCACTGCAAAGATGCCTGTGTTGGTAAGTTTCTCTACAGTTACCCATTTTGCGTCATTCTGAAGGACTTTGTTTACTGATGTTTTATCTGATTAAATTATGCAGAAATTTTAAATGGAATTCCCCTTTAAGGTTTATTATTCAGTAAATGTTATGAATTATTCAGTAACTATTATGTAGCTAAAATGAAAGTTATGCATTTGGAAATCTATAGTTATTCCTTGTTCTTTTTTAAGCATTTACTGAAAGGGTTAATGCTCATGCATTTCCGAGTGGACATTTACTGAAAAATACCGTGAGCCGCTTTCACCTGCCTAGTCAAGCACACCCATGTCCTTCAGAAGTATATGTAACTTTAATACATGGCTACCATGTATGTGTAATATGCTGATATCATAAAAAGAGCCCTTGTGCTCCCCGTCACGAAACACTTATACTCAAAATGAAGGAAAGTCCTTTTTAGGTGCTTTAGGATTTTGCATTTTCTACTCCACATTCTGACATTCCTAGTAATGGTATTCCTGTTTACCCTCAAAGTGACAGCTATGGAAGAAACATCACATTTTCAAAAGGCTTGATGCTGTTCTGGTGAAATATTTGTCAATATGGCTCTATTGAAAACATTGCACAAGTGCGTTAGCAAAAAGCAGTGCACGCTTTGGGTGGCTTTCCAGGCACTGAGAGTGGAGTTCCTTTTTGTTTAGACAAATGGTATTTCATCGCATCCAGATGTCTTTAAGCACAGTTCATCCACCATGCGCGCACTCCAAGATATACAAAAAAAATGTATACAAACATTTATTCATAACTGTGCGCCTCCACTCATACTTAAGGGGTTGTCATGGTTCCCCTGACTCCTGCCACTTCCATGCGTTTCTCTTTTTTTCAGGAGGCAAAGCAAAGCGTAACATTAAACAAAGACGCCGTAACGTGATTAGCGTCCGCGTTCGGTCCTGTGACCGGCTGCCTTGTTTTCTGGCCAGCAAGAGGGAAAGGCCAGGGGTCTGCGAGCGCGTGTTTGCCGTGTGGCTCACAAAAGCGTGTTTGGGCCGAGGCACTGGCGGGTGCCAAATCCGGCTAGCTGCTTGGAAAAACGACATCATCGATGTGGACAGCATCGGCCAGGTCGTAACCTGGATTTTAATTTTTTTTTAATGGAGGTTGAGGAGGGGAGAAGGAAGAAAGAAAGAAAGAAAGAAAGAAAGAAAGAAAGAAAGAAAGAAAGAAAGAAAGAAAAGACAAGAAAAGTGAGAAAATATAGAGAGAGGGAGAAAGAGAGCAAGAGAGATTGGGAGACAGACAGAGAGAGAGGAAAGAGAGAGAGAGTGAGTGAAAGACAGCAAGATAGACAGATAGAGAGAGAGAGAGAGTGGGCAGTGAAAGTGCATGTACGATGCTGTAAGGGGATAACAACAGTCCCTGCTATGCAGCAGAATAATTTAAACCAGTAACCCCCCCCACCACCCGACTCTCTATTCTTATGTTAACATGGCTGAAGAGGAATGGGCCACCCAGCAGTGAAAACTTAAGTCCACGCTCTCAGAAAAATAATCCATTCCTCTCTGTCCACACACTAACTTTATTCACTTAAAACTATATATGCCCCAGCTGTACATCTGCTGGCTCTGTACAACACATTGCTTTGCACACGGTTTAAGAATAATAAACGCGTGCTTAGCAGAGCTCTATTTTCTCGAGGTAATGCTGCACAATAGTGGGGGGAAGAATTCAAAAAGTCTTTAAATTCTGAGTAAACACTGCGCTCTTTGTTGACTGTAAGACCTTTTCGTCTCCCCCTCTCTCCACCCCCCCCATTTTTTCTTCTTTTCTCCTCTCTCTCCTTCTCTCCAAGCTTGTTGTGTTTTTTCTCCAAACAATACATCCTCCTGCACATCTGAGGAACACACCTCGCTGCCATTTTATAGGTTAAGCCCTGTAGTATGGAGACTCATATTTTATACCGCTGGTTTATTTTTATGAGCGGGTGTAATTAACGCTGCGTGTCCTATCTCTCAGCCATCGATGCCAAGGCCTTTATTTAAACAACTTTATTGTGAAATGTTTGCGTTCTCAGCATTTGCCGGGCCACACACAGATTATTATTTCATACTTCTCGGGGACGTTTTGAAACGTTTACGCTTTTGACTGGTTATTGTTTTTGATTACAGCTCTTTGGATGAATCACCCGGGGTGGGGGGACCAGCTAGAAAACATGTTTACGGAGGGCCGAGTGCGAACCTGAAGGCCTAGTCCAGGCCAAGTCTCCGCTCACTGCCTGATTTATGAAGCCAAGATTAAACTATTTATGTCCGAACGGCTTGAGTTGTTTAATTTCTCTGCTTGGGGCCTTCACTATTTTTTTTCTGTTTCTCCATTTCTTGGGTTGCAGGGCCGCGTGAATGCATCTGTTCTCTATATTTACTGTAATGGAACAAGTAGACAAGTGAGAGCAAAGACCTCAGATGCAACGTGTTAATGGGCCCCTGATGGTGAACGTTACAGCCTTCGAGAGACATGGGTACTGAACTAGGCCATTAAAGAAGAAAACTGCTGGCTGGACGTGCAGGCAAGCTAGCATTTAGGCAGCCGCTAAATTAGAATGGCATCTTTGGATAAAATATCCCATTCTATGAGACTGCGGATATTTTTCTTTAGTTCCCTTGTTAAAGACAATGGTAAAAGTGAATTATTTCCATGAAGACAAGACACTGAGACAGATCAGATGGGCGAGCAGATGTCCTTTAATGATGCTTTCTGCTGAATGACGCCCCCTGCACCACCACACACATTTTAAAAGTTGACTTTTAATGTTATAGAGGTGTCAGATGTGTTGTACGCCAAGCAGAAAAAGCCTTGAGTCACCACAGCACCCTCAGGCTAGCGTGCCACCCCAGCCGGACTACTCTTGCGTCCTCATCTTAATATTAAGCCTGTCTGAACCTCCAGGGTTCTGAGGTAAGGAGACTAGAAACGATGCAACGCTCCATGAGGCAACCCCACGCCAACACATGGCAAGAATCTACAACCCCTATTTAACCTGCCAATCAAACCGACTGTATTCTTTACCCTCAGAAACATGAGTCGTTCACATGCGGCAGAGTTCTAACATTCTTAGCACTAGCATCTTCCCATCTTTGATGCTTTACTTATGGAGAACACTCAAATGCCCTCTTCCTGAGTCGTGGAACATCCAGCCTATGGGAATTAGCCTGGGAGAAGCCCTGTCCCAGCCGATAACCTCAGAGGTTGATATCGTCCCATCATCTCACCCTTCTTCAGAAGAGCGACGTGCTCTGCTGTGGTGCGCAGATGGGACTTCTGAGTCTCAGGCTTGTCATCTTTTGATTAAGAAAAGGAAATGATTTCACTTTAAAGACATCCCCCACCCCTCCATGACCGCACCAGCCACCCAGCTGCTCTCTGTCACTCTCGTTCATTCAACATACCATAATCCTTTGTTTCCTCTGCATTCAGGATCATTACAGTATCATACCTGTTGCTGAACAATGACGCATCTCCTCAATCACCACTTTTATCTTAGGTGGGTTATATGCTTTTGTTCCCCCTCTTTTTCATTAACAAAATTATTGTGTGAACAGAAGTTTAACAAATTACATTTTCACACAAATTTAGCAATCTCCCATAGAATAAAACTCATTTTAGATATAATTAGCTATATAACAATGTTAACTAGTGTTAAATAGTGTTAACTTGTTTTTGTGGAGCACCTGCAACCCCACTTTTTAAAATATATATTATATTATAACAAACTGTTCAACCAACTTTTTTGTGTCTTTCATCATCTTCCTCAAACAAAACAAACAAAAACTGATGCTTGAGATATGCTAGATAGCTAGTTAACGCAGTGTAGTTTTTATCTAGCATTATCTAGTTTGCAAGCACTAACAAGACTTCAGAGTTGCAAAGATAAATTGTATTTTTTCACATCAACCTTCCTTAAAATAAAGCTCACTTGCTATTTAGTTAATGTAGTGTATTTTTTTTAGCAAACATTAATCAGCTAACTAACAAAACAGTCGCTTGAGATATGCTAGCTAGCTAAAGCAGTGCATTTTTAGCTTATGTAGTTAATGCAGTGCAGTTTTTAGCTTAGTTGTTACCACTAAATAGCGTGCAAGTATTGTTGGAAGTCAGAAAGTTGCAATAATATGTTTGTAAGTCTAAGAAATCAGAAAACAGCAATTAACAGTCTAGTTCAGCATAGTGTTGTAAGCATTCACTGAGTGCTGTTTTCCACCTCTTCAACCCCCCCCCCCCTAAAATAATGTACTCATGCCTGTTGCCCTCCAGTTTCATTAGATGCACCTGAAAATGCATCTACAGACAAGCCTTGAGGGCAGAGAAGCAAGTAAGCTTGTCTGTTTTTATATGAAAATGGGGGAAAGTGCCAGATTGTGATGACAGCACGGCTCAAGTCTGCTCTGGGACCTGACCCCAGCTTAAGTGGAGCACTGTGCATTTCTCCATGACCTCGGGCTTGTTAAGTGGTGAGATGGGGAGCTTGGGAGAAGGAAAGCGGGGGGGCTCAGGGGGTCTTCGAGATCGAGACACAGAAACCGTGGCCCTCTATAAAGCCATGGAGACAGACACAGCCCCGTCTCGCCTGTCACATTAAACTGTCTCTCAAAAACACATCTGTACACATGCCACAAATCATGGCCGGGTCACACCAGGAGGGGGGAACTGTAAACGTTTCAGATGAAAAGATAAAAACATGCAAAACCCCCCACACTAGGTGCTGAACATGTCTTTGAGAGAGAGAGAGAGAGAGAGTCTGGTAGTGTTTCAAGATATTTCTAGAGTCTGTACTCTCTAGATACACTCCTCACTGCCAAGCTGAACTCCCTCACTGAGGATTCATCCAAGAAAGGGCACGGGAGCTTTCTAAATGGTCTCTGTAGGCTTTAACTCTATTGGTAAGATACCTATTCTGGATATGGCTTAGCAGTGAATAAGAACAGAAAAAAGCACTTGGATACATAACACTTCACATTGCACAGAAACTGGCAAAGATGGGAATCTTTCAACGCTGTCATGTGTCCTGTGTTTTGGTGTGTGTTTGCCGTGTGTTATCTGTTATCAGAGCAGCAGCTGAGACCACCCTGACTGTAGTCTTTAACCTCAGGCCAGGAGAAACAGATCGAAGTGTTCACCTGGCCACTGTTGACTAAGCGTTTTCCCCAGCAGGCCGAGGAGTCACTTCAACATTTTAGTGGCACATTAATGTAAATCATGTAGGTTTCAGCCGTAACCCTTAAATATGTGGGTACTTCACTAGCTGTCTTTACATAACTACATAACTTATGCATTAGATTTAGAATTTACAAGGTAAATATTTTATTTACACTACTGTTCAAAAGTTCTGAATCAGCACAAAATTATTTATCATTTCATAACTTCTTGTTGTTCCCAAAAAATGAAATACTGAATAATTTATGCAATTATTAAATTTTATATAAATTAAATACAAATATTTTATTTAATATTCAATTTATTATTTCATTCTATGCTGTATTTCTCAGCTTAGGAATGGTAGTGTAACAAAATAATATAAACATGAAATATATCTTATTGGAGTCATATGCAAATGTTTTGACACCCTAGACACTTACATGTTTTGTTGATTTGCTAAGTGAATATAACATTCTCTGCAAACATCTGCAGATATTAATGCAATATTTCTGTTTATTTGCTGAACTTAACATACTGGGGGAAAACTAGTAAACCATAACATGCAGCCTCTGCAAAGGGTTATGGCATATTTTATATTTTTCTTCCAAAATATTGAACAAATAAATAAAAATCGTGCATTAAAATTAGCAGACAAAAAATGCCTTAAAAGGTAAATAAACAAATTATGTTTTGGGGGTTTTCAAACATTTGCATTCAACTGTATATTTTGGGTATTTGTTTATCGGTTATTAAAAAAAAAAACATGGAGAATGTAGAGGAGTGGACAACATCACAAGTCAATAGTGTCCAAAGGTATGCCATTTAAGGGTTAAACTAAAAGTTGGTATCTCATAGGTGGCAGCTAGACTGATGCAAATCCAGATGTGGTCAATGCTAAAAGACTTAATGAGAAAGAGAGGACTGGAATTCTTGCAGCGTAAATGTCCCAATGTGGCATGAAAAACATTTTTGTGGAACCCAGTGTGTTCCAGTGCTTTGAGTTACTGATGTCATGCTTGACTACCTTATCGATCGCACCTGGCTCCAACACATTCTCACCGGTATCATTCAGACCCTCTCAATTTTTAATCACCATCTCAACACCAGATCCAGCTCTGCTGAATCCTCCCGAACACACACACATTCTCTCTCCCCCACACATACACACACTGTATACACACAAGCACAAAATATATAACATATGCATATCCAAAACAAAACAGCCTATTATACTGAATGCATAAATATACATGTATCTATAGCATTTGTATTTTTTCTAAAGTTTTCATAAAGTAAAAAAGGTTTACAAACTTGCCCACACAGAATAACACTGAAATTACCTTGTTAATATGACAAACATATGAACATGGAGCTAATGAAACGTTATAAAACTCAAAATATTGCAGTGTTCATTAAAACACACACAAACACACCCGGATGAGTGGTGTAGCGGAGCTTCACCCAGCCCACGCCGGTTCTGTTTGACCTTGCGCTGCCATATTCATTACATCATTAAGTTACCTCTTCATTAACTTTTCATTATTTATGGGGGCTTTTGGGGAGGGGGAGCCTTTATCAAATACTATCTTTTGTTGAGCTCACAATGTGGAGGCATCCCCCCCTCCCACACACACACACACACCCCTCAGCCAGACTAATAGCTGGCCTTGCCTCATTGCTAGCAGAGGTAGACTGCCACGCATGCTGTCATTTAAGAGTAGTGAAACCCAGCTAGCCAAAACAGAGACAAACGCAGACAGACAACAAATCACATATTACAAACCCCAAACTCGTTCAAATAAACAGAACACACATAAACAAGCTTTGAGGTAAAGATGTTTTTAAACACTTGTTTTTAAACAGTTGATTCCGTCGTGCAATTTGGGCATTAAAATATGATTTTTTTTTAATTTGCTGTATATGTCTGTCATTTGTGGGCGTAAATGTTTGCAAAAAGAAATCAATGGACAATGCCATTTGAGTCACGCAAACATCGCTGACTGTAGATAAACATATTTGTGTGCTCTACCCTTACAAGCGCGCCATTCTGTTCCCAGGGCGTAGCGTGCTAGTTGTCATTAGCGAGCCATCGGCCCCTCCACCGCCACAGATTGCCTTTTTAAAAAAGTCTGGCTGCGGACCATTTCGCATCGTAGGCCAATTATAAATGGCAAATCACAATCACGCCGATTTTTTCCTCCCCTACCCACCCCTATCCCCCCCAACACTCCACTCTGGCCGGGCTCCATGGCATCTCTTGAATAATATGGTGATAGCCCTTTGTGCGACAGCCTGCCCAGGCGTCAGGATATTTTACACATTCATGTGTCGGATGCTGGGCTCAAACGGGCCCGTGCTTCATACAAAGCCGCTGCCGGGCCAAGTGTCTACCCTTTAGCTGGCCTGTGTCGGACCCCTGACTGTTCGCCACATCAGAATGCTAATAAATCGCTTCCTTCCCCAAAATGCCTCAAACTGGCTCGCATTAATCTGCAAACAGCCGACAGGTGACAGCAATAAATCCCGGGCAAGGCTGCAAAGCCCCCTCCTAAAAAAAGGAGTGAAAAATATGATTTCAGATCAATGACCGAAGAAGAATAGGAGACGAGAAGAGGAAGCTATTAAAGTGTATTAGGAAGGGGCATTAGGCTTGACTGATAGGGACCCTGATTGACTTCCAGTATCACGGTCTTACCACACCGAAGAGTGTCTGTGTCTGCTTCTATGTGTGTGTGCCGTAAGCTTCCTCTCAATCCACACTCCATCCCATGATCATTCGCCAATTACGGCGAGCTAATGCATCCAGAGCCTGGAATCCCACCCCAAAAGCAAGAGGGAAAGGTCTCTGGAGGAACGCTAATAATATAACTTAAAACATGCTGAGAGAGAGCATTATGCGCAAAATGGAAATCAAAAAAGAAAAACACAGTGTAATTTAAACTGGGGCAAGGCTGGAATGGGTTTATCGTATAAATGGTAATCTCCTGCCTTCTCTCTCTCTCTCTCTCTCTCTCTCTAATGTCATCATGAAAAGCATGAGAAGGTGTCTCAGGCCTAGAAGAAGGGCTTGTGATTGCCAGCGAGAAGAGGAGTGAGACAACACGGAGGGCCCGGTAATAGCCTGTGAGCAGGGTTCCAAAGGGCAATGCACTTCGAAATGTGTCCCATATACAAAGCCAAGTCTCTAGAGAATGAGCCCATTACACACACCTTATGTTGTGACTGACTGGCACTACCTCGCCTATACACACACACACACACACTCACACACCACTGAGGTGTTTGGTTTTATACAGTGTTAAGGCCTGGTGCCCTTTCAGTTATAAACACTGAAATAGCTTTTGTAAAATACCCTTAAAAAGTCCTACTTTCTCTGGTTTTCCTACAAAGTGGGGACATTTTTGTCCAGAAAAGTATATACATGCACACATGGGGCACTTTAGACTCTTCTGTTGTTTTTATACAAAGAGTTTTTTTATGTTTGTAGTGCCATTTTCTTACTTATCTACACTCCTGAAAACTTATCTGAGTAAATGTCAAACATCACTCACTTCATGAATAAGAATTAGAATATTCCTCATGTTGGAATAAAGACACATATTTGTGTAAGAATAAATAAAGACACTGTGTAAGGATAATATGCCAAAAGAAAACCCTCTTTATCTGAAAGTTAGAAAAATGAAGCTGAAGCAGAATCAAGGCCGCTGACATTATTCAGCAAGCACTCAGGAGAGGAAAACTGAGAGGAGTGACACATAACCTGTTTATCAGCACTGGGGCTCGAGTGAAAGAATAATGCGAAACATTTTGAGTCGAAAGGCAAAAACGCTCTTAAATGAGAACTGGCAAGAAACACTGCCGTGTGCACACGCTTCCCAACACGCGCACAGGCTGGGATCTACTGACGTTATGCTGTAGGACTTGTGTTTTCCAAGCAGCTGCCTTGCTGACGAGAGGTGTGCTGATATATTCTAATCACTTTTTGTAGCCTGGGTGATCATCGCATCCAATGGACTGTGCAGCGGTCTGCTGTTTTAACGTCAAATTTGTTCAGCAGAACAGAACGTTATTGTCCTTTTTCAACATCTTTCCGTCCCTTGTTGCTTTTATTATTTACCACCATGCTGCATTTTTAGCCCTTCCTTTCCTTATGTTCTCATAGTTGCTGTCATTGTACTTGTTTCCTTCTTGTAAAACAGAAATCATAATTATTGCAGATGACGGTTAAAGCCTGGTATAATTTATTAATTATTTTTTGCTGGTAATTCACTGAAATTCTGTTAAAACTGAAGATTGTAAAGTTTCATTTGATATCACATTCATGGTTGTAAGTAGAAGAGGAAACATTTTATATAAGCAACAAAACACGAGATGAAGTACCTTATAGAAAATTACATGGCGGTTCATACTGACAGCACATTCTGATTGGTTGAGAATCGTTCCACCTATGCTGTTATCAAAAATCACTTTTCTCAGAAAAACTGTACCACCAGTTGTTAAGTAGTGACTGCTTTGCTGCTAATGATTAATAATGTTTCTACTTTTTCAGAATAACTAAACAAACTAGAATTAGTCAGAAATGAACAGAATGGGCTGTGAATGGTTTTACAGACCGACTACAACAAGCTGAGCTGAACCTGAGATTGGACTTTTCATTGGATATCTGACTAATTCATAATTTCTCATGAAACTTACAAAAATGACCTGAGAAGAAATATATTTTAAAAATATACATTTAGTTTTACTGAACATGCGGTTTTGAAAACATTGCGCACCTGTGCGATAGCTGAATGGGCCATCTACAAAGTGCATATCCCAAAAGTTTTTCTCAGTTTTATTTCCCTATGTATTTAGCTAAAACAAAGCAAAACCACATTATATCACTTACAATAAAGAGAGTAGCTGACATAAAGCTTAGTACAAATCCTGGTTATGGGAAGCCACTCTCTTTACTACAAGCTATTTGGTATGATTTTAACAATGGACATTTTGAAATATATTTAGTTTTTGAACTCATAAGACAACAAGGAGAGAAAGTGAAATATCCAGCAAAAGTCCATATAAAACCAACTTTACTGTACTATCTGTCATATAAAAGGGTGCTTTTTCAATGGAAGAAACTGTATATATTTGATATAATATTTAAGACTTTGTTGATTTTTTAAATTTATTCTGCTGTTGTATAAAAGCAATACACCAGTCAGAGTTGTGTGTTTCATGTGTGTTATCACATGAAACATCATGGATGTAATAACCTGTTTGTTTCTGGACAATTTCAGTTTGTATATTTAATCCATGGTCACAGCTGCTGAACTAAGTCATGTTTAGGCACCAAGACATATTCAGAATTTGATGTAGACCTGCTCTTCAAAATCTGACCAAACATGCTGCAGGTCAAACATTATTTATGAATGTTTATATAAGTTATCTAGTGTGTCCACTTTCTCTTTTTATATATCATCACAGTAAAACCTTGTATCTTCACATCTGTGTGAATTAATTTATTTACTTTTTTTTTTTTAAGTTGAAAATGCCAGTTGACATTGTGTTAAAACATTGTGTTGAAATAGAAATGCTCCAAAAATATTTGGAAAACAGAACTGTTCCATCAATCTTCAAGAATTGAAGCTTTTTCCTTTCCTGTAAAGTCCCCATTTTGGAGATATGAGATTTTGTCATGACAGAGACAACACTAGAGTAGAAATTTAGTAGAAAGCAAGTCATTACATAGAAACTGGTGCAGAATCAATCCTGTCAATAAAGAATATGACTATGTAATAAATATGTAAGTATATTGGAACAGTTAACAAAACAGATGTAGCAACTCTCCACAGTGGTAGTCAATATTACAAATGGTGTAATTTAACAGGTGTGAGGAAAGGTAAAGAATATCCCTGTGTGTGTGTCCATACTTAGTCTGTCCAAATATATTCCTTCATCCACAGTGTAACAAGACTGAAGTTGCATGAGTACATCTTAGAGGATTACGTCTCTCCTCTCCTCCTCTCTCTCTCCTTCTCCATGTCTCCACAGTGCTCAGTCACATCGTGAGACATAATCCAAGGGAATATTGGAGAGTTGTGGCGGAGTTCAGATTGGATCTGTGTAAACGCTGACAGACTACATCATCCGGCAGGGCCGCTAAGCCCCTGTGAAATAGTTGTGTCTGCCGCGCGGCATTACTGTCACACTCTCAGGCATGTCCCCCCTCCCCTACAAGCCTGCTCTGCCTTCAGGGAATCCACCCAGGTCCACAGAACTGGAGCTAAACACCACGGCACTCCATGCTTCACACACACACACACACACACACACACACACACACACACACACACACACACACCACTCTGGTACTCAACTCTGCTAGACAACACTAAGAAAGACAGAGAAGAAGAGAGTCAGAGAAAGAGAGAGGGGGGAAGAGTGGGCAGTTGCAGTGGGTTAGATAAGTAGGTGAATAGGTTAAGAATGATAATGAGAGAAGAATAAAGCAGAGGAAAACCAAGCTCAAGCTATTATAAACCTAATAAACACATCTCTGACTTACACAAAAAAAAACAAAGAAGTGTATAACAACAGAATTACTGTCCCCATCAACAAATTATGCTGAGAAAAAGGCTCACAAGCACACATTTGTCTCTCACAGAAGAGACAGAATTCTGTAAAACACTAACAGTATTGATTTAATGGCAACAATTTGGCTGGTATTTCTTTGCTTTACAAAAAATTTATGTTAAACATAAACTACAGAGACATAAAATCAACATAATTAGCAAAGGAAAATCATAAGCATACCTTTATTATTATAAGAACAACAACAGTAAAACATCATAATGACTTAGTTTAAAAAATAAGCCAGGAAAAAATAAATAAATAAATAAAACACATATTTGCTTTGGACAAAAAACTTAGTTTCAAAAGTAAAAAGTTTCAATATCAAAAATGAGAAAGAAAGAAAGAAAGAAAGAAAGAAAGACATGTACAGACTAATTCAAGGCTTTGCTAATAAAAGGCTAATGCATGGAACAGCAGACAATTAGTTCAACTTAATTAGCTTAACTGGCCTTAAATGGCCAGGTTCTGCCAGCAGACCCAAAGTGTATCACTTCCATAACCTAAGAATAGCTTAGTCAGTTTGCAATGGAGTGTTTTTATTATATATATATATATATATATATATATATATATATATATATATATATATATATATATATATATATATATAATAAAAAATGCAAGCACACCTATACTAATAAAAAATGAGAACGTGAAAAAAATCATTAGCAGCTCAGTGCTCAAAATGTAGTGCACACCTTTGCTGTAAGTCTGTAAAACTCCAACAGTAGCGACTCAGTATCAAAGTAAAAGATCTGACGGGAGCGCGGGTAAGAAAATCACAGTCTATTTAGTATGATAAAGCTTGGGCTTCAGACAGCCCGGCCGTAAATGTTCGCTTGGCTGGGGGAATTTCCTGTTCCTCCTCGAGTCAGTTTGATCAGTTAATAACATTAGATCACTCCAACTCTCCTGTGCCTGTTCCTGCTCCGAATCCCCTCAAGGTAGCACGGCTGCAATAAGCACAGAGTCACTTTGATTGTGCGCCTGTAACGCTGAAGTGCATGTTGCTCCACTGTTCACGATTACTCATGAGTGAGTGATGAATATGTATGCACCGGGATAAATGATGTCATATCGCATTATGGGGAGAATAATGAGAGAAAGGGAGGCAAGAGATGGAAAGAAGGAGTAAAAGAAGAGAAAGAAAGCTAGGGATGGTGATTGGAGAGGCTCAGGGGGGGTGGGGGGTGTTGCAGGGGTGCAGGGGTGTCATATGGGCTTCAATGTAAGAGGCCTTTATCAGACGAGGCATGAGGAGTGGCCTGACTGTCCCCTTCAAATATGGCAGCCACCTGCTCAGGCTCGCTCTCTGTCTGCAAAGAATTAATTCGGAGTTTAGGGTAATTGCTACGAAAATACCAGATCTGGCCGCGTCACATTCGTTTCTTTCGCCCTGACGGAGTTTAATTTGAAACAGGCCTTTCGGCGGACGCTCTGTGCTTCACTCCTGCGAGCTTTGCAGGGATTCAGGTAGGTTATTTGCTCAGGAGGGACGTCCACCAGGACTTCCATAAACGCCTCATACCATATTGCCTTCACATTCCTCACATCTAAGGTACATACAGAGTGCCATGCCAACGCACCGGCCTCCAGAGACAAGAATGAGCAGCAGGATCTGGCCCAAATCTTCTCTAACCAATACTTCTTTAATGCTTATCTTTGTTTTCTACAACATATCATCATTACAAACCTTGATTTTTGTTTTAATTTTGTTTCACACCACTGTATGAACATTTCATCATGACCAATTCTGAAAAGCATTAAGTTACATCAACTCTTAGAAGGTGCAGTTACCACCACAATAGCAAAAGCATGGTGTAATTATTTCCGACAGTTCACTGAAACAGGCAGATAAATTCTGTCAAAACTTTAAACTGTGAACACACTAGTGCTGATAATTACAACAGTAAATATTTTATTAATATTTGGATTTCTAGTTGTGTGTACACACGAGTCAAATGAAACAGTGCAGACCCACACTTGTCAATATAGAAGGTTATAGAAGGTTACAGAAGTTAAATGTAAATGTAATTCATTATGGAACTACACAATTAATCAAGGAAATGTGTAATAACATTTACATTTAGCAAAACTATGGTAACTCTAGATCTTTAAAGGTTAAAGAGAGGTTTCTAATGCTATAAAACCTTTTTTCATTCATCAAGGTAGACACAGTATAAATGTACCTTTAAAGGTACAGCAGTGATTTTAAGGTCCAATACTTACATAGGTTTTTCCCAGGGGGAAAAGTCCACATTTGTAACACATTTGTTCATAACCTAATGTTTTAAAACAGAACAATAAAATAAAAAGCCTGGAGACGAGATGGGGTGTGTGGAATTAACACAACTTAGAAAATATAATTTCAGAGGGTTATGGTACAAGATTAGCATACTAAGAGTTAATTTCACACATTTGTCTGAACATATGGGTTCAAATTTTTGAAAACGCTGATTTCAAGTTTTTCAACAGCGATTCCAAATTTCTGATCAGTGGTACAGTCTCTAATAATGGTGAGGATGGTCAGGCACAACACTCAGCTATAATATTTCACAGCACCTTGTGCATTTGTGTGGATGTGCATACACTTATTCACTGTCACTGAGTGTGGGATGAATTATAGTCCCTGTGTGTGTGAGATCTGGAGTATGAACATTGTGTGTGTGTGTGTGTGTGTGTGTGTGTGTGTGTGTGTGTGTGTGTGTGTGTGTGTGTGTGTGTGTGTGTGTGAGGCAAAATTCAGACGTGTGTGTATATCTCCTGATTGAGATTGGTTCAACTGGCTGGGAGGGAACAGATGTCAGTGTGTGCTGACTGCCAGCAAAATTGAACAAAGCCAATCACATGGCCTTCCTGTCCAGGAGCAGTAAAACAGGAGACCTACAAAAGCAAGGCCTGATATTAAGCATCAACAATGCACATATGGACCAATACACACACATAAACAACACAACACAAAAACACAAAATAGCTATGTTTACTAATCCTTACAGCAAATAAGAGATAGCAGTAGATATTTCACACTGATTTAAATTGGATTTGGAAACGCTAGAACTGTCCCTCACTCTGAGTAATAGTGATGTGTTATTACTATCCCTCGTGTTATTTATAAGGTAGTACAGAATGATTAATTAGTACAGAACCGCAGACTTCGTTAAGGCCCAAACTGGTAATTTATGGCCTCATCTCTCACACACAAACAAGGTCTAAACAAAGCATCAACAGTTGTGGAAAATGTGAGTCACTGTGAGGTCCATGTTCTTCAGATTCAATATGTGCGAGTTTTGAAAGCACAAGAAAAAGAGCATTCAAATTCTCGAGAGGACTGATCACAAATGGATTTGTTACATGGACATACATTTATTTTCTCCCTATGGTACATGACCAGGCCTTTATATCCTCATACACACTTCTTTTTTGTTGAGTTTGAAGAAAGAACCAAAACTAAAATACAAAACACGTCATCAATGTTATTACAAAACCAAGAATCTCTGAAATGGTAAGTGGTTTATATTTTTACCCAATTTTCTTTCTTATTTAGTTGTTGCCACTTCTATTTGCTAGCTAGGTCTCCACCTAACATACATTGCTGCCAAGATATAATGGTGAAGACTAGCTCATGCTCTCACAGAGACATGTGAAGCATCACCTTATCTGTTTAAAATACTGCTAACGCAGCGATATTAGACAGCTCAACATGCTTGGAGGAAAACACTAAATTGCAGATTTCAAAACTACTTCTCCTCTCATATACATGCTTCTAAAAACAGACCACCTGATTAAATATTTCTTTGAAGTATCATAGATTTATTCAGCTAGCATATTCCCTTTTTTTTTTGCCTATTTACATTATCATCTAATGGCGCACATTCCCTCTCAAACAGGCTATTTTTAAACTATACTTGGCTAAAAATATATAAAAATGCTCTAAATAAGCTAGAAAAAATTGCCTTTACCTGATTGATCTACCGTTGATCTAATGTGCATAAGTTTGAAACTAACTCAGCTTCTCTCTCTGTGTGGCTGATCTAGTTCATGCTTTGACTACTTAGCACTCAATAGGGGTGAAATTTTGGATAACAAATTTGCAACTTACAACTTCCAATTCTTTTACATCAGTTAAGACACGCCTGGCTAGTGTTGTGGTGGGGGGGAAGAAGGAAAGACCACCCTACACACCCAGAGAGAGCGAGACCAAATGCACTCTCTTGGACATCCAGCCAAAGAAACATTATTAACTTACATTAACGTAACGGGATTCGTATTCTACTCACTTTTCTATCGGTTCATTCATCAAGAAATTCGTTCACATAATGTAAAGGACAGCTGTCATTTATTTTCAAATGGTGTAAAAATTTTAAACTTTCAAAAAACTGAGGTTTTCACTCAGTCACTCTGGCAGTAAGTAATCTTTGCATTTGTTATTAACCTGTGTTGACAGCTAGTGAGGTATTTTTATCCTTTCTGTGTAACCAGAGGTACAGATCTTAATAACATGCGTTGCAGGGTTCACAGAATTCTCCCTAGACTTTCCTCATGGTCAGTTTCTTGAATGGTTATGATTGTATTGATTATGACACCACTCTTCTGCATCAGAGGACATGCTGCTCAAAACACATGCATGCACACACGCTCTCACACACATTTAAGAAGACAGAGGGCTATTTCTCAAACACACAATTAAAAAATGTATTTCATGAACTCAAAGCTGCTTTTTGAGTTTTTATTTCATAATCCCAGGCGCCAACGTGTTTTGATTGCATTATGGTTTTTATTTCAGCCTCTGTGTGGTGGGTGTGAATACAATATCAAAGAAGAGGTATCACAGAACCCAGACCGAAGAAACTGACACCAGAGCGACATGAGGAGAGAAGAGGTGACAAGAGCGAGAGAAAGAGGGTGAGAAAGAGAGACAGGGAAAGAGGGTGTGACGCGCTATGACAACAAAACATCAGGGGAGTTGAGCATGAATAAAGGTGTGCTATGTCTCCCTCCGCCCGTCTTTGGCTTTGTGTTTCAGGGAATTTGGGGGGGGGGGGGGTTTGGGGGGGGGGGCTGAGAGCTTTTCAGTGGGAATGGCTTATTATTTGACTAAAAATATATCATTTTTATACAAAGAAAAAACGTATCTACGTTTTTGTACATTTTCAATTTTCTACATCATTCAAATATTGCAGTTGTCCTTTACGTTGTCTGAAAATTTTATCATGAATTGACAAATAGAAATGCTCCAAATTTACTCAAAATAAATTAGATTTACTTTAGATTAACTTACATTAAAAGCTAAGAACTTTTTTGACCACTCCTGGAAAGTCAGCATTTTAGCAAAATTTGCAGATTCTTGTTTTGACAATATGTAAGTTAGGAAATAAAATCTTGAATAAATGCTCACCCATCAAGGGCATTTAAAAAAATAAATAAACAGATTTAGCCAGTTCCAAAAATGATTGCTGAGCCAAAGGTGATGTAAAATACCCAATATATACACAATGTGTTGTATTGTATATTGTCAGCACTCTTTTCAAAGCAATAAGCCACTCAAGACCATGCATTACATTATGCTATGCTACACAACAATGTAGCCAACTCACTGTGATGCATGGTCTATAATGGCTTATTACCTTACATGTTTAGTTTTTCACCCCAATGACCGAAAGTTTACTTATGTGCCTAATTCAAATAATCAACCCAGATCAAACTTATAATGCATTTGAAAAACTTAAAGAATACAAAAACGTTTTTGAGACACTGAGACATTTCAGGTTCCTCAAGGAACCTGAAAATAGGTACCCTTACTGTATCATAACCCAACTGTCCACTTCAGAGGCCCAAGTCTTTTACCCTAAGTTAATCATGTCCAATTCCACCTGTTAGCTAGGTCTAACACATTAGCACATAAAGTTACCAAGATGGGGGGATAAAAGCTGGCACATCCTTCCACCCAGATATGTTCAATCTTTTTGAACTGTTACTAATACAACAGCTCAGCATGCATGGAGGAGAATGTTAATAGCAGATTCTGTCAGCTAACAGGTGCCTGCAGTCCAGTGATGCTCTCTTGAACTCCTGACCACGTACGTCTATGATGACATGGCCGATAAGACCCCTGTTTTCATTTCTCATAGTGACAGCAATCTTTTTTATATAAGTATTATTCAGTATATAATTAAGTATAGTGACAGAACGCTCTTTAAAACCATAGTCTGGGATGGGGCTTTAGAGTTAGGCTGGGGGTTTATACACCAGTCATGAAGGTCCACAGCACTGTAGAGTTTAGAATTCTACCTTATTTAACACCTGATTTAACTCAGCAAATTACAAAAATGTTCATTTGTTGAAATCTGAGAGCTGAAATTACATTCTAGAAGCTAAATTTAGCAAGCTTGGGTTAATGGATTAAATGCAAAGAGCACTGGTTAGGCCCAGGACAGAGATGGACTTAGACTCATGGCTTCTGTGGTAAGCAAGTCTTCTCAAAAGTTCTCATCCCGGCTGTTGCTTTAACTGTTGTGCATCCAGTCGAGCATGTTTGCCGTGACATGTGAAAAAGAGAGAAGCAAAAGCAGGAGACTGGAATAAAAAAGAGAGAGAGAGAGAGAGAGAGAGAGAGAGAGAGAGAAAGAAAGAAAGAAAGAAAGAAAGAAAGAAAGAAAGAAAGAAAGAAAGAAACACCAGATGCTTTGAAGTGACAGATTGCTGGAGAGCAACCCTCTCAATGTCGTTTTCTTTCTAGGAGTGTGTGTGTGTGTGTGT
This sequence comes from Pygocentrus nattereri, assembly GCF_015220715.1. Taxonomy (NCBI): domain Eukaryota; kingdom Metazoa; phylum Chordata; class Actinopteri; order Characiformes; family Serrasalmidae; genus Pygocentrus; species Pygocentrus nattereri. The sequence goes on along the minus strand of NC_051235.1, from coordinate 22,226,340 downwards.
GTGTGTGTGTGGGAGGGAGTGAGGAGTGGAGGGAGGGTGTAGCGGTTGAGACCACAGGCTGTGGATTTGCAAATTTACTCTCTTCAGCCACGTAAAGTTTCCAGCGCTACAGAGCAGCCGCCACTAACGCTAAACCACACACACAGGCGCACACGCCAGGCACCCCTGGTGTTACAACTCTGGTGACCTTTCCCCCTCCCCGGCTGCATTGTAAACCGCACTCCATTTCCCATAAGACTTTAACAGGCTGCGAGGGGGTGCGTAACCCTGGGGTTAAAGAGCAATCTGTAACCAATTAGCCGTTTGACTGCCGAGGAGAGGCTCCGTCCTGAACGGAAGGAATGTGAGCACAGAGGAATGAGGTGGAGGTAGCGTGAGGTGGGGGGGTGGGGTTGGGGGGGCGGTCAGACTAGTGAGGGTGGGTGTATGGTGGCAGGTGGAATCTCAGGCTTCCTCTGGTAAGACCCTTGGTTTAGCAAGGTCCTGACCGCAGAACCTGGTTACAGAGGCATCAAACGAGTGTCGCTAACAGGCCCCCTAGTGTGGTCCGTAGCTAATGAATCCCAGGCCTGGTGTAGACAGAGTTCACATTTTCACCACCCATACTCCACTGAATACAGCATAGAGCAAGGGATACTGTATATAGACTGGAGAAAGAAAAGCATAAACATAGAGAAAAATAGAATAAATTAAAGCATGAAGGGTAGGGATAAGGGAGACCGAAAGAGAAAGAATAATACTGTTAGGCTTCAATTACAATGCAGGACTTATTGCTCAAATTTGATGTGTTGTTTATTTAAAACTTCTATGACAGAGGGCTTCAACAATGGGGTTGTTACAAAATCTGAGACTGAGGTTCGATTCCTGGGAATAGGCAGGCACCCCACACTACACAAATAAGTCCTTGATACCATGATACCAAAAGGTATATTTGCCTACATTGGCAACATGATTAAAATGACAGCATCTGCAATAATGCCTAAATGAAATGTAATAAACTATACTTTGATTACAATACACTATATAAACTATTGTTTTGTTTTGTTGTTAAACTATTGTTTAGTATTGTTACTTTTGTGCACCATGAAAGAAAAAATCGGTTGCTCCACAGAGAGAAATTTGATTGATGCAGGCACTTCAGTGGAGACAACGTGAGAGGAAGCAGCAGAAGGCATAATGGTTCAATTGGGTTATTATAATAGAAATAATCATCTGCCCCACTTGATGTTTCACATTTATGTTTGTAAGTGATCCATATCTACGATCCATTAGTGTAGACTTTTGACCTGAAAAGACTGACATGAGCACATTTTATCAAGTTCCAATCTCATTATATCACAAGATCACATTTTAGATACGTTTTCACTCTAGAACATAGCCTGAATCTGATTTGAAAAGATCCTATTTATGTTCACACAGCTTTGAAAAAATCTAATCTGTTTCAAATTCAGGCTAAAACTCCACTGGCACCCTGCATCCTTAGAAAACAAAAGAGACAGGAAGGGGTGAAAACGGTAAAAAAAAGTGAAAAGGTGAGGAGAAGCGAAAAGAGAAGGACAAGGTTGAGGGGAGAAGAGGAAGGCACTGTTAGGGAAGCAGAAAGATGAATATAGATGGAGGGAGGGAGAGAGAGAGAGGGCTGCTCGGGGTCGGGTCCCTGCTCCTCATCCATCAGCGTATCTGCAGAGGGATCGGGGCCGAGTAATGAGCCGTGCGCCCCTTTACACGTGTTGACGCTCCGCAAAATAAGATCCATTTACCTTCGGCCCGCCGTTCCGCCTGCTAGCACGCCCCTCAATCGCCCCACGCCGGGCTCTCAGGTGAAGACGCACATCCCCCCCACCATAACCACGGCTATGACGCTAAGACCATCTCTCTGTAGCAAGAGGGAGGATGAAGGAGAGGATCTAGGAGTATGAAAGATGGGCTATGCTGGGCCCATAATCTAATGATGGCCAAAGTTTTGGAGGCTTACCGAGGTAAGAAAAAAATACCTTTTGGATAAGGTTCTGGCTACATTTGCAGCTTTATCGTGCTCCAGTAAAATCCATTACAGCAGGCTTCCAGAGAGGGATGCACAGGCTATCCTGATGCCGTTGATACAGGGACTTGGATTCTATCTGTATGGAATATAATGAGAGCAGAATTAGCTCGGAACTGTTTCGCATTGCGTCTGTATTCAGGCCTGATTACTTTCATTATCATAGATCTATGAGGCTTTTATTTTTCCTCATCAAGTTGCAAATTTGGGTCTTCTTGTCCACTGTCCAGCCACTTTCACACCACCCTAAATGACTAATGATGCATTTAACTGGAGAATTAGCAGGAGAAGGAGAGAGGCAGAGAGAGAGAGGGAGAGAGAGAGAGAGAGAGAGAGAGAGAGAGAGAGAGAGAGAGAGAGAGAGAGGGTGCTTGCATTAATGCTACGTCATACTGCCCTCGGAAAACAAAAAGGCAAGTGAGAGAGGAAAGGAGAGACAGAGAGGAAAAAGAGAAAGACAGAGAGAGAGAGAGAGAGAGAGAGAGAGAGAGAGAGAGAGAGAGAAAGGGCTGTTGGGTGAAAGAGAATGCGTTAGATAATGAGACATTTCTTTTACCCACCAGCCCTGTGTGTGTGCGGCACCGCGATGATACGCCTGTTTTCCCCCGGCCCCCATTATCAGTGCACTTGAACCCGGGCTAACAATGAGTTCATAGAGATTGAGAAGTGCCGGGCCCTTAATTGTATGTATTTAGTCACGCAAACAGAGGCAATGGCCTGAGAATGGCTAGTTAGCCAATGACATCATTTGAGCTGCGCAGTCGACTCAATGGGCCTGTTGCAAATTCGTGCTGCTGCGAAACGTCCATCCTTTGCCGTTATGGAAGCAGAGCCTCACGTATTCACGTTAGCTTTGGAGCTCAGCATGTACCGCGTCTCGAGTCGGTTCCGTTTGTTGTTTTAACAGCACGACTTTGTTTTACGATGCACACAGCCTCTGAGCTCTCCCAAGTGATTTTGGATTCTACCTCTTCATCTTCTTTGCGCCTTTCTGCTTCATGAAGTAGTGGCTTTTTCTTCTTTTTCTTCTTCTTCATTTTTTTAAAAAAAGCAGTCACTGCGTTTTGTTATGCGTGTGGGGCTGTGTCGCTGTGAGTGCGTGATCTGTCAATCAATCGCGCTCGTTGGCGGCGGCGCTCCGGAGCCGATCATCGCATCATGATGTTAGTGTGCCTGACTTCCTCTGCACAAAGGGAAACGGGCGAGGGAGCCTTTCTCAAGCAGGGATGTCAGCACTCGAAAAATCAATCACCATCTGGCCTCCTCTCTTCCCCGGGAAGAAAGAGAGAGGAAAAAGAGACAGAGAGAGGGTGAGAGAGGGAGAGAAAAGGGGAGGGAGGGCAAAAAAGCGGAGGGAAAGGCCTGGTAGATAGGGGCAGAAGCTCTGGCAGAGTCACGGCAGCGCGGGCAGTCCATCCTAGTCGACCATTAGGCGTTGTGAGAATGACACGCATTAGCCGCTAGCAAGGTCACGCTAAGCAAACAGAGATAAGAGGAAAGAAAGCAGCGATTTGTCTGCATGGCTAACACCTCGGGACTGAGCAGGTCATTGGGTTTACCTCAAGTGTATGTGTGTCTGCACAACGACAAGTGCGTATTTCCTTTTTTATTTTTATTTTTTAACAAGTCTCTTTCTCTTGTCCTCGTACCTCCATCTGCTGGCCTCCTTTATCTCTCTCTCTTCCCTTATAAATACAAAGATAAATACAACGCATGGGGTTCAGGCTCTTTTACAGCACCCAATGGGTGGCTCTGAATTTGGAGGGAGGTTTGTGTGGGATGGGGGGGGGGGTGACATGATTTTTGCTGCAGCATTGCCTCCTTTCAGTAGCACAGCTGTGTGAAAAATACCAGTTCGAAAGGGTGCTGAGGCAGCAAAAGCATTTAATACTCAACAAACAGTTATCTAAGCCCATGTCCAATAACCCGACACCACTGTAATGTGACCTACATACTAAGTGAATAAGATTTTTTTACATCGGGGAGGGGGGCGAGAAGAACAGCACCGAGCACACAGCTCATTCAGCTGACAGTAATTAAATAGCAAGTATTCCTTTTCACTGCCCTTTTGCCTCTCTCCCAGCTAAGAAAGTATAATGTAACAGAACATATTGTGCCCTCCTCTGTGCCTCCTCTCGCTCTCTCTCTTGCTCTCTCTCTCTTTTCTTTTAGGCCCGGTCACATTTAATTAAACGATGAATTGGACTTTAATTTTGCATTCGATCTCCTATTTGTCTAACATCGATATCTGAAAATGTAAAATTATGTTCCTGGAGCCTGCCTGAGCATGGACCTGAAAAAGAATATATATTTTTAAATGATTTAACTATGTGGCTACAAAATAAGATATGGTACTGAACTCAATGTGGTTTGGCCACTTTTAACAAAACTACAGAAAATCCAAGCTTGATTGTGAATAAAATAATGAAAATTGGATGTAATCAAAAAGTATCATATAGACACTCCATATCCATATCTGGCTTGAGGAGAGGACTGAACAGCAAAAAGACATGTGAAATAAAGCTTTTTTCAATACATTTCAAGTTGCATTTGAATGAATTCAAACCTAATTCAAGTATAAGTTCTGGTTTTCTGGTTCATTATGGTTCAGGTTAGATTTAATGTTTATTTTTTGGCAGTTCTTGATGTCAGAATGTGTTTTTGTGCATGGAAAGAGGGAGACCAGGAGATGTGAGCTGGGTGAGAGAATGAGCTGTTTGAGACAGAAAAGCTTTGCTTTGGCTGCAGCCAATAACAGCTGGACTATAAAGCCCCAAGACTTGTGGGAAAGCAGCGCCTCTTTATATAGCGGTGAGTGCTGCAATATTACTGAATATTACTGGAGGAGGCCGGTTTCCTGGTTATCTGCTGACTAGGTTAGCCTACAGCAGCGTCATATTCTGTTCAAATTGCTGATAAAACATGCAGTGCTGCTGTGAAATATAGCAGAATGCTTCTGTTAGCTAATTATAGCTGTTAAGTAACGGCAAACATCTAAGCTAATAAATGCATCTGGTTTGCTAAGTTTATCCTCTCTTGTCAGTGTACTTACACATGCTTCCCGATTATGGCAACCAAAGTGGATAAGTACAAATCAGATTCGTTCCCTCGTAACTTGAAATCTGAACACTCAGTCTGAAAATCTGATTTAAGAAATAAGATTTGCCCTTCAGTGTGAACAAAGCTGTATACCTTCATCTAAGGAATAACTACACAAAATTCCATCACTGTACACTAAAGAACATATTCTGTGACATTTTTTGTAGTAAATTTAGTTGGTGAACCTCACAGTGTCCATTAAAAGCCCAAAATGTCAATGTTGGGAGATTATTTAGCTCGATATAACTGCAGCTACCTTGCCAAATGGAAAGGAGGTAAGGACCTTGCTGACACCACACACACACACAAACTAATGCACATGCTGATACACACGCAGCACTTCCCTTGAAGATGAATGGGCGAATGGTGAAAGCTCAGCTCCACTGTAAGATCAGGTAGGCCCTTTTGCAAGGCAGACCACAGGAAAGATGATGAAAGAGTGGAAGAGTGTGCTGCGGATCGCAGGCCACCAGAAACAAAAGCAGATGTCCATATTAATGCGGCGGCGTACTCTTGAAAGCCTCCAACACAGGAGAGAGGAAAGCGCGAAGAGCAAAGTCAGGGAAAAAATGAAAAAAAAAAGTTTCCCCCCCAATTAGATTAACAAGAAAACAAGTCACCGGGGTTGCGGACTGGTTCAGCAACATCATAGACTTTCCATCAGGATGAATCACTGCAACAGATGTCCTCACTTTTGGGTCTCTCCAAACAATGACATCCACGTCCAATTATTCCAGAGTTGCACAGATACATAATGAATAGTGCGCTTTCGAATGCATCTGGGGCCCTCTCGTAAAAAAAAAATAAATAAATAAATAAATAAAAATCAAGAAAGCAAGAAGACTGGTAAGGGTTTGAAATATAAGATGCATTCAGCACAAATCATGTATTGAGAGAAATAGCGAAAATGTACTCAAGTTGAAAGCCTTAGAGTCACAGATGTATCCAAATACAGCACTGAGTGATGCAAATGATGCGTTTAGCGCCGAGGCATAGCATGCTCCCGTTTGGAAAGACTGGGGATTATATAAATAACTACAGATGAGTCAGCCTCCCAGTCTCAGGCCGCTACTCCAAAAACAGGATTTTGTTTTCATTAAACAACAGTGGTGAAAAAAAGAAAAAAAGGAGGGTAGAGAAAGCGCAAGAAAGAAAGAAGGAAAGAAGAGAAATAAGAAAAAAAAATCATGTGGATCAATTACCACACCTCAGGGGTGGCTTAATTGAATTCTCGTCTACAGCTGCCACACGTTCGACTGGATGTAGGTGTCTTCTTCATTTGCATGAATGTGCCTCAAACAAGAGGCAGGAAGAAAAAAAAGGATGCGGAGAGTCAACCTGACAACAAAAAAAAACAGCCCAAATGTTGAAAAAGAAGGCGGAGAGGAGAGAGAAAAGGAGTGCTACAATGAAAAAATGGCTCAAGCCTGTGCTATTTAAAAGAGGATTAAGTTAAATCTGAGGGTAAACCTAAAGTTAGGGAACTCTCTCGGGCAAAGCAGGCCGCAATCCGCAACAAGGCCGCTTTTGTCAAGGTTTGAGTAACTTTGAATGTTAATGTTGCAGGCGAGGTAAGGAAAGAAAAAAAAACGGCATGAAATTTCTCGCGTAGAAGTTCTCCACGCGTCTTCGTCGCGGTAATTCAATTACGAAGGCTCTTGGGTTTCCTCCTTCCTCTTCGTTTCTCCTCAGCATTACAACACAGTCCGCAGCATCTTATTTCTCTAAAACCCTCATAAATAGAGGAACGGAGGGAGAGACGAGGGAATAGCATCGGACTTTTCTCTCCCTCTATCTCTTTTCATTCCTTCTCAGAAAGCTTTGTTGATGACCGCTGTTTCACGGCACTCCTGGTTTTAAGCTCCTACCAATTTTAAGCTTCCATGTAGGAACCAGTCTCCATAGAGGAGAGCTCTTTTGTACCCTTAAATACACCCCAATGTGTCCCTCAACAAAAGCGTCTCCCTTTCCTTTTCTCTGTGGCTTTTTTAATGCTTTAAGTTTAGGTGGTCTGTGGGTGGTGGATTTTCTTTCTCTCACCCTCTCCCTCTCTCTGTCTGCTCCTTACTCTCACTCTGTTTTTTTTTTTTTTTTTTTTTTTTTAATCAAGCATTAGCGGTGCTCGCCATTCAGCAGCACAGCGACTATAAAAATTCATCAGGATTAAAATGACCTCACAAGCAAAATTAAAGTTCCTAAAGTACACAATGGGGGCTGTATCTTTTTTAACATGTCCTCAGGGCCTTGGGAACAGAATTGTTTCCTGACAAAGTGCTCCTGCCTTGACAATGAGCACCTTTCAGGGCCTACACATGGACTGTCTTTAGACTGCAGGAGAGGGACTTATTTCACATATCAATCAAAGAGCCAAAGAGAGAGAGAGAGAGAGAGAGAGAGAGAGAGAGAGAGAGAAGGGCAGAGAGAAAAAGCGAAAGAGAAAGCCCCTCGTCTAGCGTAAGTGGCCCTTCAAGAAGTGAACAGATCAAAACTGAGTATATGCTGCATTTACAGAGTCCATTCACTGGTGTTTTGAGAAGAGAGATGGAGTGAGAGGGAGAGAGGAAGAGAGAAAGACTTCTGCACATGAAAAGAGTGATTTAATCTGCGGTGAGAGTAGATCATCACATATCTGATGCCCCAGCGGAATGAAGCTGAAGAAATTGGGCTGTGTGCGCGCATGCTGGAGGTAAAAACAGCTCTTACAGTTCAGCGAAGTGAGGACCTCCCTTAATAGAGAAAGTACAGCACTCACCTGCAGCTTCATATCGTTCAGCTCCGTAAGAAAACCACAAACCTCCAAAACAGTACCTTTACACAGTGCTATGCAGAAGTTTGGGTGCTTCTGGTCAAATGGCATTTTCTTTTTTAACTTTTAAAACTTTTTTTAACTAATAAGTTATCACGTCCTCTACAGAGAACAAACGTCTGCACATTTTAATTCACAATAACTGTTTATTTGCTCTATTTAACATATTGTAAAAAAAGTTTTCAGAGACTGTTAATGGGTTCTCCTTTTGAGTCTTGGTCCCTCTCAAAGTTTCTTCATCTTGCTTTTAGGTGATTTTTCCTTGCTACTGTCACCACTGACGATGCTCAATGGGGGCTTGGACCTGGAATTTTCTGTAAAGCTGCTTTGTGCTAATGCTTATCGTAAAAAGTGCTATGTAGGTAAACTTTGACATGACTTGACTTGTATTGTAATATAATGCGATTTTATTTCAAGTAATTTTTGGAACTGCTATTTTCAAGCAATGTCAAGGGGAGTTCATGTTCTTGAAATCATGTAAATAAATAAATTTAAAAATAAACCTTTTACAAAATAAAAAAAACTTCACAGGTTTCTTTTTCAAAAATGTGAATCTTCAAAGAATCCTTTGTGGTAGGGATGTTCAATACAATTTTATTTATCATTACAATGTCACATTATATCAAAATAACCTTTTCTGAGCTTATGATGGATACTATCATTACCGAAAGAACAATGACCAACTCTATATTTCATTAGAAAGAAAGCATAATTTGGCCTGGATTTACTGCAGTGTAGTATAAGAAACGTTGAATATAAATGACGGTTTGTGATAGTATTTTTTAAACGTAGCACTATTGCTTCTCTTTTGTCAGTTCCAACTTATCAAACCTCAGAAAAATTAAATATCCTGTATTCTTTCATGTGTTGTGAAAAGTTATATTTTTGCCATATCGCCCACTGAGGGCTTACAACAGCAGTAACATTCAAATGCTCTACACTTTGCATTGTCCTGAACACTGGAAAGAAGTGCACAAATACAGTGAGTCTGGCCTCTCCACCGAAAGCCACCCAAAGCGTCCCTCACTTGGCCCCCATCTTTAATCACACTGTAAATGAATTGGGTGTGGGAGGTAGTAATTCTGGATCACAGTTGACCAGCTCAGGCCCGTACCAGAGAGAGAGAGATACATATAAATATAGTGTTCCTGGACAGGTGGATTAATGAGGCTCCTTAAAGGCCTCCTTTATAGGTCAGTGCCTGCACAGCTCAGCTACAGCCATCTAATCCCCCAAAAAATCATCTCATCTACTGCTCAATTCATTACAGCTTGGGGGGGGGGGGGGGGTGTTGTGCATGCAAAGCAAATCCCACTCTCATCTTTACAGGTCTTAGATCAGGAAGCCCACAATTCACAATGGCTAGAAGTTAGAAGAGCTGTGCCCTATGTTGCTGATTATCTGCTCAGTCTTCCTCGTCTGTGTGTTGTGTCTGGACAATATAAAAGAAGTAATTGAATTTAAAATGCCCCCAAACACATCTTTACAAGCTTAAGGTATTGCTGCATCATCAATGAGTCCCAATATTGCAGTAATTTCTGTGTCTCTTTGTGCTTAGTGAGAGAGAGAGAGAGAGAGAGAGAGAGAGAGAGAGAGAGAGAGAGAGAGAGAGAGAATTGTCAAGTAACCTACCTCATCATTTCAGCAGGAGATGTAGTTGTAGAATTGGGGCAAGGCTTCTTTGGACAGGGCTTTGATAGGGTATTATAATAAACCTAATTAGATCATAGTAATAGCTTTAGGGCTGCTATGATAGATGCTAGCCTCTGGACCTTACTGTACATTTTCTTAATATTTCAGCTTGTGTGCGGAGCGCAAATTCATCTTTTCACATGGGGCTGTGACACAAGACCTCTGTGCTCCTAAGAACGGAAGGGCAAAAGAAGACGTGTGAAGTGTGTGTGAGTATGTGTGAGAGAGAAAGAGAGACAGAGACAGAGAGAGAGATAAAACTCATCAATGCAATAGAAAGAATGACTGTCCAAGTGGCCTACTGTGCAAGTATTTAGGCCTACAGTACCAACAGGCCTGTAGTGTGTGCATGACATCTCATTGTGCGGTACATATGTGCCTGTTCACTACTTTCCACCATCCTCCAAATGCCATCTCTGACTACCTCCCTTCTCTCATAGCAGAAGTGTGTGACTTCAGTAAGTGCCATGGCAGGACCCGCAGGGCCGGCCTGATTCACTGCACATTAGTGCTGGGTCATGCTTTCGTTTAGGGCTTGCCTCAGTCCTGTCATGAAAACCCTCACATTTTACATCTAAGAGTGGGCAATATTGTAAAAATACAACATCAAAACACACTTTTTATACCGTGCAACAAAAAAAAATCTATTAGCTTTATGAGCTTTTCATTTAGCTTTGGCAGCTATAAACTATTAAAGAATGAACAGAGGAAAAAGCAAACAACTGTTAAGAATAAATGAATATACAGTACGATAATTAGAATGATGTCAGAACAAGCTACAATCATAGTGAAAAGCTTGGGCTTCCCTGGTCCAGTCACATGTTTTGTTTATTTTGTAAGTTAACAGATCTACTACAGAAAAGCATTTATTACTGTTTATTTGCTGAATTTAACATAAGCAAAAAATTAAATGTGGCCTGTGCAAAAGTTGGTACATTTTATATTTGATGTTTTTTTCCCCTCCAATATATTAAAAGCAGCAAATAAATAGAAGTTCTTTACTAAAAATTGCAGACAAAGGGCAAAATTAAGTTTGTTCTCTGTAGAGATTGTTTTGTTTTTTACTTAGAAAATCAACCAAACATGTCATCTGGCTAATGAACTTCAAACTTTTGCATGACTGAACTTGTTACTACACAGATTATGCAGTTACTGTATACTCACGTCTATTGTTGTTTACACGCTCTCTATACCATACCTATCCAAGGTCTGGAAACAAACGTGCCTAATTTACCTGTCAGTGGTCCATACTGTTTTGTAGCAACTGCTTCTTGTACAAGCTTTACAGAACTCAAAAATCTCATTCAAACAGGTTTTGAAATTTAGCATGCATTAAATGGTAAATGGTATTTATTCTGTGAAGTCAGACTGCTAGGATAGGCTGAGTGTAATAGTTTTGTCATGTAATCATGCTAAAATTAACATGATGAGGAATATACTAACATTTCCAACCTAGTTTTGACGAATTACAACAACACTGTCTGACAGGTAACTCAGTGTTGTGCAGCAACTCTAAGCTCCAACCTACATTGTAAAAAGTGGAAAGCGCTTTGATTTAAAGTGTTTTTGAAAATTAAATTGATGCAAAGTATTACTTTTGTTCATCTAAAGCATTTTTATGATGGATGCAGTTGTTCAGTGTTCTACAGACTCGATATGCAAGATAAAAGCTTATCGTGATGCAGTTTGTCATTGCAATAACATTGTTAAATCGCCCACACCTAGTCCACCTCTCTCTCTCTCTCTCTGTCTCTCTCTCTCTGTCTCTCCCTCTCTCTCTCTCTCTCCCACCTTTGAGTTTAAAAGCATGCAGGCTCGCAGCCCATGCTGGAAACTTTCCCCCTTGTACAGTGTGCCGGGTCACGATGCATTAATGTGTGGCAGGGCCACATCTATCTCTGCCGCACACCTTGAGGGCATCTCTTAAATGGCGGAATTTGGTCATTATGTGGCATTAACCTCATTAGAAAACACTCTTTAGAGGCTGGGAGATAAAATTGATTTACAGCTGCCATTCCCACCACTGCTCCTCCGATCAATTGTTAAAGTATCCTTTTTATGGCCTGCAATGCTGCATTTCTCTCTGCGACAACCTCACAACCCCTCTCCCTGTTCCTTGTGTGTGTGTGTGTGTGTGTGTGTGGAGGGAAAGCGCACAACTCAATGTGGTTAAAAATTGAAAAATACCTTCCATAAGTGAGACTCAGCCATCCTCTCACAATAGAGCAATATGATAGCTTTTTAAAAGCCTGTGTGTGTGTATGTAAGCGTATGTGTGTGTGTTTGTGGAGAGGTAAATCCATCTGCCCGGTCTGAGTGAGTATGCGTATTTGTGTGTGTGTTTACGTGTCTGTACGTGTGTGTAAATGTCACCACGTCCAGTCTCTGACAGCTCGCCTTTGGTGTGGCCCGTTTAAGGAGAACGCGGCGCTGTATTTCTTTGATAAATCGATAACGGCACCCTCTTTACCCACCGTCTGCCGCACGCCATCCGTGAGATTGATCTGTGGCCAGCACACTTCAGACCAGCACACTTGTGAAGGATGAATAAAATATGGGTCGCCTTTGTTTCAGCCCTGGTCCTGTGCAAGATCCCAGCTAGGAATTTTTAGTTAGCATAACGTATGAACAGACTTTTCCTACAAAGTTCAATCTGTCCAGTTTTCTGGGTGTGCTAGGAACGTTTTCATGTAACTACTGTCAATGTTCAATGGTCATAACATCCTAAAAACAATCTGAAACTATGCTTTCAGAAGTTTTTAGAACATTTTTTTTCACACTTGTTAAACATGTTTAAACTTGCTATACACTGTGGACACAGGAAAGTTCTACGTAAGCCTTTTATGATAACTGACATAAACTTTATTATATAATATTTAAGACTATCCTAAGACTTTAAATAATATTTAAGACTATCCTATGAAGTACAAAATAAAGTGTTTGGAAAAACTGATGCTGGACTAAGACCTTCTAAATGTTCTCCAGAAGGAAATTTTCTGATTTAAAAACTAAGGAAACCCCTTCCAATGATGTAACTTGAAGGTAGGAGAAACTTTTGAAAAACTACAACTGTTTTGGGGTGGACACTTGAGGGTGGCCTACTTGAAACAGTTTTTTTTTTCTTTCTTGAAATCCAGACAGTTACTGTTACTGCTAGGAAGCTAAATATCACATTTACACCATTGGCTATGCTGGAAATCCATGTTTCTTTATTGCAGTGAGGGAATTCCCAGTGGTTGTATTTAATGTGTAAAGTATGCTGGATATTTTAGTGAATGAACATTGAAGGAAGAAAACAAAAAGTATACAAAATCATCAATTCTGTCGCACCACTGAGGCTGAGATGCAATGCTGCACTATAAAGTATTACATATCACAACAAACAACACATTAAATGTGAGTTTTAGGCTGCCTTTATTTGGAAAAAAGATATTTTTTGACACTAAGTGTAACATGGGAAGAAGAAAGCATGCCTTTATCTCTTGTTATTTTTGTAACCTTCCAGCCTAACCTCTACAGAACCTGTTGATAACATTACTCATTGCTCTAAACGTTCTCTGTTAGCTGGGATGTTGCTGGTCATGTGAGGTCCTAGAGGCAGAGCCGGACGGATGTAGCCCTGGTCATCCTTCTCCGTCAATGGCAGCTCAATGACAGAATTCCAGCCCCCGTGTCAGAGGGGGAATAGCCAAAAGGATGATGTGGGACGCAAGCCCAGTTTGCATTGCTCCTTAACATTTCGCAGTGTTTCAAATGCCTTCTGGAATAAAGCCACTAACTCCAGTGCAGCGAATGGCATTTCAAAATAATGTGGCTTCTCAATTATTCAGACCTTTACTGTGCCATACGGCTCTAGTTCATAACCACATAGCCCTCTTTCTATGTCTCTTCTCTCTCTCTCTTTCACACACACACACACACACACACACACAAATGCAAACACTCTCACACAGGAAGACATACACTGAATATCTTCCCACTTTCCCCAGAATTATGACACATTCATTTCACGTCATCTTTCTGAGTTTGGCAAGGGTAAAAAAAATGAGAGAGAGAGAGAGAGAGAAGGGAAAAACACCATCACACCACTGTATTTAGGTGTCAAGATAGCAGGCCATCTTGACTTTAATATAAATAGATATAAATCAACATGCCGCTGGCTTTTTTTTTTTTTTTTTTGCACTCTATCAACAGACGCACGCTACATTTTCACCCACACCTCTCCAGCATATTCACGCTGAGGTACACGGGCCATTCCACCGACTCAGTTACAAGTAGCTGCTAGGTGAGCTAACCTTGCCCAGGCCTGACTTCCACTGGCCTCCTTCCCTCTCTCCACCTCCTCCTCCAGGCCTTTCGCAAACCAACACTTCCATCTCATACTCCCCATCCTTTAGCGTAACCTTTGTTTATGACAATAGATGGAGAACAGCAAACCGGATATTTTTGTAGTGGAGCAGCAATGGAACATTTTGCTTTTACACCATCAACCCTGAACATGCCACTGTTACTCCAATAATGCTACTGCCATGGCAACAGTTACATGGCTGCATGCTGCTGTCAGTCAGGTAACATCACTGATTACAGAGCAGTTCTACAACAAGGCAAAATGTCAGCATGCACATATAACACTACTAAATACTTGAAATATTTTGCACGCTGTTACTAAAAGAGATGTCCTATCTGACCTGATCTGAAAGTCAGGTGCGAGAGCTGATCCAGGTATATTTTAATGGATTGATGTTAGCTATATTAAGTCCTATCCAATCCTATTTTGTGGCTGTTTTATATTGTGCATTGATTACATGCTTGTGGTAGAAATAACATAAATGAACATTATTCACAACTTGTGGCAATGAGGCATGTTTCCACAGCATGGAACCATTTTAAAGTGAGAAAAGCAACAGGCACTTAAAATATCAGTGTTACGGCTGTGGTACAGTTAGCTGCTTTGTTGTCAAAACATAGCTTAACAGGTTTCAAAGTGGTGCAAATGTTTAAGCATGAGCCTTATCATCAAAACATCACTAGTTCAATTTTCAGAGATGTTGAGATTCTAAGACAGCATAACTGTCCTTGCACTGTCTGGGTGGGTAAGGTGGTCCACCTCTCTCCACATCACTCAGTGTGATGCTAAATAACATGGGTGTCTGTTTAGTGATGTAACAGAGCTGGCTGTTAGCATTCTCCTCCAAGTGTGTTAAGCTGACTAATGGCATTGTGGTATCTTGCAGTGGCACTTACGACATGGAGGAAGCACATGCTAACCTTCATCCTCCCTTAGCTCTTTAGGACTGTGCTACTGAGGAGACCCAGCTAGTGGACGGAATTGGCCATGAGTAAATTTCACAGCAAACTGTGTATATAATTAATTACAAATAAAAAAAATGAAATATCCATACATAGTATGTGAGTGCTCAGCTAATAAACACTTCAGGTCAAATACTTGAAATAAAAAGGCAGCATATTAAAGATGGATAATTTAAAAAGTAGTCCAAAAACACTTCAGTTCAGAAAGTGTGACAAAACACACAAGCTAAAAATGTAGCTTTTTAAAGCACTCAAAGTAGCACATACCTCTGGTTTTACATCTGCGGCAAAATAACATATTTTACACAATGTAATAACTAACATTCATTCCAAATGTGTGGACTGACATGGTGTGTGTGTGAGTAATGTGTTGGTGTATGTTTCCTTTGTGATACTCTTAATGTCTTATTTAAGCAGCTGCCGACAGGCGCCCGACTGTCCTCTGCCATAGCGGAGCACTTATGAGATTAAAAGGGAATTAGCTTCGACACAGATCCTCTGCATATTCACATGTATAGGAACAGATGATGTAAACCCCACAGAGTGGGTAGTCATCATAATCATCTTCATCATTACGGTCATCATCATCACCCCATACGGATTGCATCTCGGGAATTACAGGCAGGCACTTGTGCCACAGGCACCTAAGCACACAGTCACAGCTCAGCTCAACGAAGGCTTATTCAGCGAGAACATCTCTCTCTCTCTCTCTCTCTCTCTCTCCCCCTCTCTCTCCCTCTCTCTCCCTCTCTCTCCCTCTCTCTCTCTCTGTTTTCTCAGCTAGAGCCTGGGCCCTTGGAGTAAAATGCTGAGCTCATATACAATCCCTCCTCCTCGGAAGGGTTTCCCTCAGTTAAAGAAAGGGAAAAGAAGGGGAGAAAAGAAGAGAGGGATGAAAAAGGAGGAAAAGAACATGAATGACTGGCATTACAGCCCTGCCCACCTCTGATCCACCTTAATCGCTTGCTGTACCACAGTAGTCTGTTCTCTCTCTCTCTCTCTTTTACACACACCACTTTTCCAAAGCTTTAACTACATTCATAGCATGGCATCAAATAGAGATGCACCATTATGGAATTTCTGGATCGATAGAGCTAACCGATAATTAACACCTCGTTGTGGCTGATATCAATATCAAAAATCACTAATACATTAGAGATAAAACAGGGTGCTAAATTATCAGTTGTGATTTTTCATTGTAATTATTGAACCAATGATAATTGAACTTCTTAATCTATCTGCGAATAAAATATCAGCCGCCAATACATCGCACACCCCTATCATCGATACTTCTTTTTTTAACTGCCTCTTTCCTTTCACATGAAACACAGAAATCACATGCTGCTGACTGAGAGGAAACAGTTCTCCGGTGCCTGTTTATATGTTTCTTTGCTGTTTATTTAGTGAGCTTCCCCTCCGCACAAGATCCCCCCCTTCCACGCCTTGTCTTCTTTACATGCTACATGTTTGATCTCTCCTTGGCCTGGCTGACCACAGCTATCACAACTAGAAAATGTGTGGTCTGGCACGTGTTCTCAGTGCACAGTGCAGAAACACAATATGTCTTCCTTGTGTTGTTTGATTGTGAAACTTACTTTTGTTTCCCTCTTTCTTTTCTTTCTTTTTTCCATAGCAGATTGACACAGTACACAAAAGAGGACCGGAAAAAAATAACACTTGAAAGAAGTTCAGTGCTAGGTCTAATACAATGAGCAAAGAGAAAAGAGAGAATACGAAGCAAGTGAATCAGAGAGGGAAGGAAGAGAGAGAGGAAGAAGAGAAAGAGAAATAGAGAGACGAAGAGTGAGATTGGGAGAGAGAGAGAGAGAGAGAGAGAGAGATGAGGGGGTGATGTTTGAACCAAAGTGATGACAGCTGTGGATGGTGCTGGGTGTGTGGGGGTCACAGTGTGGTCTAACTTGTGGGTCAGCTGCCCCTTGCTAAATGAAGACTGGATGTGATATTGTTCTAGTCATCACGACCATCTGATGTCAATTTCACACAGCGGTGGGACCCTCCACAAGCTGGTCTTCACCACCAACCACACGGGTAATAAACAAAACCGACACACACATTCACTCACACACTGACACACACACACACACAATCATCACCCCAAATGTACACATGTACAAACACACACATGCTATACAGCTATACATACTTATACACACACACACACACTCATCACCCCAAATGTACACATGTACAAACACACACATGCTATACAGCTATACATACTTATATACACACATGCATAATTGTTTTTATACCTTATCGGGACATGGGGTCACGTATGTCTCTGTCTCTCTCTCTCTCTCTCTCTCTCTCTCTCTCTCTATATATATATATATATATATATATATATATATATATATATATATATATATATATATATATGTGTGTGTGTGTATGTGTGTGTGTGTGTCTGTTTTGGACATATATTTATTTTAATGTCAGGTCTTTATATTGTGTGGACATTTCATGTCAAATGGACCCTTTTTTGTTCTTTTTAAACATCTTTATTGTAAGAACATTCATCATTTGTGTTGCTTTGCCCTGTCTGTTTCTATTCTCTGGACTACTTATAAAGCCAGGACATTTTTTTGCAAAAATAAATAAATAAATAAACACAGCACATTTTACTACACAATTAATGTTTGCTGAAATTAACATACTTTGCAAATAAATGAAAAAAAAATGATGGCACATTTCCTATTTTTCTGTTTCATTTTTTTCCAAAATGTTAAACTCAGCAAAGAAGTAGAAATTGTGCAGTAAAAACCGAGGAAATTTTTGCATATTTATAAGTCGTCCCTCTAGACGTGTTAACAAGACATCTAATTTGACCAAGGATGTCCAACTCTTCAAGAAAAAGGAGAAAAATGAACATTCTGCATCTACATGTGGCAAAAAGGCGCACATATCATGTCCACAGGTCAAAAAGGGAGAAAATATCAGCCTATGATCAGCCTTGATGTAGCATCAGTGACAAACATGAACCCTTCCATCGTAACACGCTCGCTACACACCCTGAACATCCTGAAGCATCCTGAGCCACAGGAATCAACATTAACACATACAGACACTAATTCATTCTGAGACACACCTCCCAATCTCTCATCACACACACATGCGCGCACACACACACATACACACATGCGTGCGTGCACCCAACACAAAAACACATCATCTCATCTCACTCCCAAAATGATGCAAAATATGAAACCATATTCACAGAAGCCTCTCCACAATCATCTCCTGTGCGAAAATAGCAATCTTGTCTTTCAGCCGAGGAAAGGCGAGAGCCATTCTAAGAGGCTATGAATTTGGTTGGAGCTGAATAGGATGTTGGTACATGTTTTACTAAAGGAAATATAATGGCACACTATTATTAGATCACATTAATCATGAGGGTGCCAAAGGCACTGACAGCAGCCCTGAAAGGGATTGAAAACGTTCGTAATGGATATAAATTACCCATTGTGTGATAAAAGGATTTTTTCCACTAAGAAGGTGGGAATAAAACACAGAGCTTCCAAATGTGCATGTGTGTGTAAAATATGGACTAATGCAGGTTATCTCAGCCGGATTAAAATTTTAAGGGAATCAGATAGTGATGGAGAGAGGCCTTAAGTTAAAGGGGGGGGGGGCTAGGAAAGTATAGGAATTAAAAGCTGATTAGATCTGAGCTTCAGTGACATATGAGAGAGTGAGAGAGAGAGAGAGAGAGAGAGGGAGAGGGACAGAGAGACAGAGAGAGAGAGAGAGAGAGGGCAGAAGGCAGGAGACTTGTTTTGATAGAGGTCTGTCAGTTGGCACGGCGATAATGAGTCACGTCTCTCTTATTCGGTTATTTATTGCCGACTTGGCTGGCAAACAAAAGATCAATAATTTTGAGCAAATCTAATGTTGTCCCTGCCGCTAATGTGCTCGTCCATCTCCGCTGGCATCCTCACATGGGAGCAACACTGAATCTGTGGTTATTTCACATCAAATGCAATTATATCATATGGCTTTAATAACACAGGGCCCCCCATGAATATGTGGCGATACTTGATAATGCCCGTGCATATGTGTGCGAGCGATGTCACACGCTAGTAAATTATAATATATGTCCGCATATCAGATGCATTTTTCGCATTCCCACTGAATCAATCTTCATTTGCGGCCTCGGATTTACAATGAAACATGAAGTGCTCGAGCAGTCCATCCACCGACTGACAGCAAACACTCACAAACACGCAAACACCCGTGTACACGTGCATGGCACGGAACCGAGAGTCCCATCTGTTAACTATACGCATCTCAAGATCCTTATCACTTTTTTTTTAAATAAGATATATATAGGGGTGGCTAATTGTTCTTCACATATACTACATTTCCCAGTGATTCAAGGACTGTGCTTAATGAAGTCGCTGTAACAGATGCCCCCACCCGCCAAGTTGCTGGTCTCTGCGGGTATTATTCAAAAACATAAGCAGACACCTAGAGATAAATTAAATAAATAAACAGAGAGGTGGAAAAAACACTCTATTCAATAGCCTAACCTACTTCTATTTACCTTTTTTATTTTTTGCAATTTTTCCAGTTTTGATCTCCTAGTAGGGACAAGCGATCTGCCACAGTGTATTACAAAGGCTAGAATCCTGATCTTAGTACCAATAGAGATTTTAAAAGTCTTTTTGTGCCCATAAATTTAGCAATCTTTGTGATTTGTTGAAACAACTGTGACATGTTGCTGATCCCACACTTTATTCATTTACAGATGCTCAAACTGTTAACTCTGGTGAAACTTGATTGTCAGCAGTGCTAGGGTTGGTTTAGGTTTATGTTAATAGACTTAATAATATTTAACTTAAAGTTCAGTTACATAATAGACGTATAGTTGAATGCTAGTTAAAGACAAGCTGAGCATCTACAAACCATCTACAGTGAACAGTGTTAATGACATTCCTCAAGAAGTAACAGTTGATTTAAGAAATTTCAAAAGATTAAAAGATTAAAACAACACCCTCACTATGTACCTGTGTTTAAGTTATCTTACACATTCATTTGCTATATTAAACCCATCCATCCATCCATCCATCCATTTTCCAAGCCGCTTCTCCGTCAGGGTCACGGGGAGGTGCTGGAGCCTATCCCAGCAGTCTTCGGGCGGAAGGCAGGACATACCCTGGACAGGTCGCCAGTCCATTGCAGGGCAGACAGACAGACACAGACAGTCACTCACACACACTCACACCTAGGGGCAATGTAACATGTCCAATTGGCCTGACTGCATGTCTTTGGACTGTGGGAGGAAACCGGAAAACCCGGAGGAAACCCACGCAGACACAGGGAGAACATGCAAACTCCACACAGAGAGGACCCTGGTCGCCCGGCCGGGGAATCGAACCCAGGCTCTCCCTGCTGTGAGGCGACAGCGCTACCCACCATGCCACCCCTGCTATATTAAACCAAATATATTAAAATTCAAACCTGGTATGCATATTTTTTTGACTACCACTTTTCAAACAGAAACAGCATTAAAGTATGGATACTTCCATATCAATGTGTCCATCCCTATCTTTTCTGTGATCTTCTCAAAAATGCTTCTGAGACTGAAGTGATGACCTCAGAGTCTAGGGGATAGACAACGTGAACACACATGCTCAATTTGTACTGTTCAATCTTAAAGGTGACTCTCTGATTGCATCCTGTCTCATTTTCTCCCCACTCTCACCCATCTGTTGTAGCGAACCTGCTGCCTCACCTGCCGCGCGGCCCCAAAGGGAGCCTGACTGACATCCGCCGATCACCGGCGCCGCGCAACAGTGAAGTGGAGCCGAGTGGCGCGTTAATAACCGCCTCAGCTCTGCCTCACGCAAGAGCACGGGAGATACGCCGAAGATCGGATATCATTAGCACGAGCGAGCAGCACCAGGTCTGCACGAGTGTCAGGAATCACAGCTCACACACATGATGCCAAAACAAGGCTCTCAGCCCAAAATACCACATCTCCCCATACTCCCACAGCCAAGATGGGGGCTAAAGCTGCACGCATATTACAGCGTTGAAGTGGCACAAATCTGATTTTTGACACAGAAATCTGATCTATTCAAATCTGATTTGAGCCACTTTTGTGTGGGGTCCTAGAAAAGGTAGGTATGTCAGGCAGCTGTGAGGAAAATGTTCAGACCCAAATGGGTTTTGTTGAGCTTTTTACACTGAACTTCGATATGTATGCACATATGCTTCAATGCAAAAAAAAAAAAAAAAAAAAAGGAAAAAATAAATCTGGAAATAACTTTTGGAAAAGAAGGAGTTTTACATGCAGAATGTGACGTGATTTTTTTTCCCCACAATTTTTCTGCTATACACAGCGGAAGCAGCGTGATTAAAAAAATCATGAAATAGTGAGTAAAAGACACAAACAAAAGTGACAAGCAAGCAGAGAGTTCCAGTACCTCACCCAGGAGCTGAAACTTTGGGTGATATCACATACCTCTGATGTCCGTAATCAATTTAAGCTGATTTTGGAGATGCTAGCACCACACATGATTAAGCAGAAAACAAATCCTTTTGATGTTTGTCAAAAAGTTGTAGTTGCTGGGCAAGATGGCCAGTTTAGTTGCCACCATGTTAGCACCTGAGACAACAGTGATTGTTCCAGTGAGTTTATGTCATCTGTGAAAGTCTGCAATAGCTGAAATGATGGTGAAAAAAATACTGTTGCATTTTCATCATCCAAAAGGTTTTGGTGTGTAAGATGTCATCAGTTCTTCGTTTCATTATCGATGTGCAAATAAATAGCAGGAATAAAGGCTTCTATGAACTTTGTGCAGCTGGCCGTGGATGTGGATCATGCACTTGGCTACTACTTTTAAAATGTGCATATGTGCATCCTTTCAGGACAGAAACATTATTGCACTAATGACACATATATGTGACTTACAAACATATATATTAAACAGTTGATGCAGAAAGACCAGATTTTTGCAAAAAAAATCAGTTTGCAATGTCAATGTAACCTGAAACATGTACAGCAGCCGACACTGTGAGGTACCTTATCTTTTCTTCAGAAACAAAGTCAATCAATACCAGACACAACCAGACTGAAAGATTCATTCATTCACCTTCTGGACAGTCGATAAAGTGGCTTTAATAGGTCTGTACATTTAAGACAAATGATATGCCAGACATATGGTGCACCATCCAGAGCCGTCACTGCACCTAGCTAAGCAGGGTATACGTTACTGTTAAACTTGGCCTAAAACGCTGCAGACTAAAGTGAGCTGTGTGTCAGGGATATCTCCAGGGATAGAGACGATGTCAAAGCTCGCTGTAACAGAGCCCGTCTACTCTTTTCAACAATACTCTCATCCTCTTTCTGCTTTCTTTCACCCGCCAAGCCCTCCACACGCACGCACACTATGCAGGAGAAGAGCTTTCCCTGAGCATTTAAAGATGTCATTTTTTAAACATACATATCAAAGTGCTGGGAAAGAGGGGTGCTTTTTCGAGTGTCTGCCTTTGTGCTTGAGCACAATGTGGCTTTGAAAAGAGAGAGAGAAGGGGGGGAACAAACTGAGAGACATCCAAAGATCTTTTTGCCATCCACATCCCCCCTCGCCGACTGGCAATACATCATTTGTATTGATGCAATATTAAATTTCAATATCACATGTCAAAAGGTACAAAATGATAGATCATAGCCTAACTAAATGAATTATTAAAGGGGCTAGACTGCGCTCTGCTATCCGCTTCTCTCCCAATCAACTGTGTCTGAAAAGTACAGTTTGATACTGGCAGCATTTCAAAGCTCTAGCGAGAGAAACACTCTCCCTCTCTCTCACTCTCTTCCTATCTTGGTCTGTGTCTCTCTCTCTCTCTCCGTCTCTTTTTTATTTTTTCAAAAGTTTTTTTTTTCTTTTTTTTTTTTTTTGTCCGTCATAATGAATCTGGATTTGTGTCACCGCCACCCCCCCCCCCCTCACCCCCCACCCCCCCTCACCAAATCCTCCCACAATGCAAAGCTGCGTGAGCGTGGCTTCCGATTGTGGGGAATTTCAGTTTGTTTGCTTTCTTTTTTCCGTCCTGTTCGCTTCACAGAATGCAAACCGTTATCAGATTACTCTAATCTGTTGCTAACAAATTTAAAAGCAGGCCTGACTTTGTTATATGATTTGAACCGCTGAGAGATGAACTTCAATGGCTGCTTTTTTTCCCTGCAAAAGGCTCAGACTGGAATAAAGCCTGACCTGGCATTGTCTGTTTGTACTTCAAGAACGCTAAAACTCCATTCCATTACTTAATTCCATTAAGCAAAGGCCTACAAGGCTTAACAATGGTAGATATAAAGTTGGTAGTAAAGCTGAAGAAGCATTTGCTGGAAACACTGAAGGAGCAGAAGGGCGGATCAAAGTGCTACAAGCGGCAACATTTGTTTCACCATATTGAAACACAATGTTCCAGCAGTTTCCATCTATAGTTGCTCAAGATAGGTGCCAGCCAAGCACATTTTATCGCCTTAATGGATTTAATTACTATTGGAACATATAGTTATGATGATTTCAGATCCCCGCATTGATGAGGAAGTACAGCATGTACTATGATAGCTGCTAATTTTGTTAAAATGATCAAATTAAAACATTAATTTTTGTGTAAGAGTGTGACAACTATGTGTGTGTGTTTCCATGTGTATGTGTGTCTGCGGTAATCATGACTCCAGGGGGATTTAATTGGAGGGTCCAGATTGTCGGACTGGTGACCCCACACAAGTCACGGCCACCATTAGCGTCCAGCTTGCATGTTAACAAACACAGTCCCTGTGCCTTTTACCGTTGCGAAAATTCAATTTCAGCTCTTTGTCTGCCTGCTGCCTTCGCCCTAACGATGGTCTCTCTCCCTCCCTCTATCTTTTTTTTTTCTTAAACAACAGAACACAGAGGAGTCGTTAGGACCCTCTCTTCATTACTTCAAAAAACCAATCATTAGACACCAGAGTATATACGTAATTAGAAAATCACTTCCTTTGCAATCCTGGCTAAGTAGTTTACATACTGTAATTACAGGGACAAAATCAATTTTTAATCATTTCACTGATTGGGCTCATCAGCTCAGTAGGAACATTGTATCCTGCTTGTTGTGCGAAAGCAACATCTGGGCTAAAACAATTACCCTTTTGTGTTCCAAAACTATTCAGAGCAGGGCTTTCTGCAGCACCCGCCGGCTGCCACTGAGCCCCTACGTAGACATGTCTTTCTCTTTCTCTCTGTCTCTCTCCCTCTCTCTCTCGCTCTTTCTTTCTCTTTTTCTGCCCTTGACGGGCGCATAGTGGATCACGTTTAAAGCCTTATAAATCAATACGCTATAATAAGCCGCTCTTGAGAAAACGCAGCATATTGCTTTTTTAACACCTATTGTTTTTTCTCCCCCTCCCTTTTTTTAGACGTGGTTGTTTTTCGTGTTGTTGTTTGCGCCTCAATCAGGGAAAAGGGAACAGATTTTGTTTCGCCTGAAGAAATATCACCTTATTAATACTACGTGTTCCACTCAGCTACCAATTAGAGTACTATTTAATGCCCAAGTACGACGTTCACCGAGCAAAACTGTGAATGCATTTTAATTATTGTTGTTTTAGAGGACAATGCAAACAGAAGTCGCGGCGAACACCGGAAACTGACAGTAATGCCTGGGTAAAGTTCTGCACAGGCAAAAAAGAAACTAAGACATGTTGTAGACAAACACATAATGAACTTTGAAATCAAAGTGTTCCTAATATATTCTACCCTTCAGTGCATAATAAAACGCTTTGCATTCATGTCCGCACAGCAGTGGATCGATGGGCATCAGGCCTGCCTCCCTCTCTCTCACTTCAAAACAGAGGAAATCAGATTTGGGGGGAAAAAAAGAAATCAGTTAATGCATTGATCATGCCTGGTGTATGCAAATCGCATTTGCCTCTATTTTTGGACTGATCGATAGGGTTAATTAACAGATTCGTTTTAACTGCACTCTGCGACGCCTTTAGAGGCGGCGACCTCAGAAATCATCCGGCGGCCCGCTGTAGCCATGGAAAAGCACAGCGGAGCGTGTGTGGGGCCATAAATCTGGAAATCCAATTCGGCCATGAGCACGGGCGTAACTGTAAAATATGAACGGCCAGACAGCACTCAGGTAGATCATCAGAGTGACAGAGAAGAAGTTTCCAAAGTTCTGTCCAACCCCCCCCCCCCCCCCCCCCCCCCCACACACACACACACACACACACACACACACACACACACACACACACATACACACCACCAAGATAGTGGCAAGATAGTGGATTTCCCTCATGTTTCATTATTGGATTAGGTATAGACTTTCATGTGTAGTGGAGCCTCTTGTTAGCATTAGTATTGCTCTGTGTGCGTGTGGCATCAAAAAGGGTGGCGTGTTTGACGCTGGTGGTGGGCGATGTTGTGCTGCTCTGGTTTAATAATGGACGCTTTTTGAAATTATTATTATTCCCAAAATGCTCTTTTGTGATTTACTTTGAAGGGTGGTGGGGGGGAAGCTCTGGGAAGATCAGGCTTGCTAAAGGGGGCCGCTCATTTGGAGAGCTTTTTCCAATTATACAATTAGTCAGGAATGTAGGGCAGCCGCCTCGGTGTGCTGATCGCTCTGACCCTGGAAAGCGAGAGACGTTTTCTTCCTCACTGGTTGTATACAGTAGCGGAGGGAAAAATAGATGCTAAAAAAGCACATAAATGTTTGGGGTTGGCTCAAAGGCTGGAATAGTAAGCACATCCTGCAAAAGCCATAAAACAAAAGCTGACCTTATTTACGTCAATTGCGTGTGAACAGGGCAGCACATTCTAACCTAATGGGCAAAATCGCAGGGGTCAGGGCCTTAAGAAGGAGGCTTTGTAGCACAGGGCAGTTTTTGTTCTGTTACTGTTTTACAAAGACTGGTCTGATTAGTTGGCTCTGCAACTATTAGATGATTAGGACTGAATATGCATATATAAACATATACGTCCATATACAAACACATATATAAAGATTTTAGTGTTTGCCCTTTCCATTGTCCTCATCCTCAAGCTCCTATAATGCGAACTAGTTTGAGAATGAAGGGAGGGGGGACACAACAGCTACCATCTGCCTGCCTGTGGATTTTCTGTAATCGCTCTTTACTGATTACACTGCTGACTACATGAACCTCTTAAATAATTATCCTGCAATAAAAAATGCTAAATAATTATTATCATTAACTCCTAGCAAGACGGCTGCCACTCCAACTAATGCCGCCTAAACTGTCAGAGGCAGAGAGGCTGTGTTTCATGTCAATCATCAGATTTGCACAATGCTTCACCATGGAGATGGAGCCCCGATGGATAACATGCGTCTAAACTGCAGATTACACTCAAATGGGAGAGCTGCTTTTTCTAGATTCTTCTGGATTTTTTAAGACTTCATAGTGTCCAAAAACTTGCAAGAATTCACACCGGGTGTAGGTCCTTTTCTGTTTAGTAAATGGCCATACGTCAGCTGCTGTGATGTCACACAGGACTATAGGGAACAGTTACGTGGTAAGATATACAGTATGTTACTATGAGCATGTGGAACAGCACATGTTTATGATGGATTCATTATGTCTGCAGATGCCATTTAGAGTTCAAATTCCAACCTAAGAAGCTTTGTAGTGCATTTCATCTGATGGAAATCTTAAAAGTAATTTTATTCTCAGAGGAAAATTTGTCAAAGGGCAAAAAGAAAATGGGCAATGAAGGGTCAAGCTGGAGTCAAGATGTGTCAGAAATTCTTTCCATTTTAGTCGTTGCATTTTGTCATTTCGCCACATATAGTCTTTAGGCAGCCGTCACACCGTGTAAGTGTGTATAGCTCAGCTTCCCTCTGTTTTTAATAAAACGTTCTACCTTTTACCAGCTTGCAGAGAAAAGGTTCTCATTGATTAGCACTTTACAAGCAATCAATTCTTACAAACCGGCCTGACCTCGCTCACAGGACGATGGCCTGTTATGAATTAAGAAGTTCCAGTCTCTGGGAAGAATGTGTTAATAATTGTTCACAGGGGAAAAAGACAAGGAGAAAGGATTAAGAAGAGAGGAAGGGGTCTTTGATAAATGGAGAGCAGTGAAAGGAGCAAGATGGACAGGGAAAAAGACGCATGTAGGCCAATGAGACAGATGCGCTTTTAGGCCTTGTCTACATGTATCTGGATATTTCAGCAAATGTAATAAGTAAAGCTAAATTAAGAAAAGAAAGAAAGAAAAAAAACACACACACAAACCACTTGGGCTTCAGCAAGCCTATTTCTGAACATTTGGGGGCCAAACATGACATCATACATGTGAGCTCCCACACCCCACCCATGCTAAAAATATTTATTCTCTGAGATGTAAACAGTCATTTGAAGTGATTTGATGTGGAATGGTGCATTGTACAGAAACCCAGATTTTTTTTTACAGTGGAGGTGATAGGAACCAGGTTATGATGACTATAACAAGAAGTTACTCATTGTCTCTTTATCCCTTACTTTGTCTTGTGTGTGTTTATATGTAATGTTGAAAATGGTAAAACAACGGTGAATCTGAAAAAAAAATAATAAAAATGTTTTCTTTGGGTATTATTTGTCCTCACAACACCTGCATGTATCTCTTTGCCATAAATTGCTTAAAAAATACATTTTGAGACAAAATCATATCACAAAACTCTCTCACAAAACAATATCTCAGACATTGGGCAGTGTATTCATAACCATTTCATGTATTAACTTTCAGTGAGGCAGTTTTAGAGATATTATACACTTCCTATCACCACCACTGTGAAGAAATCTGGCTTGGAAAGTTTTTCTAGAATGGATGATTTCACATTAAACAACTCTGAACAACTTTCTTTAAATCTTAACCACTTAATTGTGCAGAAATTTGAAAAACAACTTGTAGAATTCCAATTTAAGAATATCTTTTTGATTTTATTTTGCTGTTTGGGGTGGAATTAAAGAAGTTTTTTGACAAGTGATAAATAAATTTGCATTAAATAAAGTACAAATTTGCGGCCTCATGGTGGTTCGGGGGGGTCTAAGCAACTGTACATACATATAAATAGCCATGGCCTTCAGCCATGTCAGAAATGGATGGATGGAATATGCAGAGATGGATGCTCCATTCATGACCATAATGTTGATGCCAAGTTGACGCCATAATGTTTTCAAAGAAGATGTGTTTTACACAGAACCACAAAAAGCATTTTGAAAGCTCCCTTTTATGTGACCTAAAACAGTGTTTTTCTGTGGACAGGAGGCCAAAACCACAGAGACACAGAGGAAAAACTGTTTTCAGAAATATCGTATACTTGAAGAAGGGGCTTACAGAGGAGCTGACACACAGGAAGAAAACGGATGGAAGAGGGAAGTGAGGGAAACAAAGTGGTGAAAGAGAAGACAGCGTGCAAGAAAAGTAGCGCTGCGGCGTAGTCTCGTTCTGAGAGTTTATTAGGAAGACGTCCTCTATCTTTCTCTCAAATGCTCTTAGTTCGTTTTCTTTTTCTTCCGCGGGTGAGAGAGAGGATGCTGGAGTAAAACGGCAGGCAGACCCAATCAGTCGAGCCCTGATGCAGACAGATAATTCACCCCTCCTGTCACATGATCGCCCATCAGTCGGGGAGATGGGGATGTATCGCCAGCAGCTCCTGGAATAATGGCTGCACCTGTTTACCGTGTCACCTCTGTTTGCTAATTGTCTCCTTGAGCTACATTGGGGAAGTGAGCGCGTCTCCTGCCTCTGACAGACGGGCGTTTATTTGGAAATCACATTACTTCCAGCGTGATTGTTCTTTTTGCTGTTTTTTCTCGCCTTCTTTTCTACCTTCGCCTATTTATTTATTTTTCTTTTTTGATGGCAAGGATGCGATGGTCGGGGGAGGGGAGTGGGGGTGGGGGGGTTGGAGGGAGGGAGAAGATAGTGAAAGTTAAATGAGTGTGCCGGGATACAGATTTCACATCCTGATTAGTCGAGGTGACAGCGCGCGGCTGAAAAGTTCACATCCACTTGTTTCGTCGAGGATGGGGCGCGTGACAGACAACTTTAATATCCTCCTCTTTTGGCGCCATCAGTCGGCATGCCAGCCAGTCGTACCTGCAGCCGGCGCAGGAAGAACACAGACAGGTTCACACGAGGGGGTAGACAAGCGCCTGTAAACAAACTCAGCCCAAGCAGGAGATGCAGCACCCATGTGTTTGATATACCTGTAATTACAGCTTCAAAAAAAAAAATAAATAAATAAATAAGTTGAATGCCGGCTCCGCACGTCCAACAGTGATGAGAACAAAAGCGGCAAAAAAGAAAATTCCTGTCTGATAATTGTCGTAATTTTCTAATACTTTTCACGACCCTCTTTTCAATACTTCAGTCACACATGTAAGGTCTTTACACACTGAACTACTATGATTTATTCAACATCAATACATTTATTCAAGTATGTGTATAAGTGATAGCATATTGCCTACCTGACGCTATTTTTCAGAAGGCAAAAAATGCAACATTGCTGTACTGGCCCACATCTGAGCGAACTCACTCATCCAGTCACTGTTGTCTCTGGCATAGGCACAGCAACAACAAAGACTTCATATCATCTGTGTCCCAGCAACACATACACATCACGGTAACTTATATTTTGATGATCATGAGTTCGATCTCCTGTGATGCCACAATCATCCGTGGCTAGGAGTGGTCTAGCTGTTTAAGATCATGAGTTTGAAACCCAATGTTGTTTTGTCACACCTGTGGCTGCAACAATCACAAAATGAAAAGTTCCTAAGTAGTTTGTGGCTTGGATGAATGGCTTTGTGTGTGTGGAAGTTCTGTAAAGCTACATTAGATTTGAGGATTTAGTGATTTGGAGACCCCTTTGGTGGAAATCTGTAACTGCACACAATGTGTAACTGATCAGATCCCTTCCCTGAGTGGACAAATTTTATGATGACGAGGTGTTCAAAGTGCATTCGAAGAGACACTGGTGAAGAACTTGTTTTCCAATGTAAGTGAGTTATCTACCGTTGTCATCTTATCTTCATCAGTATAATGTTGATTTTGCATTTCAGACCTAAACGTCAAGCATGTGATGTTAATATATGAAAAAAATCCAACTCGACATCTCTGATTTTTAAATTATTATTTCAGGGACTTTACAGAGTGACTCACAGCAGTGCATTCATACCATATTTAAGCATTTTTTTGACTTAGTAATATAACTTATAACAATTTTAACCAAAAAAACCAGACATACTGCAGCTTTGTACTTTAAAAAGGTTGAACATACTCTTCACTATGTAACAGCTTTTGGACTGCTTTCTGCACCACTTAAATACAAGAAGAACGTTTTCTGTGCAATTTGTGGCGGAAGCTTATCTGGATGGGCTGGATGTAATCGAAGCCTATAATGTTGCTCCACACTGGTTCAGGTGCAATAAAGACAAGAGCTGAGGCAGGCCAGAGGCTGCGCATGTGGTGAAGGGGACAGGGACACTTTGATGATGGGGGAAAATATGACTCCTGCCCCAGGTGACACTTTCACGAGAACAAAACATCTTAACATCTTTTCTTACCCAATCCACTCCATCAGCATCTATAGTGACATTGGTGTCATTGGGTTTGTTGCATAACCCTCAGTGTATATAACATACAACATGAACACACATGTTAACACAAGCTCACACTAATGCACACATAACAGGACTCCATCAGGCATGCGCACAGACTGTAGCATTGTCTACACTGGCTCATCACACAACAGTACTGATTTTTAGTTTTAGCGGTATTGATACACAACAGAAACTTAAAGGAGAATTTCACTGTTTTTCTTCAAATGCGTAACTAATTGGTTAAGTGATTTACTGTAAAATGCATTTTTCTAGAGAAAAAATCACAGTGGTAGTGAATGGAACCAGATGTCTGAAGTTCATAAAACAAATACTTCACATTTCTCATTAAACCACTCTGAATGGCTTTGCAAGGTATGTAATTTACTTGGTTTGAAATTGAAATTTTGAAATTTACATAATGAAACAAACAGCAAACTTTCTAGAAATCTCTCCTTTTGTGATTTTTAAGAGAACCAGAAATCACATCAAAACAAGCTGTACTGAAATTATTTTATCATAGACTTCAAATTTGCTGGTACCATGTAGTATCATCAACTTTATTAATGCAAAATATCATCTGATACTTTGATATATTTAGAAAACATTGACAGTGAATTTCAGGAATGCCACCCAGGACTAAATACACACACTGGAGTCATAAACACATACTCACTAGCATGCTAGAATGAGTTAATATACTAAATAATCTCTTTGCAATAATAACAGACGTAGGCTATTACAAAATGATAAAAGAAGGGATGGGGGTCAGGAAAAATGGGCTGCGGCCCCTCAAAGCTGTGAGTGTTACCCGATCCCGCTTTAAAAGGCTCCCGCTCAACGCTAGACAAATAATCTGGCCGGTATAAACTATGTGAACTACACGGCCTAAACTTGCTTTAAAGTAGCTTCTAACCCTGAGAGTGCAGGCCTCCCAAAGAGAGAGAGAGAGGGGGAGTGAGTGAGAGACATACACAGAGAGTCAGAGATGGGGCAGTCGAGTCAGGGCAGGGGCACAGATGTGGGGCTCTAAGAAGGCCACCCCCAGAGCCTGCAAGGGGAATTCTAATCACCCTGTACTATTTCAATAGAGCGCCAAGAGAAGCACACACACTTGCATGCACACACACACACACACGCGCATGCACACAAAGGCATGCTTGCCTTAAGTCACATTCTAAATTGGATCCCAGGAGCTTTTTCTCTACCTTGTTCACCAAAGGCATTGTGTATGTACTCAGAGTGCTTAGCATATGCTGGGTAACCTGAGCGCTCTTCTGCGCACACACACTTATATTGTTTCCAGAAGTTGTTGTCTGTTGTGTGTGATTGTGTGTGTGTGTGTGTGTGTGTGTGTGTTTCTCCTCCTCTTTTTCTTTCTTAAAGGCGTTTCCCATCAGGCACTTAATTAGATTCAAAACATCGCACGTATATCTATTATGATGCATCTCAAAGAAAAAAAAAGAAAACAAAACAAAAAAACACCCACCCACCTGGTGCGATTTCACAGAAACGCAACTTCAAGAACAAGGGAAGTTGAGAGAGAAATGGGGGGGGGGGGTTGTGAGGAGGGGGATGTTTGTAGAAAAGTGTTTATTTTTTCGCTTCACAACATTGTGAGAGTTTACCTAAAATGAGCTCTTCTGCCATTTTGTGTTAAACTTGATGAGTGACAGATGACACTTTATTTATTCAATTTTCTTAAAGCATTCATATGTCTCTGTTTTACGTCGTAACAGTTCTAGAATGTACGGGTTCGTGATACGGCACAACCATAACATCATATTCACGGTACATGGTGTATCACAATATTTTGTTTTTCTCTAAGCTTTGTGAACAAGCTGGAAGGAACAAAATGCACCAGCAAAACAGCAGTGCTGCATGATAAAAGGTCATACAGAAGTAAAATGACAGAAGAAATTTTACTTTTGCAAAAGAAGGCAACTAAAAAGGAATAGGTGGAAAAATCGAAATTGCTATACAAAGACTATACATGGGCTCTCTTTAATTGTCTTTCTTTTTGTGATACATGCAGTTGTTAAGTACTCTGTAGGTACTGACCATACTCACAATACACCCAGAAAAAGATACTGTGGTGTAATTTATCATGATAATAATAACATACAATCATATCGCCCACCCTTACTATGATACAGCCTACTATGTTGTACCAGCAGCATTACAACTAGACTCAATCTTCGAAAAAAAGGTGCCAAAAAGCACTCAGTTTGGAGCAATGCTATAGAACAGCCACTTTTGTTTTTTTATTAGAACCTTTTAATGCATGGTTCTTTGAAGGACCATTCTTGTAAATGCAATGTGCAAGTGTAAAGAACTTTTTTCAACTTTAAGAACCTCCATATAGGATACATTCAACAGCAAATAAAGTTTGTTCTTACACTTGCAAAAATAAAAGGTGCCAAAAAAGGTGGCTCTTTGCATGATGCCATAGAAGAACCAATGTTGGTTTACTAAAGATATTTTCAGTGGATGGAACCACCTTTCTAAGTGAGATATGTGAGTATGAAGAACCCCACAATGTAAAGAACCTGTAAATTGGTAAATAATCTTTACACAATGTGAAGGATCTTTAAACTTTTAAAATGTTCTACATACCCATAAATCTTTCTTTTAGATAAGGTTCTTTAGTGAACCAAAAGTGGTTCTATGACAACCTCCAAGAATCTTTTGTTGCACCTTTTTAAGTATAATTAAGTCCAATCCATACAATTTAGGAAGCCGTACGTTTTACAGTATATTATTTCACATAGAGCAATGTTGCTACAGGTAATATATACAGAGGTGCCATAGTGGTAGCTCTTCTGAAGCATTCTCCATGCTCACACACAACATGAACCACAGAGCAAGTGATAAGTAGGCATGATACAGTCAGTAAACTACTCTCAATATTTGCCTTTCTGAAGAACCTACACTTTCTTGGATGAAGACAGGTCCTATTACAATGATGCGCATGTGCAGCAAAATGTTAAAAGTAATAGGCAAAAGCAGTGAAGTGTTGACTTTACAAAGGATGCAAAGGGGGAAAATACACCCTCCCTCTCTCCTAACACCCCCCCATCCCACTCCCCCCACCGCTCTCTCGCCCAGCTCTCCAGCAGGCTGGCAGCCGAAGTTAACATTTTCACAGAGAATATTCCTTCCCTCCAATAGTGGAGCGTAATTCATTTTCCATCTCTGTTCATTAATCATTGTTAAAATTAGTGATCCATTTCTTCCACTCTGCCATCTGCACTCAGCTTCGTTACAAACATGACACCTTCCCGCATAATAAAAGCTGACAGGCACGAGGATGCCTTTCCAAATAGCTTTCTGCATATGTGCACCTCTACAACTGATGCCGTTGTCAGACAAAAGTAGGTTATTTAAGCAACACTCCTCGCTTTAACAATGCACAGGCACACACACATACAGATCACGGATAGCCACATCGACCAGATGCACATGCCTAGGAAGCAGACATCTATTTACATTTAGGCCAGATTGATCTACATACAAATACAAATAGTACACACAGGTTTAAACACACAAACACGCCATATATCTTAGAGACAAACATGCACATATGGAAATACACACACATAATCTGAAACGGAATGTTCTCAAATGTCACCTCCGCAATGTCTGGTGCATTTCCTATGGCAGGTAGCTAAAGTCCTGTAGTTCTGTAATAAAGTCTGCTTTAAACCAGCTTAAAGCAGTGAAGCATTTGTGTGATAATGTGCACATCCTGTATTTTACTTGCATTTAAGGTAATTTAATTTAATTTTATTTTACTTGTGATCTATTTTATTTTAATTTATGACCAATGCCCTTTTTAAACATCTTTGTGGGTTCATGGAGTCATAATGAATTTTTGCATAACCATTTTCCAGCCACCACTCATCCTTTCCCTTTTGCCTTTAAAACTGATCTATGTTCTGACTGGCTGTCCTGTATTATGCCTCAAACACAATCCAGACTGAAACAGTCCTTATAACTTCAGTGTGAATGGGAGGAGCTAAACTGCAGTAGACTGAATAGGTGGATGTAAATGCACTGTTTTTTGTGACATCACAAACACAATGAATTCAGA
This sequence comes from Pygocentrus nattereri, assembly GCF_015220715.1. NCBI lineage: Eukaryota > Metazoa > Chordata > Actinopteri > Characiformes > Serrasalmidae > Pygocentrus > Pygocentrus nattereri. Next base: position 22,191,671 of record NC_051235.1, on the reverse strand, counting down.
ACAGACTGTTATGTAATCTGAATTTTAATGGACTGAAAAGTGAACCGTACAGTTATGAACAGTTTTTTTTTAACTTTAACAGTGTTTGTACACTGCATCAAATTCATTTGAAGGAGGGAAAATTTAGCTTTTTTCAGCTTCTTTATTTTTCTTGAAGTAATTTTAGAGGTCCAAGCACTTTTTGCCTATTACATTTATTTATTCATTTATTTATTTATGTTAGCCTCATAATACATTGCCTATAGCACCAACACGTGCATATGTGTGTGTATGCTTCTGTGTGTGCGTGTGTGTGTGTGCATGTGCATTTGCATGTATGTTTTCTTACTTACTGCATCAGATTCTTATTCCAGTCCAGATGGGAACCAAAAGGAATGCAAAACTGCACTTTTGTGCAAAGAAATTATAATAAAATATGCTTAATACTTCCACCTACTCTTGAATGATATTTCCATTGGATATTACATATCAGAGTGACCTATTCTCTAGGCAGGTGGAGACAGACAAGCTCTTTGTTCTGTGCAAATGAGAGTGCATATTAATGTTACATTGTGTGCGCGTGTGTGTGCGGCTGCCTACATATTAAACTCAGAGTAGCATATGTGTAAATATGCCAGTGGATTGCGTATGTTGACGAGTGACTAAGTGTGCGTGTGTGTTTGTGTGCCTGTGCTGTACACTCGTGTGTGTGTCAGTGGGTGTTTAGCGCGGACCGTCTCAGTTGGCTGAGGAGAGCATGGTGGTGCTGATATAATGAGCAGTTTGGAGCAGATGATGCTCATGCGTTAGCAGCCAGAGCCTTTTGCCTCCATCCCTCCAGATCCAGAGCAGAAGCCTGTGTTTGCTTTCAGCAGGCCTGGGCTCCACTCCCTCCCCCCAGTGCCCCCCACTCTGTCCCAGGCCAGTCCATGGCTTCCCTGGAGCCTCCGGCCCACACTATTAATCTATATAATGCTCCTCAAAGAAGGGGCTTTTTCACACCATCCAGAGTTGAGCTCAAACACGGCCAGGAGCCACACCATGGAGTCAGCTGTCTACCCACCTGCTGTCTTATCATTGAGTAAGTAAACATATACATACAAGCAAATACGCACAATGCTGATATTTGACAGTATGGCTACAAAAAAGTAAGGTTGCACAATATATCACTGCAATATATAAGTGCAATATGGGTTAGAGATGCATAATAATATTGGAATCATGTTGATATTGTCATGTAATTGCATAATTTCAGCATCGGACAGATGTTTAGATCTAACTGATATTACAGGAGATATTAATTGCACTCCAGAAGCAGCAGCAGAACATTTAGGTTCACTTAGATTTAGCCCCAATTTGTATATTTTATAAATGTTTGTTATGTATTATGTAAAAATATCAAATATCAGTATTGCCCAAAATTCCTCTGTACATCTAGCATTGACCTATGCAATAGTTATATTGTAGAAGGCTGCAATCTGCATATGAGCCCTCTAACCAAGCACAGTGCACTTTACAATCACTTATGCCACATAACTGACTTACCAATTCACCTTTAATTCAATGCAAGGTGTATCGCAATCATGATATATAGTAATGTAATCGCAATACTAGTATTTGTGTCCATTTCATGCAGCCCTAACAACAAGAAGCGTTTAAAGCACATGTATGCAAATACACAAAAAGGTGGGAAAATTACAAGTAATAGAGGGCAATAAGCTGACATTTATCATTATTGTACTACATCACAGAGTCATGGCTGTTATCAATACTTATAGAACACTGACCAAGTGCATGTTTCATTAAAAAGAGAGCATGATTAAGCCTGTTTAACTGGATTAAGGGCAGCACAGAATGTAAAATCTTAAATAAAAATCATTATACTTTTACACTTTTGTTACTTCTGACATACAGTAGCTGAACTGTGTCAGTTTTATCACTAACTTCTTCTGTTAACTAATTTGATTCACGTTAACACCTTAAACCACAAGGCTTCCTACGTCAACCTACTCTTCAATTCCTTTCTCATAACTATTTAACTTATGCAGCTGTTTCATAGTACCATATATTTTAAAAGAGTTATTGAATTGCAAACCTTAAGCTTAATAACTGACAAGTAAGACTAAGGTTCAAGAGGTTAACCCCTAAAGACAACTACACACGTACATTTTAGCACACACACGCCATCCTGCACGTGCAAGCACATTTAATTTCAGGTTCTCAGCAGATCTGAATTCCAGAAAAAAAGAGGGATAGAGGCCAGGCCCCTCTGGACTGATTAGCATCATTTAAGAAAGAGCGCCGTGCAGAACAGCAGCAGCCGAGCCGCCGAGATGGGTGGCCTCTCCCTGCATTACAAGTCAATACCCAGTAAACTCATTTGAATTGAACACAGAGGAAAACCACTCCAGCACCCTGGCCCCTGCGCACATTTCTCCTTTCACCACCCCACCCACCGCCCACCCCCGACCTCCACATATGTACTTATGTATTCTCTTTTTTTTTTCTCTCACTCTTTCTTTCCTTCCAAGTGCTCTGAACGTTGGTGACCGCAGAATAGTGGCTAAGGTATGCATATACATTAAAAGTCGAACAATGCTTCTTTTCAAAAGGTATGAAAAACTTAACAAAAGAGAAAAGCACCACCACAACCAGCTCCCCCTCACCACCTCCCCCCAAATTAGATAAGCCATGCAAATGGCTTAAATTTTTGTAAAGCTTTTGAGAAAATCCTACTTATGGTTGCAATTGCGTGCCAAAAAGTTCATCTGGCCTGTAAATTTAAGCATGGATTACAAATATTCAAATCATGAGCTTACTGTTCAAATAAACATTTCCAACGGGGAGAAAGTTGCAAGGCATACACTTTCAATATAATTCCTTCCCTGGCATGGGCCGGCCCCTCGGCCCTAATAAAACAAAACCTCTCCAAAAAAACAAGAAAACAAAGAACGGAGTTAAAAGTTCGCCTAGTTTTTATTTTCATTTTATTCTTTTTTCTCTCACCGTCAAACTGAGTAAACAGTCCTGATGAAATCTGTTATGACTGCAATTGTAACCACCTATACAATTACAGTGGACTGGGTGAGAGAGAGTGCAGATGCTATGCTTGGGACGGTGAAAGAGACACTAACGGGTTATCTGAAAGAGAGAGAAAGAGACCGAGAGAGGGAGAGGAAGAGGGAGAGGGAGAGGAAGAGGGAGAGCGAGAGAGAGAGAGAGAGAGAGAGAGAGAGAGAGAGAGATGGCTTAAGCAGGTCAGCTGCTAGCCACATGCTTTGTGTTGCACCTCCTCTCCAAATCTTATACTAGCAAAGTATGATCCAGTCTCAACATAGACTTCAACAGTATATCAGTGCTGATCAGAGCAGACCAGGCTAGGGGTCTTCTTATAGCATGTCCTACACGGGACATATGAGAGTCCTTTTATGACTGACCTCATTTATCATGAGTCCCCAGCACTTTTAAAAGTAAAGAATCCTAACTTGGTACAGTTCTAGGAACAACCTTACATTTACCTAGAACCTCCACAGTATGTTGTCACTCTCAGAACAACCTTGTATGTCATTTTTTAAATGATTTTTATGAAGATTTCATGATGACTGAACCAGTGAAAATGGTCCAAAATTACATACAATAAAATCTTGTTACTTTAACTTGCCATAAAAGTTAAGAATCTCTTTCCCTTTCCCTTGTAAAGCTATCATGTTGGAGATATAACGTCTTATCCCACCAGTGACAATGTGCTTAAAAAGGTTCATCTCATTTACAAAGAAATACTGATTGAAAGGTTCTTTAAGGAACCTTTTTAAGGAAAGGTTCTTCTATGGCATATTTCAGTATTTCAGAGTCCACCCTGAGACGTTTCTTCAAAATTTCTTTTAAAATTTTCTCATTGAGATTTATTTTTGCTGCTTTTATTTTGTGATGACAGCATGGCAGCCAGTGTTACCCTGGGATTAGAATAGCCCCCTCGCTCTAGACCAAGAGCGCCGCATTAAAGTCTTCCACATTTGCAAAATTGCAAACAGATGCAACTCAAGTACCTGCAAATAATCTGCCAAGACCAATTTCAAAAGGGAGATTTCCAAATATGTGGAAGTCATTAGGACGCGTATTATTTTTGCGATGAGCAGGAGGCTCGCGCTGGCTCCAGAAGCAGATGGGTGCTGCTTTTATTTAGAGTGAAAAAAAAAAGAAAAAAAAGGCTAACATGTTATTCCGGCATAAATGAAGATATATAATGCTTATGAAACAATTACGCCCCAAATATTGAAGTTTCAAAGGAAACAAAAGAATGTCAAATTTCTTTTCATCATTGCCCGCCACAATCTTTCATCTTCTATGAGGCTGTGCTTTTTCTTCTTGTTGGTTTTTCACCACAGATAAGAAATGAGACAAAAAGGATCTAAGGATGATGTGAAAAGTAAAATATTAAAGGTACAGTTATTAGGTGTTTTTTCTTCTATTTTACGTTAGCTGCTTCATTTTTGCTTTTTTCACTTTTTCCTTTTTTATATTCTAGTAACAGCTTCTGAAGTTCTTGGCTCTCTCTTTTTCTCTGTCAGAAAAGCTTTAAAATACTGTAACCCTATGCCGCATTCTCTAATTAGAAATTTTTACCACCCAGCATTGCAATAAACTTCATTAGAATATACATGAAACAGGCTCCTTCCACTATTCGGCACACATCCTGAAGAGGAAAGGGAATATTCCATCCAAATGCATATTATTCTCCCTTGTCCTGCGTCTAATTTCAACCATTACCATTACTTTTCTCAGATCAAGTACATATTTAGGAGGAATAAAACAGGGTGCTTAGCCAGATGAAATATGGTCACCCTCAGAGAGGTAGAGACAGTTTCATAAAAGAGGCTTAAAAAAGCCAAAACAACAAAAAAACAACAACAAAAAAAAAACGATCGATCGAAATCAAGCTTCTTGAAACAATAAGCATTCAATCAGATTCTTCATAATTGTAACAGTAGGAAGCATTTTAGGCTTTGCACGCACAACACACACACATGCTCTGTTCGAAGGCTGACAAACAGAGGGAGGGAATGGAGGGGGGATCAAGTGTATGAGAATGCACTGAATTCAAATTTTGTTTCCCTAACCTACCCCCCCCCCCCCCCCCTCTCTCTCTCTCTCTCTCTCTCTGGGTCGCCCATATTATTCGTTTCCTGTCTCATTGTGGCTGGCAAAAGGAAAATTCTGTAATTGAGCGGTACAGAACATGTGCCCTCCCCACTCGAAGATGACAGATGGATTATAAAAACTTCAAAGGCTAGCATTTGGAGCACCAGGGGAGAGATGGTAGGTATTTGAACTATCATTCTTTACCCAGGAGACAATGGCTGCCTGACATGGTGCATACATCAAGGAACAGTGCAACTACACAGACATAATCTCTCTCTCTCTCTCTCTCTCTCTCTCTCCCCCTCTCCCTCTCTCTCTCTCTCTCTCTCTTTCTCTCTCTTTTCGCTATATATTTAACATCCTGTTATGAGCAACTTTCAGTCAAGTGCAGAAAACAAGGCACAGGGAGGGAGAGAGAGAGAGAGAGAGAGAGAGAGAGAGACAGAGAGAGAGAGAGGATAGAAAAGGATCAAGACTTACAGAAAGAAAGAAAGGGAGGACAGAGATGTGAAAAAGAGAAAAGAAAAACAGAGTCAGGAAGAAAGAAAAACAAAGAACTGACCTGAAGAGATAGAGAGAAAAAGAGAGGGAGAGAGAGAGAGAGAGAGAGAGAGAGAGAGAGAGAAGGGAGGGAGATGGATAGAGAAAGAGGAAAGAAAGGAAAAGAGGAAAGAAAGAGAAAATGAAAGAAAGAGAGAGAGAGGGTCAGGGAAAAGTGATAAAAGGGGAGAGATCAAGAGAGAGAGAGAAGGTGAGAAAGACAGAGAGGAAAAAAGTGAGACAGAGAGACAGAGATGGAGAAAGAGGGAGAGACAAGGAAAGAGAGAGGGAGAGAGAGAGGTAGGCCTCAGGTCTCATAGCGCTTAATACCACAGCACTCAGGTTTCATAAGCTTCATAACACACTTTCCATGCAGTCTTTATAAACAGCGAGCAGTGAGACACAAACGCGCCACACAGAGCGAACAAGCATCAGCATTTAACATCAGTGTGCAGCGGAAAGTATGTATTCATTTCAGAAACTATTTCATCTAATTATCCAGCTATGCAGGCTAGGGATAGCAGCACATTTGCACTCTGTGAGACCCTTCATAACAGAGCCGGTGCTAAGCGAAGAGCACTGGTGCCATCACTATCCCTCATCCTCTGCCTTGCTTTACTTATGGCTGTGATCTATTAAAAAAACATGGCCATCTGTCCAACTTCCTTCAGCACACAAGCAGCCTATGGGCAAACTACTTTTAATAATATAGAGACAAGACGCGTAGATGCCGCCACGCATACCTAATGGGTGAATATGGGACTAGGCCTGCAAATGATTGTTGCTTTCTATTAAGTAATGTCCTTGTCACTAAGAAATAAACTGAACAAACTAAAATGAAGAAACAAAACACACAAATATACTGCTGCTGAACAGCCCCAGCCCTTTAGACACAAAGGTCATGTCCATAGCGACAATTCCATTCTTGAATAGCTTTTAATAACCACCAGATAGAAACTGAGGTATAAGCATAAAATGTTATTCACTTCTAAGACCGAACTTATGGCAGGTTGGAAAACAATCCCTGCAGATTTTTTTCTTAAAAAAAAAAATTAAAGCATGTATGTATGTGTACATATTGTTGCTGTTGAAACAAAACCTTGTGTCTCCAAAATAAGAACTTTACAAGAGAAAAAAAAAACATATACTTTTAATGTAAGTCGATGGAACCAATTTTTTTTCTGCTACAGAAAAAAATCTGATGTCAATCATTGCAATAATGATCATCTATAACACATATAAACAACTGCTACATGCACTATATGTTTATACTAACACACACTAAGACGTCTGCACTTGTAAAGCTGGTTGACATTGAGCCTTGACTTTGCACTCCCAGAGCTGCCCTTTGACCTTTAGTTTGACCTCATAGAGCATGTGTCTGTGAATGCCCTCATGGATTTGCACTCTTGTATGCTAGTGTCTGCATGTGTGAATGTTTTTATGTGTGTATATATAAGCGTGTGTGTTTGTGTGTGTGTGTGTGTGTGTGTGTATGTGCGCATGCATGTGTGTGCGTGCCATCTGCAGCAGGGCTTGTTGTGTCGCCCATCCTCCGTGTGGTCACCTTTTCAACGTCCATCAGGATTTCCCACTTAATCCCATTGGATCATCCCATCACTGCTTAAAGGGTGTTTATGTGTAATGGATTCCATCTTCCTCTATTCACCCACCCAAACACACTCTCTCTCTCTCTCTCTCTCTCTCTCACACACACACACACACACACACACACACACACACACATATACATGCACTCTGCTTATTAATGTTGCTAATGTGTTCCATCAATCAGAAATATGATTTAGTGCATGATTTTTTTCTAGCTTCTACCTTTGAAATGATACTCATAATATGATTTGTAGTATAGTATAGTATAGTGTAGTTGAATACACTATAGTGTAGAATAGAACAGTTTAATATAGTATAGAACTGTATTGTGTCATCGCCACAGGCTTCACGCTGCGTGGGGAGCTTACTGGGATAGTCTTGCAAAGTAACTCTGTGAGTGTACCTCTCTTCCAGTTAAGGTGCTATTGCTAACACTGCTTTTGTTAACGTCCGATATATTTATGTGTTATATGTGCTTTACTGTGCTGAGCTGTGGGATAGTTAGAATGGGTGTTAATATCTACCATGAAGTGAAGTGGCAACTGGTGACCTTCCTATACTATCCTTGCAATTTCGCTTACTGTTGTCCCTTGCCGCCTGTTCAATAAAAGAGCATTTACCTGCGACTCTTTCTATGCTGATGCCACAGTATGCTTACAAAATAATGTATATTGCAGAATAGTATGCTTATGATTAGCGGTATCAAAGTTAACTTGTTAACACCATTAATTTTGTAAAGTCTTCAATGCATTTTCCTAATTTGACCCTTCAAAACATCAGTGGTTGCAGCCTGAAGCCCAGCTGCTTGCATTCTGTATGCTGTTATGAATCCATAACTGTACACCCATTCAAATACAATTTTTAAATGGTAACTTTCATTGGTGGATCTTCTGATAAACCAAAGTTGTTCCCAGCTACTATCATGGTGAATCTGTTAATCACTGAAATACATCAAGTTGCATCAAAAACAGCACTGGAGAATGCATTTTGAAGACTATGCTGGACAGTGCCTACAGGAAAAATCAATGCACAGCAAAGCTAACAAAGGAAATGTCAAAGTGGAAAGCTACAGTTCCCCTCAAAATGTAATGACGTCAGACATAATGTAGAGAGAAAATTGCTTATTGCTAATTGCTAGTTGGAACATGCACCCACTGTTCTTACTAGACATTAGTATTCAGTAAAACTTGAAACTGTACCTTTTTAACCCTGCATCCACACAATGAAATTAATGCTATTGAACATGAAGGAAAATGTATAGTATAGTGCAGTACAGTATAGTATAGTGTAGTATAGAGTATAGTGTAGTATAGAATAGCTGTATATAGTACAATTCTGTTGAAAAAACCTCACTATCACTGTGGTGACAAAACCACATAAGATGGAAATAGTAATTTAATGGTAATTTAAGGGAGGTGGAAAAACATTCTTAACTTTAATATGTTGCAATAGCAAGTAATTTTCTATTGGTTTCCTATTGGTACTGTCATTAAATGTGAACATAATGTAAATAAAAGTAGTATTTTTAAAGAGTGCCATTTTCCAATAGCACTAAAAAAAGAAACACATGGACATACAAGGTTTGGATATGACAGCGATAAACCTAAATTAAAACATTGTTTAAGAGGCGATAATAACAAAGTACACAGAATCTCACACTCAATATCTGGAGATCTTGAGAATGGTATTAATTTTCCACATCAGGTATCAGCCACCTTTCTCCTGATCATCCTCCATATTTTGCATCTCACTCTCTCAGCTCACCTCATCATGATGGCCAGCACTGTGTATGTGTGTGAGTGTGCGAGCAGTCTCCAAGCCCCTCCTTCCCTCTCATTACTAACTAACTGCGCTGTTTGATTAAGAGCGTGTTAAGGAAAGAAAGAAAAAAACACAGGCTGAACCTCCATAATTAAGATCACTCCCAAGATTACCCCCGACAACAAAAGCACCGAGAGAGAGGCGGACGAGCGCGGCAGAAAAAGAGGAACGGGGAAGAATGTGACCCGCTTCTCTGCACGCTAACGCCAGCCGGCCCCGGATCAATCATCCAGCCCAGCGGGACACAAGGACCCCCACGGCACACTCACTTGCGTTGGCACACACACCTTCACTGCACTCCCATTCGTATAGGACCCTTTAACACAGTCACACATGTACAGTAACTGTCCACCCTTCATTTATTTAATATCCAGACAAAGTGGCCATTAAGTACAAGTTATTCATTTTTCAGGAGATATTTCCTATGAGATTATATATAAGATAATCCACTTGCAAAAATATAGAGAAAATGGAACTTGAGACCTGGTAGAGCACCAAACCTGTCACCATCAGATAAACAGTACTTAAAGGAATTCAAGCTCCACTCTTGCTTCACATCTGAAAAAATCCACAGGTGTTTCTGTCCATTCATCCACTGTGAGATGACATCTCAAAACTGTCACTTCCTGAGAACATTTGCAAATCAATCAAAAATGCTGCTGGTGTTCCTAGAATAGTAGACTGTTCTGTAAACACCAGCCCAATCTCAACATCATTGAATGCATTTGGGATAAAAAAAGCTAAGACTGAACTTCTACAGGTGGACACTGAGTTTTAATTAGTCATTAAGTTTTAATATGTTTTCTGTTTTTATTTACTTCCCTTACTCTGAAAAAATTGCTTACACTTAACTCGTCCTTAATGGAAATTTTGACCATGAATCAAATGAAAGGTGGTCTCTGTCTTTTGCACAGTTGCTGTATATTCAGTATATTCAGTATATACTCTGGTACAAACACTGGCAAATTCAAGCAGATGCATACGCGCCCACATTTCGGTGGATAAAAGGGGAAAAACAGCAGATAAAAGGCAGCACAAAGATAGATGATCAGAATAAACTCAGTCCTAAATGAAGGAACTAACACACAATGGAAAATTAGACGCAGACAGCTTTCGTATGCAATAACACAAATGCATACACACTCATAAACACGCATGGGTGTGCACAAGGCCGCTGCAGGTGCTGTGGGACTCTAATGAAGACAAATAAAGGCGCGGGAACGCCTAGAAGTCCCATAATAACAAATAAAGATCAATACTGTTCAAGGGAGAATTATTAGCCAGCTTTGTGAGTTTTAGCCAAAAGCCTTTGGCTCTGATTTGCCCGTCTTGCTCATAACTTCCCTCGTTTCAGAATACGGCGCATCTTTATTTCTTTCTTTTACCTACCCCTCCCTCTGGCGACCCCCCCCCCCACAACACCACCCGGCCTGTACTGTGGCTGGGTGCTCAGTGAGGCATTGTGGGTTAAGTGGGAGGCTCAGAGGGATCATGGGAGGCAGCGGTGCCCCACCTGGGCCCTGAACCAGCCACCCCTGCGGTCAGAGGTCCACCTCCCTGACCATGCAGCCCCGGCGCCGCGCATTAGCCAGGCCCTCCTCTGCCTCCAAACTCAGCGCGGGAGGCCATTAATATAATCACAGGGATGTAGTGTGCGGCGGAGAGCCCCCGGGCTACAGCAATCAGTAGGGCAGAGAGAGAGAGAGTGAGAGAGAGAAATACATAAACGAAAGAAAAACTCTCCCAGAGCTTTCCTCGTCCAGCTATAGTGCCGAAACTGAAATGAGATCACAGCAAATCATCGCTCCAGTAGAGGATGGTGGTGGGACAAGGTGGGGGGGGGTTGTGTGTGGATTGGGTTTGAGGTTTTTTGCGCTTTAAAGGGGACCTCCCACGAAGGACTGATGGAAGGAGGGGGGGCATGGGGGCTATGAATCTTCCTCTCTGACTTTAGGTCTATTCTAGCTGGTTGATCTAGCGATGACTGGTCACAGTACCATCATCATGCAAATTTAAACAGAGACGATCTTTTACCCGCCTAATGACGGCCCACACGTACAGTAGAAAGTGTTAATTATCAACACCAGAGCAGGGGCCCCCTCGCATGCACAAGCCGTGTCGTCACCAGCTAAACCCATCATAAAAGTGTCTTTAGGAGCAGGCAATGTTCATGTAGCTCTGATTCAGCCATGTATCTGAATATAAGAGCTGAGTATTAGCAGAAGTTTCATTGTTTTTCACTAAGGAATGATTATACATCTCAAATATGTCCTGTACATCAAATGTCTGTGGGCACCTGGCTTTTTTCAAAATGTTTTTAATAAAGAAGTATGCTTTATGATAACTTGTTAAAGATGCCATTCGCTGCAAAACTTGGAGAACGGCTAACCTGTCTGGCCTTAAGAACACATAAGTTATGCACTTTATCCCCTTGTTGTGATGTCAGCACTCATGAGCATTCAAAGCTTTCACCTCTGTGAACCAGCTTTGGGCTGAAAGAGTTTAGCCCAAAGCTGGTTCAAAGAGTGCTTTTAGGCAAAACCTATACTTCAAACACAAGAGTATTGCAAAATATGCCCAACAAATAGCTGTTTTATGTACTTATATAATTACATACTTGAAAATGCAACTTCATCCAAAACATTCTAAAAGAAAGTAAGGTAGCCTAGGTGGGCAATACAATGATTTTCCTCATCACTGTGCTAAAACAAAATGCTTTCCTGAACATGTTGAGGACATCGTCAGTACTTAAAGAATGGTGAACTGTATCTTTCATTACAAAGAGAGCATAATTAATACTTTTTATCTAGATTTATATTTGCTGAACATAAATTATTTCACTCATACTTTTTGAGATAACCTGCCACCGTTAGGGCACAGAGCAAAAATCTTGGATCTGAAACTTCTACCACTGCGTTTTTGGCTGTGCATAGTATCCAATAGAGTGGGCAGGGACTCAAGGGAGGGAAGCCTAAATGATACCTCCTGTACACCATGGCTTGACCTTGGGAGCCTCGCAGTGATTTGGCTATTTTTGACACGTTGTAGCATAACTGCAGATACAGTCTGGGTACTGCATTCAAACATAGGCAAAAGTTCTTTCATCCTCATCCTGCTCTTCAGCCCAGCATAGGGAGGGGCGGTGATTGGATCATCCACATATGTCCGGGTTGATCCATACTGACAGCCTTATTTACCCAAACCGGGGCGAGAAAAACGAAGCAACTTTCCCCTCGCTCACCCTCTCTTCCCTCACTTAACTTAGCTTTCTCCCAATTACACCGATTGGCACAAACGCCATAACAAAGAGATGAAACAGGCAAAGTAAGAGACAGACAACAACGCCTAGTGATCAAGGCTAAAAAGAGAGAGGGAGAGGGAGAGGGAGAGAGAGAGAGAGAGAGAGAGAGAAGGGGGAGAGGGAACAAAAACAAAAACAGACAAGAAAAGGAAGGGGAGGGGGCTGATTTGCGAAAATCGTCTGAGATTGCAGGAGATATGTTAAGGGTAAGCTATAGCAGGAGGGGGAAGGAAGCATCTTAAGACTTTAAAAGACGTGTAAAGGAAGCCGCGCGTCAGGGGAATTCTCTCCAAGAGGCCTTTTAAAATTCACCTCGGTAATAACACAGATAAATAAAGGCAAATTCCCCAAAGTAAATACTGTTTAACTCTCACCTTCAGCAGCAGTTACTTAAAACACTCTTCACAGGACTGACAGCTCTCCACAAACAAAGCAGCCAGGCTGCTACAGTATAGCGATGGCAGGTGAGATGTATGTGTGCATAAGAGAGCGAGAAGGAGAGAGAAAGAGAGAAGGATGTGTGTCTGACAGAGAGAGTGAAAACGGCAGCCATTCCTTTGGAGGCCTACATCAACATTATTTCATGTTTGATATGATAATTCCGATCCTTGATCCAACTTATCTAAACAATGCCATGAATTTCTCGAAAAGCCTTCAAGCTAACCTTCTACTGGAAACAGTAATCCATAAGATAAAAACTTTGTTTTTTCTTGATTAACACCTACATATGGACACCCACACTTCAGATCTCCTCTTAATAGTAACATACATTAAGATGCAGTTATTTATTAGTTTAATAGTTGTTAGTAGATCATTTAAAGTACCAACTGATAATAAGAACTTGAACACGTCTCACTCTCAACAATAAATGTTGGTTCTTTGGAATGATAGCAAAGAAGAACCACTTTTGTTTCCATGAAGAACATTGTATTGGATTGTTCTTTAAAAAAAGAAACATTTTTCTAGGTAAAATGAGGATCCTTTTATAAAGGTTCTTTGAGTACTATTTTGCCCTATAACAGTTTCTTTTTGTGTTATTTTGCCTTATAATGCCTTGCATGTTCCTCTATGTCATGAATGTATTTTTATACGTTTTATTCAAACAAAAAACGCCTTAAAAACAACAAACAAACCTTAGCTGTTTTAGCTTAGTTGTTCACACTGTGAAGAACTCTGACTCGGTAAGTTTATCTAACCTGGCACATCATATCAAACCACTTTGAATGAGTCTGCTTGCATTTTAATTTAATTATGCAGAAAGTTTGGAAAATCTGTGGAATTCTCTTTTAAAGAGCCTTCGCATAATGTAAAGGTTCAAGATCATACAACCAAACACCATTTAGATTTACATTAAATTCTAGGACATTGCAGAACATTCCAAAAAAGTAAGACATTAGATAGTGTGTGTGTAATATAATGTCTGAATATGTGGTAGTGTATATGTGTACATGTGTCATTCTCTCACAATCACAGTAGCATTTTGATGTCTCCTTCATACAAAACCTCCTCAGAATGCCTCGTTCAGCTATAACGTTTCTGGACCGTCGCTTCCCCAAACGCACACAAGGCTTGGCATGACTCAACCAGACAAATATACACATACCTATATACTTAATATTTGTTCTCAAAAAAACCCTGCTAGCGTGTTGGCACACCCGTGTGACACTGCAGGCCTGAAAATGTGGATTGAGGAGGGAGCCTCTCACAGAAGAGCATGTGTTCAAAGCTTGGAACGTTCATTAACATTCAGACCTACTTATTTACTTTTGCTTTGCCAGAAAAACAGTGATACTCTATTAGAACTCTCAGTAGGGCAAAAAATCATGTTTAAGATGCATGGTTAAATGCCATGTTTCTTTTTTTTTTGTTTGTTTGTTTTTTTTTCAACTTAAATTAGATTTTCAACTAGGCACTTGAGAGAAAGACATGCTTATATTTAGGTATATTAACGATAAAGTAACAAAAATGGAATCAGGAAAAACAAACCACATTAAGTGAAGCAAGTGTTCAAAATGCTCAAGGTTTTGCATAATTTGCTAAATGAAACATTTACTTGGATGTTTTTAACTTGGGACAGAATACTATTAACAAACTGCACTGTTGCATCATACTGTATTGCATTGTGTTGTACTCTATTCTCTTCTATTCTATTCTGAACTGTTCTATTCCACCAAGTTCTTTTCTATTCAATTCTGCCCTATTATACTCTGCACTACTCTATTCCACTAAATTGTGTTCTATTATATTCTGCTCTATTCCATTATATTCTATTGGATAGTACTTTATTCTATTCTATTATACTCTGCACCCCTCTATTCTATTGAATTCTATTCTGTCTACTCAGCACTGCTCTATTCTATTCCACTCTATTCTATTGTATTTTCCTCTGCACTCCTCTTTTCTATTCTATTCAACACTGTACTACTCTATTCTATTCTATTCTTAGACAGCATGAGTGTTAAGGTCAGATAAGTAGATATAGACCTGCTGTCCTCATGTTTCACTTCAAAGCTCAGAGAGTGATGTGGCGAAGCATTAAAGAGCTTTGCAGACAGCCGGTCATTTCACTGACTGCTATCGAGCAGCAGCTATCACCACTGCCACACACACACGTCTCTAGCAGCTTGTTCAAGAGCACGGCGCAGATACGTTAAGTACATCACCCCCTCTTTCTGTCAACGTCTCTATCTTTCTCTCTTTCTGCCACCACTCGCCTCTGTTCCTCTGTAAACCATCTCTATTTCTCTCTCTCTCTCTCTCTCTCTCTCTTTCCCTCCTCCCATTTCTCGTCTGTCCTCACATCCTCTCTCTCTCTCTCTCTCTCTTTCTCTCTCTCTTTCTCCTGCTAATTCACAGGGTCTGATCTGTCTGTGCGGCTGGAGACGCCAATGCTATCATTATCAGCCAATTCAGCCAGCCGTTAAATGGTGGAATCAGGAGACATTTGCTCTCCTCCACTATCGCTGTGACATCATTACCGGGAGAATCAACAGCACAAGCACTCTGACCGTGTGTGTATGTGTGTGTGTGTGTGTGTGTGTGTGTGTGGACTGTGTGGTGCTTTTGCTGGTATAAGCAAGAATGTGCCTAAATGCACAGACAAGGGATGGTGTTTTAAGTTGGGGGTGCCAAAATTTTAGGCAGCATACACAATTGATGTTCACAGCAGTGTGATGCTATATGATATGCTCTCTCTTTTTCTCTCTCTGCTATGATGTGGTAAGAGACAATAAACATACAATTGATATATCAAACCACTGATGGTCACCCTGCTCACTCTCAACTACTCTGAATGAACTGTATGCAAATAAGCTGAGCAGCATCCAATCAGACTGCTGATATATGGTATTCTGTCACACTCACACTGGTACTCTGAAGATTCAACATGATCTTTTGTTTTGTGTGAGGTTTGATTCATTGGAACAGAAAAAGCACCACCAGTGCCACATTAAAAAACTACTAAAAACTATGTACAATTGTTTTTGTTCAATGTTTCACATACTGTGCTGCACCGAGTCCAACTCAACAGGAGTTATGCTCTATTTGCAATGAAACATGCAGTTGGCCAGTTTTCTTTAAGGCCTGAACAGCATATTTTAATGTAATTTAACACACACAATAACAATAAAATATCAACATACTGCCCACCTCTGTTCCAGCACACATAGAGCAGGAGATATAATGGCTGAAAAAAGTATTTATTATTACAATAGCTATATTTTTTATGTTTACAAACCAATAATAGATTGCATTGAGTTTCAGAACCTGCCTAACTTATACACCTGCTTATGTTTATGTTTTAGTGCCATACCCCCAAAGCTGAAATAGCTGAAGAGGAAAGTGATTTACAAAAAAAAAAAGGTTGCATTAACTTAAAAAGTGCATGCATGGCTCCTTGAAAATCTATAAATAAATGTATAAAATTGCATGGTCATTGAAAATGTATAAATTAAAATGCAAACTTCACCCTAAATCAAGAGGTTAGGTTTTTAATATGCTCAGATTAATATTATATATCTCTTTAGTAGCAGCAGTTACACTATTCCAACAACTCCCTTCCTGCATCCCTGTGTGTATGTATGAATGTGCATGTGACTATGTATGTGTGCAACATAAAGGGAGATGTTCAAGAAACATAACAATAATAAGGGCCTACCTGTGAGATAGAAAGGCTGTAGCAGAGAGTCAGCAGAAATTTCCCAAGTGAAGAACCTAGGGAGAGAGAGAGAGAGAGAGAGAGAGGCAGAGAAAGAGAGAGAGGCAGAGAAAGAGGGAAAGAGTTAGAGAGCCGTTTGCCCATGCAGGCTAAATGACAGCTATGGCACTTCTGCAGTTTCTTTTTTCATGTCTCCTTCCTGCTCTCGCTGACTCTCTTTCCTCTCCATAACATCGCTCTAATAGCCACCTGTGAACCACGCAGCCACATGATCCACTCGGAGGCTGCTGCAGAAGTGTCACCCCTGTGTCTCTGGCCCTCTCCTCCTTCAAGGATAAATCATCATCGTTTAGCTAATATCCATTTTTAACCTTGCTCTCTGATTAACAGCACCCATCCACAACCCCCACACACCACCCACCCACCATACAAATCCCCCACCCTACACTGCTGCTAAATGGCTTTCCACTATTTTTATATTGCTTTTTTTTTTTTTTTTTTTTGCTTTCACTTTTAAATGATAGGTCCTTCAAAGGCAGGACAAATAACATTTCATTAACCATGACTGTCACGTCGGATTGAAAGTGCCACTATCAGCATTTTAACCTTCACCTGCTCGAGTCAAGGAAGAAAAGAGAAAAAAAAGGAAACGACATGTGTGCTTTAATTAACCAATAAAACAAAATACCCTCCCAGCTCAAAACAAGAAGGAGAGTAAAAACAGAGGTTATGGAATACCAAGCGTATGCACTCTAGGAAACAAAAAAAAAAACTTTGCCTTTGCAAACATTAGGAACATAATGCACATGCAATAGGTAACAAGTCATGCTGACAAAACATGGCATTAAGTGCAGAGAAAGACAAAATTCAGGCCAAAAAAGAAACAAACATTGCACTCTGGATCCAAACAGCCCGGCACTCGTCTAAAATCTGACTGCTCATGATTAGAAATTGTCAAAATATTTGTGACAGAGGAATTCCGACAGGCCCATCTTCGGCGAGTAACAAGTCGAGAGAATGAGTGGAGACAGAAAACCTAAAATCCCCCAGGCTAAAGAAATCCAGCTATTGTAGTAATAACCCGTGAGACCTGGCTGGGAATGTACAGCTTTCAGAAGCACTTCTCATCCTATTTGTAGCACAGCTACTGATGTGTGTGTACGTGAGTGAGCGAGTGAGTGAGTGAGTGAGTGTGTTTCTATGCGCGTGTGTGGATGTGTGAAAAGAGAGAGAGCACGTGTAAAGCACAGGTCACTTTGCTGCTCTTGCTCTTTTAAACATCACTATTTTTTCCAACTTCTCCCAACAAATACTCGCGGGGGTCTGCCCATAATTCCAAAATGCATTTTTTTCCCTTCCTCTCCTCTATATTTTTTCCTCTTTTTTTGTTCCACAAGGCAAGTTTCATTAAAGATCCAATTATGCAAATCAGGTCCTGAAGAGCCAGTTGAATATGCAATATAATAGTGTACAGTAATAGTTCAACACAATATACGGCATCAGGGGCAGATTTACGAGGCAACATAACTGCTACGCCTCCATCCTTTGGAGAAAACCTCTTGATCATAATTAAAGGTGCAGGGGCCCTCTTTACTCTAGTCCCAGCAGCCATCTTTCTCGGACCCCTTGAGGGGGGACCCCGTGCCCACGCTGTGGGGGCCCACCCGCCAGGGTTGTGACCCGGAAACGGCTCAAGAACAGGCATCATTAAAGTGCCTCAATTATCTTGGGACGTCTCTTAGCGCATATGCCCATTTCCTTGGCTTGGCCATCAGAGGTATCTAGCGCTATCTGTGGCCTCCCTGATATTTGCCTGTATTTTATAAGCTCTGGCGAGAATGCAAACTAGCATAAGCGCTACACGCCCAGGGCTGTTGATTGACAGACAGTTGCCTGGTTGCGCAAAAGCCCTTGTCTGCCGAGATGACATGGCTGTAATTTTGTGCTTCTCACCCGCTCCGTGGCAACTCATCCTGTCACCCTGCCACGCACAGCAAATTTATATAAACCAGCTTTTAAAAAGTATGTCCTCTAAATTCAAGAGCAATGAGTGTGCATACACTCTTAAAAATAATGATGACAAACTGGTAAATGTGCAAGGGTGAAGAATCTTCACATAGTTTAAAGAACCTCCATGTAAAGGTTCCATACAATTAAAATTTTTTCTATACTGTACATCAAAGCCATTCAGAAAAATTCCTTTTCAAGAGTTTAGAACTGGAGCACTAAATGACTAAATGACCAAAACCAAAACATTGGCTGGTGAAGGTGGATGACAGAGTGATTAGGTTGACTATCATTGACTAAGGGACAAGGTCCAAATCGAGGCTGCTTCTCTCAAGGCTGTGTAAACCCAAACCACTGTACACACTCTGCTACCGAGTCAATGAGCAGAGCGACTGCACTCGGGTCGCGCCACAGGACATCCCTCCAAGTCACACCTCCTCACACAAACTGTCCAGACGGTGAATGGCTGCAATCGAGGTCCATACATTTTAGTTCGTTTTCACACATCAGAAAGGATCATAAAGGCTCATAAAAAGTGTACACTGCAGTGCCTACACTGCTCAAAACTGTCCACAATGTTACATGATTTTTGAGAGGAGAGTTCAATACAGTGCTGGATAAACTGTTTCATGGTCACCTAACAACGGAGCACTTACAAGTGTAAACCTAATAATTTGGCAACCTAAAAAATGGAAAAAGTATGAAAAACAAACAAAAGTTTGGATTAAAAAGGACTTTATTTATGTATTTATTTTTTAGGGTTGGGGGCTGTGCCACTTAATTTTTAGGGTTGGGGGCAAGTGCCACTTAATTGGTTCTGAACTATTTAAAATATCACACTCAGTCCTAAGAGCTTCAACCGTATTCCATCAGATGTTTATGTATATGCTCTCTGTATGATAAACCCACACTTCTAAATTCCCACTCTGTCCGTCATTCAAAACAGAACAGAGAAGAATGGTGTGTGTGTGAGAGAGAGAGAGAGAGAGAGAGAGAGAGAGAGAGAGAGAGAGAGAGAACGAAATAGCGAGAAAGAGAGATTTCTGCCCAACCATTCTCTTTCTCCCAGAGGAGGGAATTAAGAGGATGGGGAAAAACTTACTTGAATATGAAACATCTGTACACATCTGTTCAGCTCTATCATCTGCGCTCAAGCTAGATTTTTTAGCATGATGCATGCTTATTCTGCATTTCTACATAGTATTCCTGAAAGCAGTATTACTCGATACATATTTTGCTGATGGAAAAGTGCCTCAGAGTGGGGTAGAGCACACTGTATTATCTCTGGCCCCTTGTATCTCACTCTCTCTCATTCATTCTCTCTCTCTCTCTCTCTCTCTCTCTCTCTCTCTCAGCAGACAGACAGACGCTCCTTCTGGTGGCACCCTGGCATGAGGCAGTGGAGACAAGCTCATCCGTCACCACCTCATCTGTCAGGGCACTCTTTATTCTTAGATCACACACTGACGTCTGTGATTAGCCTGCTCAAAAACTTCCACTCTTTAGACCCCTCTCTCTCTTTCTCTCTCTCTCACAGTCTCTCTCTCTTCAGCACTCATGAACACATACAGAATGCCTAACAAATCAGCACTCAACTATAAATGACATGCACAGCATTAAATGTTCTTTTTTTCCAACTATAATTATTTGCTAAAGACAAAAGTTGACAACTGTCAGTAGTTACAAACTAACTCCCATTTGTATGTTGCAAGCGATGACATGATGAACTGTGTCTTCTGCACCACATGATGGATATTGAATGACGGGTCTTACAAGCTTAATCAATTGAGAAAGACAGGCCTAAGAGTAATGTAAGGCACTCCAGCTCGAAATGTGCGCTGCTGAGACAATACTAAAAAGGATTTCTACTACAGATCAGTTCTGAGCCACACCCTGACTTATAACACGCTATTCAGAGAGGCAGAGCAATAGTTGTAACTTTGAAGTGACTGGCAGCATATTTGTGGATGGAAAATGTATTGTCACTGAACAACAATGACAGCAATGACATATAATAATAATAATAATAATAATAATAATAATAATATTATGTGCAACTTATTTTCCATTGATTAGTTGATTAGTTGAATTTGTGAATTATAAAACCTAACCTACCTATTTAAATATATATATATATATATATATATATATATATATATATATATATATATATATATATATATAATTTATTTAGAATAATCACAGTTATTAACACTTCTTTTAATGACTTACCATCCTCATCTCCCAGTGTTATTTTCAATAGGGATAATATATCACCCCCTTTTTTCCCTAAAGTTAACTTAACCTTGCTCATCAAGGTTACTAACAAGCCTGAGCACATACTTGTGCCAGTCTGTGCGTATGTTAGCCCCCGAGCACCTTGCGAGCACCCCAAACAAATAAACACGACTCTCGGGGCGTGTAGGGGATTCTGCTGCCACTCGGGGAAAGGCCTTAGTAGTCTTCGGAGCTAAAGAGGAAAGGGAGGGAAGCCGAAAGGGAGGGGTGGTGGGGGAGTGAGGGTCCGGGGGTCTCCACAGCACATATCAATTAATACCTAATCGTCCCGGCCTTGCTGCCACCCCGTCCCCCCTACCCCCACCCCCAAGAGCAGCCTGGCTAGGGCTCGGGCATCTGGAAGACAATTTCCTCCAATTAAAAGGAGCGGAGAAGCATTTAAGTGTGGAATGGCTGTTTGATCACGTCTCCAAGGCTCTAGTGCCGGATCCAGTCGGCTGAGCCGGAGACTGACAGGCCCGGAGAGAGAGAGAGAGAGAGAGAGAGAGAGAGGTGTAAGCAGGGGCCACTTGCCCCACTGGCCCCACTGCCGCCTTCAGCCATGAGCCTTGGTGCTGGGATGAGGAGGTGTACCGCTGCACACCGAGCGAGCGCACGGACTTTGTAGAAGACCTGGGGACACGCTTGTGTTGCCTGCTGCTGCCAAGTTCTAGTTCTAGCATGCAACACACACTACGCTTTCCTCCATGACGAACAAGCAAGCGCAAGACGCATATGTAAATGAGAGCGTACACACCAGGGAGGAGACATTTTGACAGGATTGGCTTGGTCTGTTTAGCCCCGTCGAACTGCTATCAGTTCCATTGGCAGAGCGTATTCACAGGAGTCTTCATAACACTCCCTCCTTCGCTGCATTTAAATGACTTGAGCATTTTTCCATCCTCCCCCCCCCCCAAAGCAAAATTAATATCTGATCATGGAAGGCATCAATACACTAAAACTCTTAGTGATAATACAATTGCAGTGACAGTGCAATTGCTGCTATTCTATTTATATGATCAGCAAAAGTACCAACGTAATTAACAGCAACATACTTTGTTTCGCTTTAATTTGGCATAATACATTTATGTTAATTGTTCAAATATAGGTACACATTTTCCCCCTAAATTAAGTGTAGCACTACAGCTGTTATAATGTATTATGATAAGGGAACAAATGCATAAAAAGTCTCATCCCTGAGTTTTTGAAGTTCAATAAAAGTAGCAAGAATTAAAACTCACCAGCCTAAATATGACGGCCTAAGCTCAGTTCAGACACACTTTCATATCAGCACACAGCATTAGTCTCTCTTCGTTAATTTGCTTCTGCCTTATTGTATTCCACTTAAAGCATCAGAATGCAGAACGCAACCCTTTCAACTGGATCTCTAATTCTGTTTCATTCGCTCCATCCCAAAAAAAAACTGGGGTCACGTCACGTCACAACCCCTCAAACAAATGCAGGTTGTAGGTTTTTTTCAGGGTCTGCACCTCAAATCAAAAAATGAAAAGAGCTGACAAAAATGTCTACGCCCAGACACTATTACAGACATAATATCCGCCCTGCAAATACCATTAAACAATGACGCTCTCTTACACATTGTACATCTGCACACCCTGCTCCTGTCTCTTCCCTTTAACTGTGAATAATAATAATCTGAGGGAGGAGGTAAACAGTCCAAATCCAAAACAAGCAGCTCGTGTTTCAACCATGGAATATGCAGAAGTATACAGTTATAAAACAGGACTGACATTGAAATTGAGTTAAAATAAAGTAGTGGTCATTGGTTATTAAGTGTCTCTTGTCTAAGTCGGGGTCTCCTTATTTGGGCTCATGTCTTTTTCTTAAAAAAAAAAAAAAGAAAGAAAAAAGAAAGCTCAGTCAGGACAGTAGAGCACCTGCAGCTAAGAGATTGTAAGAAGAAGTGCATTTCTGCAGGTGTATACTGACTTTTGAGAATATTTCTAATGAGCAAACTGCCTGTACTCACTACTGGAGTGAGAGCACATCCTCATCGTCCTCGTTATGTTTTAAGTGCTCACAATGGCATTTTAAAAAAAAAAACAGATTATTGAACAGGAATGCACAAAACTACACTACATATAATACTGCAATTACTAATGACGTGGCCCCATAGAAAAATACAGTGTTAAGTACACGCCTGTACTTAACTGTCCTGTCATATTTCATACAGTTAACATCGCAGCTCTTAAGCTGAACCCACTCAACTTTCGCTATAATTCCAAACCTAACCGTCCTTTTCACAACAATATTAATAAAAAACACAGATTTTTTCGTGCACATTTCTATTATTTTTTAAACACCCCCCCTCCCCTTTCATCGCTTATTGAATAGCATCGTTGCTCAAAACCAAGAAGAGGTCGATCAGAGCACAAAATGGCAGAATGGCAGCTTTCACCGGCTCCTCCATCACACGCGCACACACTTCCACACACACTCACACACGGTGTGCAACTTTTGATCTGAAAAATCCACACGGAATAACCAACCCCCCAACGCCCCCCCCCCCCACCCGCAAGCCAACCTCCCACCCACCCCCTACAAACTCCTCGTGGAGGGAGGGGGCGCTGAACGGAGAAAGTTTGAAGCTCAGAAAAGTTTGGAAGCTCCTTACAGTCCCGCTGCTTCCCCCCTCCATCCACACACATCGCACGAGAGACTCGTGGACTTGAAACTAAAAAAAAACGCAGCGTGTTGACTTTAAGACTGACCACTTGCTTTTGCATCCTGCCCTTTTTTATTCCCGCTATGTCTTCACACTGACAAGCCTCACACGAGCCACTGGGACTTAATCGGCCCTCGTCTTCCTTCTGCTCTTCATCAGCGTCATTACAGCAAATCATTACAGAAAAGCAAACGGCTGCTCACGGGAAAGTAGCAGACTGTCCTGAACACACACACACACACACACACACGCGCGCGCGCGCACCACTTCTTACCTTCACGTTTGAAAGAAAAGTGCCTGAAAGCTCGCCGTAAACGCAGCGGTTCACGTCCACATGATTGAACTGATCAGTTCATTTTTTTCTTCTTCTTCTTTTTCTTCTCTAACACTGAAAAAAGAGAGGAGGAGAAGCAGCAGGAGGAGGAGGAGGAGGAGGAGAGGTGGTGAGGGAGGGGGTGTTAAAAAAAAAAAAGAAAAAAAAGTAGCTGCTCTTCAAGACCTGTTAGGGAACGGTGCGCTCCGGGATCCCCAAACAGCCAAAAACAGGACCAGGACGCGCAACGAGTTGAGAAAAAAAAAACAAAAAAAAACAAGCGCCAGATAAACAACAACAGCACCGACGACAAAGGCGCGTCTTATTTAATTCTCACCGCTTTACTCTTCCAGCCCAGATCAATTCAGCGGACAGTGGACAGTGGGTTCCCCAGAGCATCCCGAAGCCATCGCGAGACTCCCCCTATCTGGAGGCTCCGGCGCGCCGCGTTACGGAGCATTGTAGCCGAGCCGGCTCGCTTTCTTTCTCTTCCCCTCCTCCTTTCTTTTCTTTTTTAGCGCGTGTCTTTTCTAGCCTTCGACTCTCCGAGCTTCACGTGGGTCAACCTCAGTACCTCGAAGCGCCTCGCTGACCTCCTCTAACCCCCTCTAAAACACTCCTATTAAACCGTGCCCGTGCTCTCTCGAGCTCCTCTACTCGCTCTGTCAGTGCTGCTGCTCCACACACACACACACACTCCTCACACACACACACACGCTCGCTCGCATACGCTTCGCGTGCGCGAAATAAGAGCAAAAGCGCACGGGTGGGTTTTTAGGTTATTCCTAAAAGAAGTACACGCGCTCTTACCTTTAGTGGAGTGCTATCCCGAGCGGTGGCTCGAAAGAGGGAAAAAGGGGGTAGACAAAAAAAGAAGGGGGCAAAAAAAAGTCCGGGGGGTGAAGCAAAGCGCGAGCTGTCCCGGGCATCCGCGAGCGCTCCGTCTGCTGCTTCCGAGCAGTAATGAGTGATATAAAAACGAACGACGCGCTGCACTGGAACCTGGTGGCGTGTTTTAATGGGAATAAGCTCAGTTAGGATGCCAATGGCGTGCATACGAATGCACAATGCCTTTTTTTCCCCCTCTCTCTCTCTCTCTCTCTCTCTCTCTCTCTCTCTCCCTCTCTCTCTGTGTTTCCTTTCCTTTTCACCCTCCCTGATTAGAATCAGGAATCTGACCTTTGTGTTTTTAAAACAGATGCATAAAAAAAATAAAATAAATAAAATAAATATTAAAATGAAGCATATGTAATGATGTGTGATGTGAAGAGCACCCAAGTCCATTCTCTATTTAAGGAGTGAGGAAGAAAAAGAACAGATAAATAGAAGTATGCATAGAGATAAAAAATGGTATTTTTGTTTGAGGGGGGTACGAAAAGTGTGGCACAAGAGTGTGCAAACTTTTTTGTGCGTAAACTTTTTGCACTCCACTACACTAAAGATGAGGATGGTCTAACAGCTTATGCTGCTTGTACAGAGGTGGGCTGGTGGTGCTGGTGGGGGGAGTTCCAATAACACAATCATACATTCAGTGCGTCCGAGTTGACAAAAGCTGCTGCTTCAATGGACTCTTTGTTGTGGGATTATATAATGATTGTGGTGTAATTATGGGAAAGGTTTGGTGGTAATAATAATAAGGAAAAGTATCAAATGCTCTTGTAGGTTGAATAGGAGTTGCGTGCGACTTTGGGATGCTGATAGAGGGGACTTCTGGGGGGGGGGGGTGTTTGGGGGGGGGGGGGGTGAGGAAAGCTGGACAATGAGGAGAGGACAGTACACTGAGGATGAGTCCAGCCAGTGCAGACGGACTGATTGGTCAAAATGGCCTGAGATGTAATATGAAGGCAGTGGGAGGTGAGTGTGGTTGTGGAGGACAGAAAGACTGGCCACAGACAATCAGTATGACTATGTTTATAATTACTGATCCCACCACTGCCCTTGCACCAGGTCAGGTCAACCAAAACACCCACTGCATGCTCATGGGACCCCCCCTCCCTTTTGTAATTAGCCCACATGTTGTAGCCTGCTGTAGATCTACTGCTTTACATGTCTCAAAACAGTCAGAGTGATGTATGAAGACTTATTAGTCTTCAGACGTGGTGGTTCCTCTGCGTGATACAGGCTTCACTCAGCCTGGAGGCCACTTTGTGGTCCTATACGTGGAAACACGTCTTTATACTTGGGTTTGTTTTTAGTTGAGGGTGTTATTATTCTTCTCTCTTAACTTCGCTCAAAGAAGCATTAATCGTTATTAACCCCCCTCCCCACCACAACCACCACAGCCCCCCCAAAGCAAGGACTCTGCTTCTCTGTTTTCCTTCCAGACAAAACACATTTTTTTTTTTTAAAGATAGCACATTCATTATTCACTATGAAAATCAGATTCTCATGCTGCCCCTTGAACGGTGCGGAATCCAGCCTGCATTTTTCCAGTTTGATGCGTATGAAATTCCTTTTTGAACAAATTCCAAAATAAAAGTTTGCCTCTAAAGAAATTAGCATAGCCATGCCATCAATAATATGGCTGTGTGTATGGGGCTGATGGGCAGAGCAGTAGGGGTGAGCCTCTCCTCCATTCTCCATGCACCAGCAGCACTCTCCGCTCCTTTTGAACTTGCTAGAGCAAAGTCGAGTGATTCTTTATCGGTGACAGGCCAGACAATGCAGCCGCGATGGGAAAGCACGTCAAAAAGGAAGTTGCCATATGGACTTAAACATGCAAATTTCTAACTATATAGGACAGGGTTATGCTTTATGAAAGGAATCTAAAAAAACATGTACTGTGTATTTTTACATGTGTGCTTTTATGTTATTTTTAATATTTATAAGCCATAAAAATAGCTTTGCCATACAAAGTCAAGGTTGTCAGACTATTTTGTAGAATACAACACAATCAGCTACATGATTAAGTGTAAAGCTTGCATGTTAACTTTTCATGTTTTTGTCCTGTTTATTTGTATTTACTTTTTTTTATTCTGATTTATGTATTTACTTTTTTTCTGTGTCACTGATGTAAACAAGCAATATTTGGATTCATTATGCATGGCTAATACCAGCCTTATGGATTTCAGATGAAAAGAAATAAAATAATGCAAACCTGTCACGTTGTCCTGTGTGTTGGGAATGCCAGCATTCAAGATTGATCATTTTGTCTCCGCAAATATCATCGTGTATCACTATCAAGCATCAAAAGGTCGTCCTGCTCCTTGGAAAAAATACCTTCAGCATACGTGTCTCCTCACTGCTCCTTCCAACAGGTGCAAAAAGTGGAGAAAAAGGAGGGACAACTTCAGCCGAATCCATTTTCATCCACCATTCATCAAAGCCTATATAAAAAACAATCAGAGAAATTATTAGAAGTAACTTCTATTGTTTTGTAATAGATTAAGCTATAAATATGGTGTTTTTCCAAACAGTAACAGCTCTATTTACATTAATGCTTAATATAATTTAAATTGGTCTGTGGTGGGACATATGTGTATACCAAAACTATGTATTCCTATACAATTTATTTATTAAATATTAAACAAAAGTTAGAGATAACTCTTCACTTATATGATATTTAATATGTATTTAATGTTAAATAAGAAGTCATTCATTTTTCAGAAAAAAATTCTGAGATTAGATATAAGATTATCTGCATGCATAAGGAAGGTGAAAAGAAAATGTAAATAAGTGAAAAAATATAAGTTTCCAAAAACGAAGTTCAAAAAATGATTAAAATATCAATCGTGCAGTTACACAGAACGTACCTGAAGCTTTCGATTTTAAGAGAAGAGAAAATCAAGCTACAATCCTGTTAATAAACGAATGAATGAATGAATAATCCATCCATGGCTGTTTCTGTCCATCCTTACACTGTGAAGACAACTCAACACTATGGGTCTGAAAGGACGTGTACCTGTTAAGAAGCCTTTACTGAAAAAAGGAACATTTGCATACAAAGCTGCTGTTGTTCTCGGAATAATTAACTGACCAGTCCAGACCTCCACATTAGTGAATGTGTTTGAGATTACTTGTATAGTGAGATGGAGAAACTTCTATGACTGAACTTTGTAGGTGTGGAAAAATACCCCTGCACATTTCTCTAAAAAACAGACAGCAATGGAAGTACACTAAGCACTGAAAAAAGCAGTTGTTGATGCTTCGGTTAAAAGTTTTTTGCTTTTTTTCTTAACGTTGAAAAATGTATAATTTATTCTTAAAAGCTTTGACTGGAAATTAAATGAATGAAGGGTCTTTGACTTTTGTACCGTGTTATAAGTGTTCTGTACATTTGTGAGTATATAAAGTTTCCATGACAGTCTAAAGGCACAATGGACAATAAGCTTGGAGTGAGAAGAGAAAAACAGAAAGCCACAATGCAGACTGTTCCGAAAAGGAGTATTTATTTACATATATGTTTTTTTACAGCATGGCAGACACGTGACATTTTAAAGCATGTTTAATGTATGTCCTTTTTTAACATATTACTTTGGCAAATTCATTGTATCCCGTTAGACCTGCTTTGCTCCCACATATATACATTAAACAAAATACCATTAGCTGAACCCTTTGGCTTGACGTTATGTATCTATTATGATAGCATGCACGTCTTTGCTCTACATTGAGACTAATGACACTGATTGGGGGACGACATACTGTGGGCCTTATTAAAAGGGTCATGGTTGTCATGAAGTCTCAAAACTCTCTCATGACAGGCTCATCTCTCCAACGTGCTTGGGACGCATCCAAGACGGCGAGTCTTGAAAAAACAGACGTGCCACTGTTCGCTTCTCAAAGAAATAAAGATGCTATTACTTTAGACCTCTCCCTGCGTGCTTGGCACCCTGGATATAGCTATTTAGGATCATTTAGCATACACCCCTGACATTTCAAACAAATATCGTCCAACAAAGAAACAAGTCCTTTTATATCCAGCCAAAGGAGGAGACTTGTCCATAAGCCCCTGCATAGATGGATCTCTGTGTGTGTGTGTGTGTGTGTGTGTGTGTGTGTGTGTGTGTGAGAGTGAGTGTACAGCACTATGTAAAAGTCAGAGACCATCCTTCATTTAATTTCCATCCAAAAAGGCTATTAAGTAAAAGTTATTTTTTCTGAGTGGATTAGATGTAAGAGGAAAGTCAAAGGGCAACACAAGTAAAAAAAAAAAAGATATAGTTAAAATGGGACATCTAACAACAGTGCAACACCTGGAGGGTGTTTCACAAAGCAGGATTTTGCACTTTAGCTAGACAACTTAAGCCCAAAGTCAGGCCTGTCCAACAGGAAAAGAGCAGAGGGACATTCTCACTGGACAATCTACATCTTTGGGGTTTAGTTATCTGGCTAACTGAGAAATCCTACTTTAGGCCTCTAGAAATGTGACCATTAGACAAACAGTACTTAAAGTTTTCATCTAAACTAAAATTAACTAAAATAAACTAAAATACAGCTCCACCTTTACTGCAGATATGAAAAAAAACCCACATAGCTGTTTCTGTCCATCCTTCCACAGCGAGAAGAAAACTTGACATTATGAGTAAAAGGATGTGCAGCTGTCAAGAGGCCATTGCTGAGAAAAGGAACTAGACAAAGTAGAAGAATTTGCAATTTAAGCTGCTGGTGTTCTCAAAATAATGGACTGACCACCCCAGAGTCCAAACCTCAACATCACTGAATGTGTTTGGGATTACATTGAGAATGAGAAGCAAGAAGTCCAACCAACTTCAAAGACTGAAGTTGGGAAGCCACAGATTTCAAATAAACAAATAAATAAATGCAAGTCTCCTGAAAAGAAAGGAAGCCGTGATAAATGCAAAGGGTAGGCACACTAAATACTGGAAAGTGTGATATTATATTTAGTTGCTGGGCAATTTTCAGTTAAATATGTTAAAAAATGTTTTCTCTCTTAGACTGGAAATTAAATAATTGATGGGTGGTCTCTGACTTCTGCACAGTCTTGTCTGAATGGTGTGTGTGTGTGTGTGTGTGTGTGTGTGTGTGTGTGTGTGTGTGTGTGTGTGTGTGTGTGCGCGTGTGCATGTGTGTGTGTGTATGTGTGTGCGTGTGTGATAGACATTCTGTGAGTAGATGACTGCATAAGCATTTTAGCCTGAACCAGACTGATGGTTTAGCGCCGGGCCTAGTTTATATCTACATACAAACACACCAGAATGGTTTTCTCATATGGAAAAAGAAAGAAAGAAAAGAGAAAAAAAAATTCATTACTTTTTAAATTGAGTTTCTCTGCGTATAATCTGTTCCAGGTCTTTGATGAAGAAATGTTCTCAAAGTATCACAGTGACTGATTTAATGAGAAGGGAGTGAGCACAATTTCAAACAATCTGATTTTCTGAACCCTATGTGACTCTAAACTTTTTAAAATTGCACTTAAAAATTGCATCAATTACCCTTTCAAGTGTGACATTGGCTAACTAGGAGCACTAGCATAACAAACACATGCCGTAGTGTATTTATTTCATACACTTTCATCAGTATTTGATCCATCTGCCCCTTATGGGAGGCTCTCGTACAACTATCTGTACCCCAATGCTGTTCCCTTTGTCCACTGATTATGGACGGATACATGTTTTGGCAAGCCAGAAAGCCTAACGATGATTCAACAAAATACTATAGAAGCAAATATTTAGAGCTGAGCTCTAGGTTTTCATCAGCTTGGTGTGATGTGACCAGTGGAGAGGGAGTGAACTTCCCCCAGTTTCTTCAGGCCACATCTGTGCACTTCACAAACTTTCGTCTGCCCTTGATGAACTGAAGGAGGTGTATAATGTCTATGACTGATAACTGGACCAATGCTAATTTAAATCATCTGAATCAATGTCTGCCTTGGACTGAGAAAAAAAAAAACTACCTAAATGAAAACATCTGACTCAAATTGATTACTAACAATGTTCAGCATAAGGGATTTAATAATGATTACTGCATGCTTAAAATATCCAGGCTGTTTTGAAAGTCCATCACTCTTATATATCTTAGTAAAAGAAGCCACTGTGCCTGACTCTGGGCATAACAAGAGCAAAAGCAAGCAAGCAAACAAACAAAAACAAACCAAACACCACAATTAACATGGGAAGACTAGACTTCTGCATGCTAATCAGTGTCTCGTACGCTTCATTAGAACCTTGGCTTCTCTTGATCTGTCTTGGGACTGGAAAAAGGCAGTTCAACTTTGACACAAGGCCTTAACCCTTAAAGTATCTGAAACACATCTGATTGACCTGCTGGCTTCTTGAAGATGCCTACCTCTGGACGACAAGAAAATATCAAACATCCTCACACTCTGCGAGACCCCAAAGCAGTCCCCCATATCTGTCCATATTTCTGTGATAGTGAGCCATCATATTTTACTATTACCTATCAATTGGTTTCTAATCGCGGTAATGAGGCGTCTGCCGTTTGGTGACGGAGGGCTAACGGCCTCTGTGGGAGCATTAAGGAGCCTGGGTTATGCTGTGGGCCGTTAACTACCTACAGGCGCTTGCTAATGGCTCCAAATGACCTCCTCAGTGGCTATTAGCACATAATTAGAACCTTGCAGACCATCGACGACTTCCACTGGACATGCGTACCTCTCTACTCTGCCTCACTCTTTGTTTAATGGTCAAGCCATGCTTACACACTGGACTGCGGTCACTGCATTAAGTTGTCTGTGGTTTGCTATATCCTGTGCATTGTGCAATATACATTTAGCAGCATTTAGCAGCTGTGTTTACCTGCTCACGAACAGCAGCAATTACATCAGCATCAGCATGTGTGTGTGTGTGTGTGTGTGTGTGTGTGTGTGTGTGTGTGTGTGTGTGTGTGTGTGTGTGTGTGTGTGTGTGTGCGTGTGTGTATGTATAATGTATCACTGAGGTTGGAACAAAACCTTATATCACCAAAATGATATGTCATTTGATCAGGGTGTTCAAACTTTTGCAAAGAACTATACGGAAATGGAGCTGGAAGAATCAGGCTGCTTTGAATTCATAGCTTTTGTGATGTCACACAGTCATATTTACATACATCTGCCTACAAATGCTAAGC
Source organism: Pygocentrus nattereri (assembly GCF_015220715.1). Taxonomy (NCBI): domain Eukaryota; kingdom Metazoa; phylum Chordata; class Actinopteri; order Characiformes; family Serrasalmidae; genus Pygocentrus; species Pygocentrus nattereri. The sequence goes on along the minus strand of NC_051235.1, from coordinate 22,159,813 downwards.
TCCACCTATTCACGTGAAAGTTTTAAGGAGTGTTTCAGTCTTTTCAGACTACTTTTTTAAAGAGCTACAAAACAGGGCAATACACCAGCAGTGAAGCAGTATGTAAACAATGTTAACATTTCAACTCACTCCCCAGTTTTTACAATCCATGTATGAAAACTAAGGTGCAAAAATGGCCTGTTTTAATTAAATTCTTCTGTGATGTCACAAAAAACAATGCATTATAAGGAGTGTTTCATGTTGAAGTTATAAGGAGTGTTTCCTATGTGCCCTATTTCTGAGTGAAGCACAATACAGGTCAGCCAACCAGAACATTAACATAGATCAGTATTAAAGTCACAGTTAAACAAACAAACCATATAAATCAAATGGCTAAAAAAGAGGATGGAAAATAATAAAAATGCATCATAATTTTTGAGGAAGAAAATAAAGTACAAGAAAAATGTATGAACTCTCATATAAACAAAGGAAATGACACAAAAGTATTGTAATTGTGGTAAACAGGCATTACACAACAGCAAAAATATCCTTTCAGCCGGCCAACTGGTATCTATCCCAACAATCAAGTGGCCTATCTGTCCCGGCCGCTTTAAGCATTATGTTCTATTGTTGTGGATCAGGCAGCGCGTAAAGTGCAAGGCACGGCCACACCGCACAAGTGCCTCAGTCACACTAACTTCTGTGTACACTTTAGCAATGCTCTCCAGTTACCCAGAACAAAGGCCTGTTTTAGTAGGTTAATGTCAGCTCAGGAGCTGCTACCAGAACAATGCGAAAAGCAGAATCAAAAGAGGAATGCTCTGTTTTATTTTATTCTTTGTGAGGAAAATGAAATATAGTACATCTGAATCACAGCGAGGTCTTAAATTATCAGCATATTATCTCTCCTCTCCTTACAGTTATGTATGTTATTTGCAGAAAAAAAAAAAACATTGACCTTGTGGCAGAAATATGAAACAAAGAATACAAAGTGTATGCAGGAATCTTTCTAGGTCATCACCCATCCTTGGACAATGAAATGTATAAAAAAAAAAAAAAAAGATCACACTGTTGTAAGGAAGAAAATAGTAGAGAGCATGGTTACATTTTTCCCCTTCTCATAGAGAAAAGAAAAATTATCAGTAAATTACACATAAAGATGATTTGTGTTCAGTGAAGGCATGTCTGTGATCAGTACCAGCAGACAGTGTGCTTTTCGTGGGGTAAAGCTAAGGGTCAATGCAGCGCTCCCTAGAGGCCAGAGGCAGTACTGCAGTGGGCTAATCAAAGCCATGATGGCCAAAGGAGCCCCAGCAGGCAGCCTTGAGCAGAGGTCACTCACTCTAAGGTCACTATCATTTCCTGAGGCCTGGGCCGGCCAGCCCAGAGACACTCTTTTGGACATGCTTTCTGTGTCACTGCCCATGCCACCACCCCTTTTTTCTCTCTTTCTACTACGGAACACAATTCTCTGTCCCTTTCTTTCTGTGTTTTTCTCTCTCACTCTCTCTCTCTCTCTCTCTCTCTCTTTCTCTCTCTCAGACACAGCATTCTTCTCTGAATTAATTTGTTTTCATTTGCAGTATGTCAGCAGAAGATATGTACTTGTTCTTACTCGCTGTGCAGAGGGATCTCTTGGGCGCGAGTCTGTTTCTGCCTCTTAATCGTTAAATCTGTGTGCGTGTATGTGTGTGCCTCATTTTTTTTGTTACAGTAGGATAGCAAGACAGATAACAGTAAACTACATAAACAGCCTGCTGCAGCCTCTTCATCTCGGCTGCATCTGCCCCGCATTCTCTTTCTCCACACAGTATGCCATTCGAAAACATTTCCCCAGCGTTTGTCCTGAATTGTCCAAACGTTGCCAGCCAGTGTCGCAGCAATGTCAGGCCAATGCAATGCCAAGGCATGGGGACAGTGACTGCAGCGGGCCCCAATTATCTCCGGAACAACACTACAGTCCAAAAATAGCCACTTTCTCTCTTTTTTTGAAGACAGGCCGTCCCAAACATGGGCCGTGGACTTCTATAATCCAGCTAAAGCTAACACTAAAGTCTCATTCACTCTGCCGCTAACTACCTTTTCCCCAAGTAAGGGAAGAAGTCCTCGGAAATTGCATCAGCCCGCCATTAATTTCTCACTGGCGACCAAAAAGACGCTGGACGTACTTAATCAGCTAAAGGGCACGCCTCCTAAACGCCATTCTTTTGTGATGGCATTAGCGCAAAAGTAAGATTTACAGATCACTTAATGTGCCAGAGTCTTCTGCATAAAAGTATATACAAAGGTTAATATTGCAATAATACCTTCCTGGAGGGCATTGTAATCATTATCTCTGCAGAGATATCAATTAGAAGCACTTTACAGCAGGTAATGACGGAGATTCCGGTGCAAAATGACATTATTATTATTATCATCATCCATAATTTCAGAATGGATATACAAGGCAAAAAAAAGAGTGGCATAAGTTCAGCTAGAGGTAGACTTGGAGGGAAAAGAGTCTGATGGTGGACATTTATCTCAGTTTTATGTGGTGCAAGCTGCAAGAGTAACAAGCTCTTCTTTCCCCTCAAGCTTATAGAGGGAGTTCCACTGCTGAGTTCCAATAACAAACAAAAAAAAAATAAAAATCTTAAAAAACAAATGTGTTTTTTCACTGTCACCTTGAGTTTAGAATGTTATGCATGTAGAATATTCCTCATCCAGCTCAACCGCGGTATATGTCACTCAATCAGAGAGCTAAAAGAGGACGAATGAGGTAAATGGCATGATGCCTTTTCACCCACTGGTCAGCAAATGTTTGCTCAACGTGGAACACAGCTTTACAGATTTGCCTCCTATGTTTATCTAGAACCCAAAAGTTGCTAGATCAGAAAAGTTGCAGAGTGACCTTTCAGCTGGGCTATGAACGTTAATAATGAGGATTTGTTGTGTTACTGACCCTCTTATCAACATTATGAATAATTCACCATTGGGCTGGTGCTTGTCCAAAAAGCAGATGAGGAAGCAGCACCCATGCTTCTGACTTTTGATTTAGCTCTTTCATATTTAATAAGGGAATGGAGCGCTAGGAGGCTCCTTTTTTTAGAGAGATTTAATTGGGCGCCAGTGACATCCATCACGCGGTTGTCATGGCCATGACCTTTCGTTTGGGGCTATTCATAATAAGAGAGTTATGAGCTGGCTTCTCATATTTCCAACCCGCCCGCCCCGCCATTTTGTTATGGATGCTGTAGCATTTCCACCCCTTATCTTAAAGGGCTTACAAAAGCTGTGTTGCACGTCATCACACAGAGCCATGGTGCTCCTTGCCATGCAGATTTTGGCAGGTAAACAAAAAATGGGAGAGAGTGAATCGAGAATTTGTTATTCTAGGCTGACTGATTATAAAACCTCCATCTTTCCGAGTTTAGGCTGTTGAAAAAAAGAGTGATTCATGTCAAAGAACCAATTTTGGGTTCCGAAAGAACCTATCAATGTAATTTTGTAAATGAGATTCTTAGTGAAGAAACTTAGAAGAACTTAAAGTTCCTATATCAATTGAAGAATTTTCAAAAAATTCAACGTCCAAGCCAAGAATGACTAAACGGTATTTATTTTTTATAGACTGTACCATGACACATAGCCAGCAAGCACTCACTCAGTGATGCAATTTACAAACCCACAGAACCACCTTTGGTTGCCTAATGAACCTTTCTGTGAACAGTTTTTTAATGAACCATTTAAGCAAATGACATGTGCATGTGTGAATAACCTATTAAAAATATAAAGATCCCCTACATATTGTATAGGACCTTTACTGTATGTTGAGGTTCTTCAAAAAGGTTGTCACACTTCTTTTTACAAAAGTAGCTCTTTAAAGAATCATCCACTGAACCAACGACACTTTTCCCTTTTCTTGTTTGCTATGTGTCATTGTACAGTCTGAAAAATAAAAAGTTCCTCACAGCAAAAAGGGCCTTGGTTTTGTTCCCTGGATAAGCGACCGGGATCCTTTCTGTGTAGAGTTTGCATGTTCTTCCCCCGTCTGCATGGGTTTCCTCCCACAGTCCAACGACATGCAGTCAGGCCAATTGGAAATGCAAAATTGCCTCTAGGTGTGAACGTATGTCTGTGTCTGTCCTGCACTGGACTGGGGACCTATCCAGGGTGTTTCTTGCCTGCCGCCCAGTGCATACTGGTATAGGCTTCAGCTCCCTGTAACCCAAAAGGATAAGTGGTTTAAAAAATGCATGTCTGTGACTTGAAAATATTTTTTTTTGAGAAAATGTTTTAATTGGTTTAGAACCTTAACAATATTACAGCTTCTTTCCCCTAAAATCATACATCCAAGCCAGGAACCCTTTAGGAACTTTAATTTTAGATCAAAGGAAGATACATAGCAAACAAGAGTTCTTTGGAGAAGAACCATATTTGTTTCAATTAATGATACAAGAACAGTCATTGCAATAAGATGAGCAAATGTAAAGAACCTTTTTAACATCTCAAAAAGCTTCACATAGTATAAAGGCTCTACACCAATTACAGTTCTTTTTTGCTCTCCTAGAACTAGAAGCTCAAGCCTAGAACCACTAAGGAAGACATTTCCAAACTGAAGACTTGGACTAAGAGCAATGTAGCAATAAAAAACGCAGACTCATGCGTCTTAAGGAAAAACTGAATGCTGTACATGACCTTTAGTATCACCTCATCTGACCTCGCGCTGACACTAATTATAGTCTCTGCAGCAGGAAGGCGGCGGGACAGTAGAACATGATTTCATATCACCAGTCAAGCCTCTAAGTAGCAAGAAATCCAACAAGCAAGCAAAGGTAACAAGGGAAAACTCCAGGATAATAAGGAATGATGGGCTGAAAAGAGAAGAGAGGCTGTCCCAGCGGAGCCGGAGCGTTTAAACTAGGCATGAAGCTTTAAAGCTTCTCTTCTTCTTCTTCTAAATCTGAGAAGTAGCATGGCAGCAAGGAGGGAGGTGGAAAAAAAGTCCTCCACACAGGTTAATTTCATCAACTCAAGCCGACGGACCCTGGGGAGGAGAGCTAGAGCCAAAGGAAGCCCCTTGGGGGCACACACTACGGCTTCTGTGAAGTAATGAGAGTTGTGAGACGAGAGAGAGAGAGAGAGAGAGAGAGAGAGAGAGAGGCAGAGAAAGAGAGAGATCAAATACAGGTGACTCTGTGCAGCAGATGGCCTGCACGGCCCTCTGAACTCATGCACTTACCGGCCTGTATCAGTAGGCACTGAACTTTTCTCACCTATTTCATAAATACTAATACTAGTCTGATGTGGCCTGTAAACACAAAACATACCAAACCAAAACTACATGCCATGTAAACATAAAACATAATATTCATTTCCCAAAATGCTGCATTTACATTTCCCTGCCCATCTGGCCAACAGCACTTTCTCACTAAAGTTAAAAGGCAGCTTTCACTTGATTGAGCCACATAACAGGGCGGCCAATCAGAGCTAAGATAATTTACATATACTGGCCTTAAAGGCACTGTAACAAAAACAGCCTTTTTAATTCTATGGTATAAACAGAGGTTGGAAAATGGCTGTAAAAAATGAATTATGACTGTTTTTGGTACACAAATGTCATAAGTGAGCCTCAGGGAGGAAGATAAAAGGCATGAAAAATGCAGGATATGAGCCCTTTAAATCATTTGCAGCACTAAAGAGATAAGCTGTCTGTCATATCTGAGAAAAAGATGTTTGACTATAGATGTGTCAACACAACTATGTCCACTCACCACAAACCTTTTCCACATCTCCTCCTTTACACCACAACACAACAAACACACCTTCGCTGTACATTACGAACATAAAGCAGGGGGTGCGCGTAATCTTCCCAGACGGGGACAAACTTACCTCATTGATATCAATGTATTTATTACAGCAATAGAGCAATATGAGGGGGAGGCATGGGGAGATATCAGCTTACTCGGGGCTGAAAGGGAAATTTAAGATAAAGGATATTTAATATCCAGTTCACATTGGCTGGGGCCAAAGCCGTAATAGCGCATGGGGTTTCCGTAGGCAGGTGATGCCTTTGTCTTTGTCTAAACACACTTCTCCTGGACTTTAGCTGTAGTCACACGAAGAGCGCGGGTCACTGATAAATGCGGCATAATGGGCTCGACGCGGGAGATCGCCCATTCATCCTGTCTGGTTATTAATGCACCTGGGCACTTCCTCTAAAGGTGTTATCTGTGGCGAAAAAATGAAGTGATATATAATTAATTCACTCGTTCTCTTTTCCTCTCTTTAACTGTGCTCTTATACTTTGTCACATTGCATTAGAATCAATTGCAGTGCTATGGGGCCCACAGTAATCACCGCCTGAGACAAATATGCATGTACATTATTGGGAGTAACATTAGGCTGGTGGTTTGCATTCCAGCACACATTACTGTCCCTTATTTTGCATCTAAATGATAATGAGCGCGGGAATGATAACCTATATCATTTAGAGTGAAATATGAATTTAAAACAGTGCCTACCATTTACAGAGGGGGAAATGTGTTGTGAAGATCACTCAGGTGTCTTCGGCATTCATTTAAAAAGAAAAGGGGGAAGAAAAAAACTGAGGCAGAGTTTTCTTGAAGCGGTAAAAGACTATTGTTGTCCTAATTACGAGCTGCCTGATGCATTATTTAACAATCCTACATACATCGGCGAGGCTGGGTATGAGCAAAATAATTTATGACAAGATCTCTTTTTTTGCCCCTCACTTTAAATCAAACTTCAATAAATGTGCCACCTCTATCCATTTTACATGAGGCCTTGCTGAAAACAAGCAGGATGCAGGAGTGTGTTGTTTAAAATTCTTCCGACAGCGCAGGGTCAGAAAAACAAAACCACACCAAAGGAGAAGGAGCTTCACTAAGCTAGCTCACCTTGGGCTACATGAGAGAGCGAGACAGGGGAAGAGAAAGCGTGAGAGAGCGAGAGAGCGAGAGAGAGAGAGAGAGCGAGAGTGAGAGAAAGAGAAAGAGAGGACATTACAGAGGTAGAAGTCATTTTCCTAGATCAACTAACTTCACCCTCTGACCACAAGGCTGCAGGTGCTCATATCTTTGCCATTCTTAGGACTGCTACTATTGGGACAATGAGAAAAGCATTTTGGCCCAGCTTGCTGCAGGGTGCTGCTTTCAGCATAAGGCAACACTCTTTCACAGCCTGGAGAAAGAGAACATTGGCACAATGCCTCTATCACAGTGCAAAAAAAGAACAAGTAGAAGGGGTGGGGCACCTCAGAACATTTTTGCTTTGGCTAAATAGTTATTAGAAAATTTGAACAAAATTAATTTATACCTTTCTATTTGAATCATTTTCTCTATTGGTTCAAAGTAGTTTCGAACTTCACGTGAGTTGGATTTTGGACTAAAATCCATTTTGCTTTCAGTGAAAAAGGATTTTTTTAAAAGTTTATTTTATTAAAACATATGATCAAACATTTTGTCACTACTGAAATAATCATAACCCTATCAAAACTTTACAAGATGTTTTGGTAGTGATTGTTTCAATAGTGACAATTTTAGCTAATAATTTTAAGGAACATTGTAAAAAACACCAGTTAGTACATGACTAGCAAACGCAGCTTTGTACAGCTAAAGTTGCTAAAGGTTACATACTGATTTCCAGACTTTGAGACACATCATGTGGCCATGAGGAACACTGATGCAGTCTCACTTCCTGCTCTAAAATGCAGAGGTGTGGCTAAAATAAGGCTCCACCCATGGACTAAAACACTTTGTCTTTCAGTAGTGACATTAAAACATGAGACAAACTTTTTTGGACAGTTGTTATTAATTTTATTTTATTTTTTTACTCGTAATAAATTTGAAATATTTCAACTTTACTTTCAACTAAAATATGTTTTTAAACACAACATTTAAAAAAAAGATTTTTTTTACATTCCAGTAGACGATGACTTTGTATATTTTTAGCTTATTACCAACACACCTGAGGCCTTGGGTTTAGACAGATCATAACAAGATCCTTCTACATATTTAAAATTTGAATAAGAGACGGCAACTAATTTGGTAGAATTGTCCATTTACTTTTACATGTATATATAAATTTATTCAAGTAGAGTACATATTTCTACTACAAATTCAATTGGAAATCATCCTTTATTGAGGATTTATAAATAATCCAGCCAGAAGTAATGTGTGCGGAAATGTTATATACATGTTTAACAGCTTATGGGGCTAATTATAACATTCACCAGAAAAGTAAGTTGATGCATATATATATATATATATATATATATATATATATATATATATATATATATATATATATATATATATATATACATACATACATACATACATACATACATAACACATTTACCTTAATCAGACCAGTAAAATCTTTCAACCGCTGAGCATTAAAGTAGTAGGCTGGAACAGGTTTGAAGGGCTGAACCTATCCCTAAAGACAACACTGGAGTTAGCTGGAGCAACCATATACTGAGGACGGTATGTCATCTTTACTTTAATGAAAGAATACAAATAATGGCATGGGTACAAGTTTATGGAATGTTTTAATTACAAATGACTAAATTATTTTATAAGGCTACCTGTTAACAACTAAGAAAAGCTTAATTTTCGTTCGACATCATATTAACATAAGATTTTAGCAAATACAGTAATCTATAGAAAGTCAGAGTAAACACAGGGATTCCTGGTACTAGTTTTGACATTAAATGTGAATATATTTATCTATCTATCCATCCAGTTAATCCAAAACATTGTTAGCTTTAAAAATAAAATAAAAATACCACATCCCCCAGACAATCAGGCTATTTGAATTGCAAGATCCTCATCAAGCCATTTTCTATTCTCTTAGCCAGATAGTTCAAACTAAGTTTCTGTCTCCACCGTTTTCACTGCAGGTTTGCTCTGAGGAGCTTTGTCATAGTTTTTCCTCTCACTTGATAAAAGCAGTGGACAGCTATCAGACAGATGTGTCAATCATTCTTTTTGATGGTAAAGTGCTTTTTGACCCCAACAAACATTTCCAACTAAATGCATAAAATTACAAAGAGACTGTCAATCACTTGCACATTTTTGACAAAAAATGACGACAAAGCAGAACAGTAAATATCACCATAATAAAAAATGAAATACATTTTATTATCATGAAATCTGTTGTGTGTGTTAAATGAATGAACATGATGGAGAAATAAATTACTCTCGTTGGTTACTTTAATGTATTTAAACTAACCCTACCCTATTGATGCTATACTTCCTCTCTGAGTTGGTTCTATACTTCAAAACAGCACAATGTTTACTATTTTGTAATATTATTTTAAAAATTTATTTAAATAATAAATTTGCAAAAGCAGATAAATTATTTAAAACAACACTGGCTATATTCACACAGCAGGTAAACACGGCCCAAATCTGATTTTTTCACCAAATCTGATTTTGTTTTGTTAGGTTGTTCACAATATCTTTTTAAAATGACCAACATTCAACATTTGCCGACACGTCAACATGACCTGCGAGTGCAAAAGAAATAAAAGTTCTGCCAGGGTGACTCCAATGCTACGTCACTCATTACTCTGACCATTCACAAGCTTCCAGTTGCCACCTGCTTTGCTGCTTTCAGATGCTGACATTTCATCATCTTATAATTTTTTTGTGCAGAAATATTACCCGAAATGTTTGTGAACTAAATTATGATGAATGTGGAGTTGAATTTACACACAAGCAGTATGAATTCCGATCTGGCTTTTCAGACTGAGTAGAATTGCTACTTATCAGATACGTATCAGATTTCAGTCCCACATCAGTACACATTGACACACATCTGTGTCACATATGAAAAGATTGGATTTGGGCCACTTTTTTCACTTTTAAACAACATAATTTGGTTTGTACAAAAAACATCACCTGAAATGTTTTTGAGGTCTTTATCTCACTATCCCACATCTGAAATAATGATAAATGCATTGGGTTGATGTGAAAGTCGCTTGAATTCTGATCTGGCTGTTCAGACTGAGTTGAATTGCTGCATTGGACATTTATTTCAGTACCACATTTGAAAGCATCCCAAATGGGAGCTCAATGTCAGATTCACTGTGTTTTTTGCTGTTCACATTGAAACACACATAACTCTGTTAAATATGAAGAAAAATATCGGATGTGGGTCACTTCTACCTGAATGGCTATCAGATAGTTGTCAACATTTGCAGATAACGTTGCTATGGGAGTGTGAGAAGTCAACTGAATGCATATCTTACTGTAATCTGTTTAATTACATATAAAATAAAATCCCTGTTATATTTCGCCTCACATTTTGCTTTTCACATCTACATGGCTCATTTTGGACGAATAAGTAAAGGAAGCATCTTTTCAGCTGGCCTGTTCTCATCATGGTGCCAACAGGGCTACCTTAAATGAGCGCTGAGGCATTGAACTGACCTGTGGCTATCCATCATCGAGTGCATGTGGGGAAACATTGAAGCTTAAAAGCAGAAGCAGAGTAGACCCTGAGCAGGAGGAGAGCAGCCATAACCGAATTTATATTATATTACACATTGAAATGTGACCCCATAATGACATCACTGAAATTCAATCAAGCCCTTGATTCGGTATTACTTAAGTTGAACTAGTGTCCTTCCTCATGCAAAATTAGAAAATTGAATACGGTTGCTGTTTTTGTAAGAGCGGGGCAAAGATACAGTCTGATTTAGAATGGTAGATGGTTGACATACATTGGGGGAAGAAGTTTGAGCTGCATATTTTGATAGCCAAATAACACAGGAGTACGATTCTCCTTATTGATTATGGTTTACATAAGCATTATCTATTCATGTTTGTCTCTGTTCAAACATGAGTGCCTTGTATTATATTTTGGAGAAACTAATAAGCACTTTTAAAAGCCATTGAGAGCCTAAGGGGGTGCGGTGCAAGCAGGCTGTCGCTGAAGTTGTTGTGTTGTTGACACTGAGAGGGCTCTAAAAATGCTGGCTTGGAGAGTGATTGACACATTCATAATTCCTCTATTATGTACTTGAGTGATCCGCTCCAATGCTGAAGTCAAAAACAACACACTCGACAGTACAGGATGCAGCCACGGCCACCGCAACATCACTCAATATCGAGACTATTTCTTAGCGGCAGGCGCAAAACAAAGGACACGAAGGAGAGCAATACATTCGCAATGATGCCTTACAAGATATGTTGAACTTTAAGATTCACAGCAGGGTCTCACGTCCCAGGCTTTGAAGTCCGGACCAGATTGGACGCTTTTGCTAAGAAGATGCAATTATGAAGTGTTCGATGCTAAGGTCAGATAGATGGTTGTCCCACCAGAAGAGAATAGCGCTTTTCTTCTTCCAACACAAACGCTCATTCTCCCAAAGCCACAGAAAAAGTCTCTAGTCTGCGGCGCTGATTGTGACGGGCGGAAAAAAGGCGAGGAACATCAGAGCCTGTTGAATCAGGCAGCAACAAAATGAATATTCTTCACCTGTCTGCTTGTGTTGACTCCTCTTGTTTAGATTTCACAGTGGGGGGGGGGGGAGAAAACCGCATATTTACTTTTAATTGAAAGGAAATTAAAGACGCATCCACATCCGCGAGTGACAAAGGAGGATCAGAAGGCTCGCGAGCAATGATAGCTTTTGTTTAAGATGGATTTCATAAAGAAAACCCCCCACTGATAATGATAAAGAGAGAAAAAAAAAAGTCTTGGACATTTCTCCAAATACAATTACCTCTGCATCACCTGATTCAATCAAATAAATTTGCATTCTGTTTGCATCCAGTGTTCCGTGGCCCAGTAAACAAGACAGGGAGAATAAATCTGATGTGTTTTCATGGTTCTGCCTGCCCCCCCTGTTTGCTACATTTTATTTGGAATATTTGAATTCTCATGAATCTGTAAATACCTTGCCATGTGCGGATGAAATTAAAATGCTTTTGGAGCAAGGAGCATCCTCTCGTGATGAGATGAGAAAGATGCCATGTTTGAAGAAGAAATGTTTGAGACTGTTTGGAGGAGATGTTGTCAGGCTGAGGAGAGAGGGGTGATTGACATACAGCAAAAGGCAATTGTGAAACAATGTCTGACCTAAGCGGAATGTTGCAGCTGAAGTTGCTGTTGGCTTTTCTTCACTCTTACATGTTAGGGTTCCTGAATGGTTCTTGGATTAGACACAGATCCTGTTTATACCTGGTCACTTCATGTGACTAGTATCTTGATTGTATCTTGATAAGATTTTGGCCACATGCTTTTACACTTGGAAGTCAAATGCGTCTCCAGAATATGCAAATCTGCTTATTATACGGCAAACAGTTACCAACTGTTTATCCATTCAGCCTCTTCATCTGCTATGATAAAGATATAAGTCATCTGTAGTTTTTTTTTTGTTTTTTTTTACACAGTAGTGTCTCTCCTTTTTGCTATTAAGCATTTTGTTTTGTCTGGTCCCCAACCATATGTCCTCCATGATTATCTTTTTCATAGACACAGATCATGTGCCCACTGACAAACTGCACAGAGAAGGGTTTTGGTTGTTGGACAGACGGATGCATTTACACTGCTATAGCATGGCTCGATAGCATCTCAGACCACCTCTTGAAGGGGTTTAAGCAATTGGATTTGTATCTGTTTTAAAGTGACCAGGTGTAAATGGAGTTATAAAGTTCTGAGACAAGCTTTTGCATTGAACTCCTACATTATGCGAAGGTTGTGGAGCTTTCAGGTCCTTTACAATCACAAACTTACTAAAACAACAACAACAAAAAAAAGAACCATTGAAAGGTTCTTTAGCAAACCACTCTTCTGTATCATTGCTCTAAGGCACCTGTATTTTACTAAGGAACAATTTTTGGCACCTGTATTTTTTTTAGCATATGCTCAACCCAAGCAAAAAGAATAGAAAATACCACAGGAGATCCTTGAACTGCAGACTTTACAAAATTTTGAAAAGTCCTGCCTCTGTTTGTTAGTGTTGCCATCCATTAAACATCCAGCTTGTGCTAAATGATGGTTCTTCAAGGGTTCTTTAGTAAAGAAAATGGTTCTGTATAAAACCATGAACAATCAAAGAAGCCTTTCCATGATTAAAGAATTCTTCAGACTGATGGAGTATGTGCCGTAGATCCGCAGCTTTCTGGTGCTATATACAGCCTTTTGTTTAAAGAGGTTCTATACAGAACCATCTACAGCACAATCCCTCAATCAAACTCTTTCACAATACAAAGAAACCTTTAATATACAGAACCCTTTTCTTTACTATAGAAGCCTTGAAGAACCATCATTTTAAGTAGCATTTGTAGTATTTGCACTAACAGATTAACAATTCAGTAACATAAAAGGAAATTTAGAGAATGTGTCTTGAAACCATGTTTGCATTAATCAAGAAAAATTTTCCAGTCACTGCTTGTTAAAGCATTAAAAATCAGCCTGGTACGGTGTAAGGTTGAACCACTGAGGCTGCCCTTTCAGATGAGTGAAAGCTAACATAAAGAGAGCAAAGAATACTTATCAAATCTTGCCATTTAACTTTGTCACTAGACATGATATGAAAATAAATGTTACCTAAACAAAGCTTAGCTTAGCTTTTACCTTTTAAAGTTCATCTTTAGCCTGTCAAGAGTATTGTTATTTGTGAGTGTGGTCTTCCACATAGATTTATCCAACACATTCTGAGCTCCAAAACTGAAATTAAATCAATGTCACCCTCCAGATGATGAAGACAGAGTGAGTCTGACTCTGCACTGTGAGTCTAATAATTCCCACTAATTTACTACCACTGTCATTCTCACCAGAGGTTTGATCTGAGTAGTTTTGTTGGAGTTTTTGCTTTGTATGATGGAGGAAGTGAGTCAAAGTGATGGTTGTTTTAAGCAGAAAAGCATGACAATCATTATTTTGAAAACTGTCAACTGTATCTTAGTTGTTGGTCACAAATGCAGATTCTAAACTTTCAATTGGTGCCATATTTGTAAGAAGAATATGAGATACACTATGCTATTGTCATTTGAATTTGAATTTTACACGTGCAGTATGTTTTTGAGTATTATTGTAAGAAAAAAACAACTTTTACACTTTTACAATGCTTCTGTCATTGCTTGACATCAAAAAAAGGGAAAAAGGTCAGAATACACAAATATGTTAATACATAATGAAACTCATATATAATCGTAATTTATTATGATACTTAACTAGTTATATTTAATGGCAGTAATAACTCTAGACTTCTATGGTTTAATTCAAAGATTTATTATTCATTAACTATTACAAATTACTTGGTAATTATTGTGAAACTAATATGCAAGTTATGACGTTGTGAAAGAGAGGAATTGAAGTATGGGCGACATTGCAGTTTAAATAGCTAATAAACATATAAATACGTCATCAGTATGTATAATCCAAATGATTCACAGTCGTACACTGGACATAAATACACATTATACATACCACTGTGGTCTTGGCACTCAAAACTCTCCTTCTACATGCTTTGCTTTGGTAAGAGGCCCCTATAGGACACACACATACACACACAGGAAGGAGATGAGTCCATTGTTCTGCCAAATAAAAGGCCCTCTCCTATCCATCTTCCTGTTCGCTCCCCTCCCACTGTCTGAGGCAAGGCTCATCTTCACTCATCTTCATAGGAATCCACACTCTATACGGGGTGGGGGGGGTCCAGGGGTCAGTCCGGCTAAAGATCCACTAAACATCATGAAGAACATAGCTGTCTTTAAATGAGCATGCACTGATCTCTCTATACCACTGGGGCATGTAGCTATGATAAATAATACCATGAGGATAATGGAGAGCTGCAAGCAGGATGAGTGCTATATTCCCTCATGATTCATTTGATTCATTAATATCTCAAGTTCAAATAGAAGGAAATATGATGATTCAATACAAATAAGCATAGCCTATATTCTTAAAAAATAAAGGAGTCAAAGGAGTTCTTTAAGGAAATGCTATAGAGGAACCACTTTTGTTTTCCTAAAGAAGCTTTGAAGAGGCATTATAACATATATGCCACAGAACCACAGAGGTACAAAATGATGCATAGCCTACACTCTTAAAAATAAAGCTGTCAAAATGTTCTTTGGAGCTATGTCATAGAAGAACCACTTTTGGTTCCTTGTACAACATTTCATTGGATGGTTCTTCAAAACACGTTTTCCTAATTGAGATGAAGAATCTTATTAGAGTTTGAAGAACGTCCAAACAAAGCAACAGTACAATTCTTTCTCCTAGAAACCTACATCCAAGTCAAAAAACACAGAGCAACATTTATTTTTAGAGTGTACCATGATGCACAGCCTGTACTCTTAAAAATACAGAGTCAAAAGATGCTATTTGATGCAAGGCAACTTTGATTCCCAAAAGAACCTTTCAGCGGATGGCTCTTCAAAACACCTTTTTTGCTAAATATGTATGTATGTAGAAGCTTTTTAATTTTTAAAGAACATCCACATGCAACAGTTCAATAGCAATTAAAGGGTTTTCCTAAAACCCTACATTCAAGCTAAGAACATTGAGGAATCTTATGTGTACAATGACATATAGCCTTCACTCATAAAAATAGAAGTGTCAATCAAGGTTTCTTGGAACAGTATCATAGAAGAACCAATTTTGGTTGCCTAAAAAACCTTTAAATGAAAGCTTCTACAAAAACATTATGTTAAATGAGATGTGAGAAAAACCTACACATAATGAAATGGTACAATACATTGTTTCAGAAACCTACATCAGTCAAAAACCATCGCGCAACTTTTATTTTTAGAGTGTACAATGATGCACAGCCTATCCTCTTATGTTAATATTCAATTCCGATTAAAGAGTTTTCCCTACGTTACCCTATGCGCAAGCCACTCTCATTATTGTGTACAATGCTGCATAACATATATACAAAGTTCCATTCAGCAATCCTCAAAAGAGTACATCTGATCATATAAGAGTATCCGTGTGTGGCCTGTAGGTTGTCCTATAAGCCCCACAGCTGCCTCTTGTTCAGTGCCAAAGTATCAGAGTGCTTTAGAAGAGCTCTGTCGCTTAAACATTTCAGCCGGGGCATATCCTCCAACTGCTCTATTAACACAGATTTTAGGGCAGGCTTTAGCTTCTTATACAGTTCCAATCCTTTATTCCTCTCACCATGGCATGCCGCTGCATTCTTAGCAAAGGGTAGAAAAAAAAAATCACCTTTCATTTAATCACGCAACAGTTGAACAATTGGGCAAGCATAAAATCCATAAAAGATTGCTTGAGCTGGAAGATGAAAAGTTTCCTTTGTGTCCGTCCACTCTCAGCCCCTGTCTGCCCCCTCACTTTTACGTAAGCACTCATGAATAATCATACAGGCCACAGAAATTTAACGCAAAGTGTGCGGATGTGTGGTAAATACTTCTACTTTCTATATAAGAGTACAGAAAAAGCAGTAATGTAGAGGGGGAGGGTTACAGGACTCTTTAATGGCAGGCCAACCACTGTGTGGTGGCATAATAACTACGGAGACTATTTATTTTTAATTGATATGCCCTTTCTTAGTATGAAAAGAACAATTATTCCATGCGCTGCACGCCTCTCATAGGCACAGTATGCCGTCGAAACAAAAGGAGCCCTGTGCAAAATGAGCGAGAGAAGCCGTATTTCTGCCAGAATCCTTTTTTATGTCAATTTTTATATCAAAGAACAATAATTCTGGCATTAAAACTATTCTATGCACCAGTGTAATATCAGATTTTGATGATTTGCTAGATTGATAGGGTATTAAAGGCAATGATACGAGATAGGCGCCAGTAAAAAAGAGAGAGACTTCATGTTAAGTGCATATTACATTCATGGTGCGCTGCATAATTTGATATGAGAATATTCCTCATGGATTGTGTAATAAGGAAAGAACTGTTAAATATTTCTGAAAGTTTTGCTTTCAGAATGATTTTATTTTAGAAGCTGGGGTTGTAGCACTAAACAGAGTTTCAAAAATGTCCACTAGTCCCATATTTCAGTTCTCCGACTCTTGCTGTTGGACGACTAAATTCATTTGTGTTCAAAGATTTTTCAAGGTCTCCTTCATTAATGTTTGCCCATAACTTTAATCAGCAAAATGAAGGAAGCTGACAAAATATGACTGGAGCATTATTGCACTGTAACTCTCCTTTTTTCCCCTCACACAGAAACAAACTGAAGTGTGCTGTACACTGTTGACTTTATTAGAATAGAAATTGTCTCTCATCATTAGCTTTTCTCCCCGTGTCTCTGTGGCTGTTGCTTATTTAAGCAGTTATTTATTTATTTAAGGTGAAATAGAATGGTGCGGCAGAACATGAAAAGTAATCAGGTGCTGCGACTTAACAAGAACCTGGTCCCATTAAATGAACTCTAAAGCCATCAGTCGGGAAACAGCAGCTCACATCAGCACATTTCTGAAGGGTTTCATGAGGGAAGACAATGCTTGGCTTTGAAAATTTCTAGCGACGGGATAATAGTGCTTTATCCTCAACATGGCCAATAGAGAAACAATTAAATCCAATCGATGGATCTAAAGATGAGAAGGGTGGGGGGCGGGAGATGCTGGAGGCTGGCTGAACGCAGGCCGATCCCCTGTTTGCCTACCTCCTGGAGACACAAATGTCAGCTTTGAGCAGTTTGCAGACTCCCTGCTATGCACTTGGCCCATGCCGAACCAAACTGGTTCCATCTTCTGGACTCTTGGCATTCCCCGCTAATGTGACGGCCATCGATGTGTTATATGACGGCCCAATCTTCAGAACTACTTCCATCCTTTCAAAACATTTAAAATCTCTCCCTCTCTATACTCCTAAAGAGGTTCTTCAAGGATTCTTTAGTAAAGACAACTATGACAATTCAAAGAACCATTTAAATGATTAAATGGTTCTTCGCATTTTAGAAAATGGTTATTTTCATGTGTGCCACTCTAATTATGATACAGTTGCCTCCACAAAGTGATGATGGACAGTTATTGTATGCTCTATTATTATTATGATTATTATTATTATTATTATTATTATTATTATCTTCGTGATGGAAAACTTTTACTACAGAATGGTAGTGCCCAACCTTTTTGTCTTAGGGGGTTAGTGTGCAATGTTTGTGGTAGACTAAATAGCCAAAAGAATCAAACAATATAAAAAAGAAGAGTAGGCAGGTTTACATGTCCTCATAGACCAACTTAGGTTCGCCAAACTTTGTGCTGTCACAGAACCTTTGTCATGGCACTGTATAGAACTCTCTTCCTAAGAGTTAGCGATATTCTGGTACGATATTCTGGACTAGTATCGGCAGCAAGACTCATCTTAGCAATATGATCAGATATTAGTCAAAAGTGATCCACATTAGGTTTAGTTTTTACATTAATATCATGTAGGATATAACACCATAACTGTGCAATTTTATAAACCTTCTACAACAACACACTTTAATGATGTGTGGAATCATACAATGAATTTGGTGTATGAGATTCTCCAATATGGTAAATTGGCTTGTATTATATAATAATGTTTATGTGAGGCCAACTTGCTTTCATTTAATCTCCATGTAAATTACTATATAGTACAAGTTAATTATTTTGCAGTGTCAAGAAAAAAATCAGTTATATATTTAACAGAACACTACACAGGCACTTCAACAGCTAAATATATGATAGGAAATTACAGACACCTAAACAACTCTTTTATTACAGCTATTAGAGTTTTTTTAGACCTGAAGAAAGAGCTTCATTTCAGGAGCTTTCTCCTCTTTCTCAAAAATGAAAGCTTTAAGTACTGTTTCATTGATAGCTTTGGTGGTATACCAGGTCTTGTATTGTTGTTAGGAGTCTTTTAACAATTTTTGTGGATTTTAGATTGGGAAACTGTTTTCCACTTTTCCTTTGACTTTACCCTTCCTTCTATGTGTGGATACTATCAGAAATACCACAAAAAAAGTTGTTTAATGGCGGTTTTGCCTGAAATTAAACAAATAAAATTCTGACTTTTGCACAATACTGCACTTTCTTACCATCAATCATGAATGCTTAAGCAAAGCACTGGTATTGGATTGGTACTGCACTCAGATATTGGAATTGGTGTCAGAAGAGAAAAGGTTGGACCAGCTCGTCTCCATTAAGAGTTTACTCTTTTACACATTCATGCTTATTTATGTGATCATTTCTGTGGCTGATAGTCTATCAGGGATTAAAGGTCAGATCTGACCTTGTGTGTAGCTTGCCCTTTCCTGTAAGGCTGGTCTCGACCTCAAAGAAATCTCAGTGTTGTAGTGAGGGTAAATTCTCTGCTGTGGGATTAGTTCTTAGTCACCTCATTTCACTGAAGTATTAAGCAAAAAAAAAAGTGCCAACATCACATGAAAAAGCCCTGCGGGCTGGGGGAGGGGGGGTTTGGGGTGCTGTTGACGTAAAGCCCCCTAAAAAGTGCTGCCATTGTGAAAGTGCAGGTATTGTTTTAAGAGAAAGATGTCACATGGGAGCCGGTGGCACAGTGAGGGATGACAATGCCGCTAAACTGCTTTGGCAAGAGATGACAGGCGCATTCCAAAGAAATAAACAGTGCACACAGTAGGCGCAACTTTGTCCCTGCTACTTAAAAATATCCTGTTTCAGTTCAATCCTGAAACATTCCATAATTGGGCTGCAGATGAAGGGTGCAGGATGGAAGGGCGGGGGGGGGTCTTTTTTTTCTCCTCACTCTCTCTCACTCTCTCCATGTTCCTCTTTTTTTTGAAAGCTATTACTACCATTACAATGTGAATCTCCAGCCCCCGTGGATTTACTTTGTGCGTTGTGCCAGCACTAGCTAAAGAAAACTCCACGTGGAATAAGCTAATCCTTTTCAAACGGGACACAGCCGACGCGGACATGACTTTGCAAAAGGGTTGGAGGGGGGCGTTATAGGAGGTTGGAATGATGTCACTCGTTCAAAGTTTGGACTCCAAACACATGCCCAACCTCTCATCACCCCACCCCTCTCCTCGCCCCCCCTCACCATTGCAGCGGCCTTCTCTTTGAAAGTAGCAGCCAACTACAATAATCAGCTTCCCCTCAAAAGTATTTATCAGATGGAAGCGAAGGCGAGATTACATCGAGCACAAATATGTGTCCCTATTATCATTCCGGCGAGTGACACAAGAGGTGATGTGGGAAAAAAAAGAAAGAGAGAGAAGGGGGGGGAGATAGAAGTCAAAAAGAGAAAGAACATTTGATGGAAGGAGAGGTGGAAGGGAGAATAAACTAAAGTCTAGGAAAAAAGGGAGGGGGGTGGGGGGCATGAGCTGTCACTCTCATTATCCTCTCATTATCCCAGAGCCAAAACAGTCTTTTCTCTTACACTCACTCTTTTTCCCCCTTGCACCACTTTTGTTTATGCTCTCACTTCTTTTTTTTTTGTCTTTTTTGGTAACTTATTCATGAGAAGGTAGAGCGAATATGCAGCGCTGTGCAGTTTATGTCTAATTTAGTAAATATCCTGGCACCAGCCAGACCTGTCAACAGCTCCTCTATTCACACTGGCTGCTTCTTTTTCTATATAAGGTGGCATTATGTGAGAAAAAGAGGCCTAAAATAAAAATATCTATATACAAACTTCTCTCAGTTCATCTCTTTCAGCACAGTGACATATTGAAAAGGCCCATATTCTACATTCTTCTTGTGTACTTATGATATTTATGGTCACTTGTGAACCAAAACAGTATTCTCCAAAATCTCTTTATCTCTTCAAATCAAACAGATTTTCTCATTTCGTCTTTAAGACTGCTGTATGTGAATTCCCCTGCCCTGTACTGTGGCTTATTTAAAAAGCAGACAAAGCTGAAACACTCCTAACTTCAATATGAACAGGTGGAGCCAAAGGGCTGCGGGCTGAATTGTCAGATATATGTAAATATGTTGGTTCTTGTGACACCACAATTCAAAACGAGCTGGTTTTACTTCCATAAATGTTTTCATAGTGGTTGGTGCTGTGTAGTGGGTAACGCCATGAGACAGTCCTAGTAAGAATAACACATTATACAAGTAATGCTAGTCGACATCAAACTGCACACTATATGGTTTTCAATGAAGCCGTGATGGAAAATACCACAGCAGCCGGGGCAATGTCTGAAAGACCAGATGCACCCAGTATTATACAAACAAAAATGTAAAGAGTACAGAATGTCCTCCTACCCTTTTCTTTCTCAAATAAACAATCAACACTGCTAAAGCTTTCCTCTGATGATCCTCATAATTTTCACCGGTCACTAGGGCAATGTTTTCATGCTTGTATGCCACTGTTGTTTTTTTCATTGTCAACATGCAAATGCTGCCTCTTGTCCTTGGACAAGACTCCTAAGGCTACACTCACCTACTTCTGTAACAAAATTTAATTGTAAGGCGTTCTAGAGAAGCTTGTCTGCCAAATGTAAAATGTGAACTAGGGAGTGAACAGTGCATTTTAAAACTACTATTATCACTACTTTTATTTTTTTAAAAATCAAGAAAAGGTGCACAATATGGACCCTTTAATACTGACGTCCAATACTGTAACTCCTGTCATATGTGATACTTTCATTGAGAACAGGCTAAAACCTGGCAGCAACCTTCTACTTACCTTGCTTTTTCTTCCTTTCTCTACTTTTCTGGCTTTTTCTTAGCCCCTCTACTGATGGCTTCACTGGCCGAGCAGCTAACAAAAGGAGAAGGGGAGAGAGATGAAATATATTTTGACTGTTTTATGGAAAAACAATCTGACACAAAGTAATATTCATCTCCAATGAATCCAATATTCTTTTTGGAATGATATTAGACGGTATCTATTATATCTTCCATTGTGTTCCCATCTGCCCTTTTCAGGATCTAAATTATGTGCATTAGTACGTAAATGGGCTAATGCCTGTCTGTATTTAGCAGGCTACATGCCGTGAATATATTCTCTGCTTCAAGAAGTAATTGGTAATTACAGTGGTCATTTAGGCAATCACTGTCTCTCCCAGATTCATGTCATTCTTAAAAATAACTAGCTCTTAACCTTTGACAGAATTCTACAGAAACGGTTCATCATCGCCCCCGCTTTGATTAATTTTGTGCACACACATTCTCTCTCACTTTACAAGTGCAAGCACACACTGACACACACACAGACACAGACACACACACAGAGACACACACACATACACCTGTATAACATCCCAATAACAGTGATGCTTTTGCATTTGTTAACCATGGCACTTTGCCTCCCTCGTCAAAGAGATTGGAGAAGAAATGTAGAGTTAGCTGAAGGGCAGGTATAGCTGAAGCTCTAAAGCCATTAGTTCCATTTACTAAACAATTAGACAACAGGATATACAGGTCATTTCGCCTTATCACAGCCTCCTACTCACTCTTACATTTCCCCTTTTTCTCTCTCCCTCTCTCTGTCTCTCTCTTCTGCTCGCACGCTCCCTGACACAAGAACAAATTCAGCACTTTAACTGTGATAATCTTTTGTCTGGGTTATCTGCTTGCTCTCTTTATTTCTCTCTCTCTCCCTTCCCTTTGTTTCTGCACTCTCGCTCACACATTAGTCATCGCTCTGTGCATAATGGAGCACTGTAAAGAGGACCTTATACTCTGTGGATATTGTCTTTGAAAAATAACAAGGTCGACAGCATTAGCTCCAAAACACTTGGCCCATGTGTACTTAAGATCTCCATTATGTTGATCCGAGCCTCTAAAGCATCTCCAGCAGCGACTCCCCAACCCCAAATGTGAAATCATTGCTAGGTTAGCACATAACTTACAGTCACTAGCAGAAGGAGCATTTTCATACAAGTCAAAATGCTAATATTCAGCATTTTCTGTTTATAACGGCTGCGCAGGGACTATTTCTGGGTTGCAGGGGCAGAGCGGTGAAAGACAGAGCTAACAAATCAAAAGTTTTCTCATGAAGCTTGTCATTTATTCATATTTAAGGGACAAAAGCCAATATTATAGTAGAGGTGTAAAATATAGCCTTATATGGATATTAAAGCTAGATATTGCACATTAGCAGCACGGCTGACTATTTGGATATACATGTGGAACAGCTTATGGGGACAAAAAGAGTAAAACATTTCCAAAATCAAATATTTGAGAACTCATATGTTGAAAAAAAAGGGGTTAATGTAATTTAACAGCCTCCCAGAACACTGAACCTTAAAATATGATTTGCACACCTTGTAATTCCTTACTCTTGCAATGATTGACTTAGCTCAAATGGGGAAATGAAATGAAATTAAGTCAAAGAATGGTCCCTGTAATATTAATGAGAGTTTGTATGGTGTAATTTAAGCTGCCTTTTATGCCTGAGTTGCAAAGCCTTGAATTATCTACTCAGACAAATGCAAAACTTTTCAGTAAAACTTAAATGACTGTTTCTCTAGGCCCAAACCAGGCCGGAAACGGTGATAGCACGCTGTTATTCAGTAATCTGCCACCCAAAGACAAGGAGTGGGGAAAAAAGGGCAAGGAAAGGGCAAGAAGTCCCCATAGCATACAGTAAAGAATGGAGCTCTGACATCTAAAGTCTTTAGCCTATATAAGCACAAATGTTAAGATGACCTTGTCTCAGCTTTTTGAAGAAACTCTTATGTACGCCATGGCCCTATTACAGTGACCTTTCTTCTGTAGCTTCTGGTAATACTTCATTTTGGTGGTTTACTATCTTTGACTTTCATTCAGCTGTTGAAGTCAACTTATCTTTTCCTTAACCCTAAACGTAACACTCCTTAACTTCCAAACCTTAACTTCAAACCAAAACCTAAACTTAACCCTTTGTTTATAGAATTGTGTTCTGAGGAGGGTGGGCTTTTGGAAGTGTCTACCCTCCCAATGTCATGTCCTCTCACGCTACCCCCTCTTCATGTTGTGTGTTTCGGTGGTGCTGGGCTGGGCATTACTTGCTGCTGTTGTAGTGCCTGTTCAAAAGAGCATCGCCATGTTGTCCAGTTCTTCTTTTAGTTTATTTTAGTATGTGTGATTAGGTTTATTTTTGTTACATGTACATATTTATTTCAAAAAGAGATTTCACAACAAAAGAATCTCTTCACCAATTTCAACTAGCTTTTCTTATTTACTCAACTTCGGTAAATAATTATCTTCTTGTTTTCAGCACTAAAAGAAATATGAACTTGAGCTAACAATAGAATGTTTGCTGTGCCTCTGAGTAGTATTAGCTTTTCTTTGTTTACATTTACATTATATTAATGGTATTTGGCAGATGCCTTTATGCAGAGCAACTTACAATATTAATAATGTTACAGAAGTAGGTAGATGTAGTATTAAGCATCTTGCCCAAGGATTCTTCTTGGCGTAGTGTGGTGTACTGGTGTACCCACTATGCTACACCAACCCCTACAGAGCTACAACCAAAAAATAAACCATTATGGCATTTATTGGAGACTCTCTATTCAAAATGCTGTGTATCCCACTGGTGTTCAAAAACAGATATTTAGTCTATGTAATAAAATATGGTCAATTGATAAATTGACAGAGGAATTTGGAATGAACTCATAAGATATTGCTCATCATACGTGTATTAAAAGCTGTAGAAAGAAATCTTTAAGGATCTTAAAACTTATCATTGCCCTGATTTTTTACTGTATTTCTGCTCACTCAACTTTATAAACATTCAAATCTTTGATAAGGTTGTTCTTATCTCAGTTTTCCATCAGGGATCAATAAAACCTGTCCATCTGTCTGTCTATCCAACCATCCATCCAGCTAACTAGCACATCCATCCATCCATCCATCTATCCATGTATTCCAAATCTAACACTGAACCTACTAAAATTTACACAGACATTGCTGATAATCAACTCAGTTTTACTAGTTTAACAATAAGAATGCTTATAGATAAGCTACAGGGACCAGTCAAAATAAATTGGGACTCTGCATCCTAAAACCTGATGCTAATCTTAACCATTCTAAGAGAGTTTGTTCTCTCAGTGTACATATGCAGCTCCTAATAGCACCCGTGCTATCTGAAGTCTCAGTGTGCATCTGAGCAGGCTTGTCAGTTCGCTGGTCTCCGCAGGTCTGCCTAAAGTGGATTAGCCATGATGAATGTGGCAGGCAGGTGAGCGATGTGGAGCCAGTTTAGCTGAAACATTTATATGCATCACTATCCACCCTGGCCCTTTCAAACACACAATAATTCTTATCACACTGACCACAAGCAGATATGAGCAGTGACCACTGCGCTTACTGTGAGCTTGTCATGTTTGTGTTGACATTAGTTTGGCTGCAACATCAGCTACCTCCGTGCAAATAAAACCACCAGGTTTTATAAAAAAAACTATACTCTTAAAAGTAAAGCGAGGAGGGAGTCTGAATAAATGTATATTCACAACAACGAAGTCTGATAAACAAAGGCTTCTTTTAATGTGAACGTTTAGGTCGTTCAGGGGAAAGGAGTGATGCTTCAAATTAATGACACAGTATGTTATCTTTCAACAATATGAAATGTATTCTTGTTAGAATTCGTTAAAATGGGGTAAAATGGAAAATTGTTATTAAATTGTTCAAATGGGACAAAACATTACACCTGGGTGGCCTTCAAAATCGGGGGTGACCAAGTACACTGCAATTATAGTTATTCCTAGAACCACAAGTCTGAGCCAAGAACCTTTATTTTTAATAGTGTATGAACAGCTTAATGAGGCATACAGTATGGGGAAGTGTTATTTCATTGTAGTACGCAATATGATCTGAAAAGATTACCTATAGGAGAATGGCACGTTAGGCCACAAATTAGGCTCCTGTAAACCTGCAACTCAGCAAATACATGTTTCCTTTTTTTATCATATCAAAGCTTAATTGCACATATAATTAAGAATACATGTATCTAATGTGTTTTCATTTTCCCGGAGGAGCTGTTTTGCTCTGATTTCTTTGATTGTATTCCCAGAAAAACAGTCCAACTGTTTGCACAATCAAGCTGCAGGGATAGCATTTTTTTCTGTATGTGTGTGTATGTGTGTGTGTGCTCATGTTCCTCACCCAGTATAAGCGTGTATTTGTGATAATTCGGATCACTGCATGAGCACGTTCCCGCTGACACCGCTGCCACCCAATTCTGGCCTTATAGGAATTATATTCTGGAAGCCGTGCTCCAACAGCATTCTGAGCTGCGCTTTATCACTGCTCGCTGGTTCTGGATTTTATCAAGATTTCCCACTGAGTGGCGAAATATTAGTGTGGCAGACATATCTGCCAATTCAAACTTCCATCAAAAGCGTATCGACCACGCGGCCGAAACAGCCATTGCATGCGCTTCGTCCTTTGAATTGCTAAAATCAGCTTGGCAAAAGAAGCGGCACCATAAAATTCAGCTGTGGTTTTCTTTCAGCCAAAGCGCTTTTCTTTTGTGGCGGGAAAAAAAAGGGGAGAAAAGCCTAGGTCTTAGCTGCGCAAGAGTATGGGGAATGCATGGGTCCATCTGGCACCCAAAGAGGAGGCTTTGTCAGGATCCATCCAAGACACACTGCTGCAGAAGGGTCCTTTTCTACAGCACCTGCAAAAATACCTCCAAGCCTAGCCAGATACAGCCTGCCTGCCTGTCTGCCTGCACTCTCATATTGTTCCTCACATGGGTGTCTCCTCTGAGAACTTCATCCCCTAAATGTTGCTTTTTTAAACATATACACTGCCCTTCAACAGTTTGGGAAAAGCAGAGCACATTATAAAAAAAAAATATTACACAGAAAACCCATCCGCTGAATAGTACATTTTTTGTGTGTCCGCTTTTTGTCTTCATGCTTCAATTCTTTTTAAGAGACTTGCTTTCAGTTTGTCAAAGAAATCTGCAGGGACGTTTTCCACTTGGAATGTATATTCTCTGCTTTTCACAGTCCAAGTGATCTCAATTACATATTTGGACTCATCAGGCCTTGAAATGACAGCTGACAGTTTTGGTGGTCTACCAGGTCTTGCACAGCTGTTAGGAGTCCCTTATTTAAACTTCAGTTATTTTTTTACTGATTTACCTTTGACATGCAGCTTCCTTATGAAATTCTCTGATTATCTATCTGATCTCCTCAGAAACATCTCTTTACCCATTTTAGGTGCACAGGTGAAAAAATCTGCAAGACAGCTTAGGTGTGTTTGGGTAGTTGCTTGTGTGAATGTTTTAAGTTTAGAAGGATGGAAGAGTGGCAGTGGAGTGCATAAAAGTACAAAGTACACAAATTAAATACTAACAGATTTAGTACTTATACTTACTTATTGTTAGAAGCTTTTGGATAACACAATTTAAAAATGAATACTGTAACTGACACTTTTGACTGGAAATGAAATAAATGAAAGGGTGGTCTCTAACTTTTGCACAACACTGTACATGAAAATACCAGATATGTATCAGGTATCATGCATACTTAATGTACTGCTTGAATTGTTCTGTTATTTTCTTATCAAATATGAAAAAATGACCAGCTATATAAACTATATAAACCACAACACTCAGCTTTATGGTCATCAAAGTATCTTCCTTAATCTCATGAAGAGCACGTACTGTGTTTTTAAAAGCAGATTGAGTCCTTTTGGCTCCAAAAGTGGCTTAAACACCTACAAGGTTTTAATGTTGATGAGTGCTGACATCACAACAAAGGGATACAATACATGGGGTATGGCTTTACTCCCAAGGCAGCACTTCTGACCTTCCATTTTGCAGATTTTGCAAAGATAAACAATAAGATCTAACCAACTTGTTTGTTGTTCATTTGCTATTTGACAAAAAAGAACACTTGTTTGTTAAAACTTTAATAAGTCCAAATCTGACAGGCAGTAAACATACCCAAGAAGCAGAATTAGTGACAATATAGACAAGGGCATTCAAAAGTGTTAGAGACAGAAAGAAAAAGAGAAGAGAAAAGGGAGGTTTGCAAGCAAAATGAAAAAGAAACTGAGGTGTGGAGAGACACATAGATGGTCGGATACATGTAGGAGGCAGACAGAAAAAGAAAGAGAGAGAGAGAGAGAGAGAGAGAGAGAAAGAGAGAGAGAGAGAAGAGAAGATGGCTCTATTATTTACCTAGGGACATCTCATGCCCGGCTGCTCTTCGTTAGAGAGAAAAAGGATGTCGAGCCTTATCACTGGTGTCCAATTTGCCACCGATGTCGATGTGTTTTCAATTGATTCAAGTGACAAAGTCAGGGAAATAATTTCCAAGTTTTTCAAAGGACATTTTAAAAGGCTGCTTGACGCTCTCTGAGCTGTTAGTAAAGGTTCACTGCATGAGGACGACTGTAGAGGAAAACACACACGGGCACGCACACACACACTCTAGCTGACCATTAAATGAGTTTAATGTAGACTATTTCACAGATGTTTTTTATGAAAATGAGAATTAGGTTATGCTTGAAGCACACTGATGATAAATCCTTTCTAAGCTTAATTATGATGTTATAAAATTGTGCCCTGCATGGGCGCATACAACTTTTAAAGTGTATTAAATATTGCAATCATTTTTTATAAAAAAAAAGTGTTCATAATCTCTCTATATAATTACAATTCTGTGAGTAATTGTGTGTGAGTGGTCAGAGGTGAAGGTGAACTTAATTCCCACACAACCCTCTCTCCTAAGACAGACACCATAGTAAATCTATAATGAAACCACTCAAAAAGCACTATATCTATTACAAAACATAATGGGGCACTATCCACAAATTTCACTCGAACGCATCGTAGAGTGCCTATCTTCTATTTTTAGCCCTGCCTGGACTGAAATTATCAAATCAACTGGCGCAACTTAGGAGAAAGCAATACTGATGTACAGTAAAAGATCCACCACTACAAAAAAAAGAGAAAAAAAAAAGATATTTTGGCAAGTAAAATCGTGTTAAATCAAGTCAATTTGTCTAGCATTTCTCAATTTGAGACTGCTGTAAGAATATTTAGCCTATTTCTACACGCTTAAAAATAAAGACTTCTTTGACTATGATTCATGGTTTGATCATATGGTTTGAGGAAAAATCTGTAATTGGTTTAGAACCTTTACATTATCTGGAGGTTCTTTAAACTTTTAAAAGGTTCTTCAGAAAAGCACTCAAGTGGCATAACTGTCTAAGTGTTGGCCCTGTTATTGGGAGATTACAGGCTCTAACCCTAGTGATACTAGTGATACTATATCTGTGGCCAGGAGTCCAAGAAAACATAATTGGCCCCTCCCTCTCCCCCAATCACTCATGCTAATCAATGTCTGTTAGCTGATGTAACAGAACAGGTAGTTAGTGCTCTCTTCCAATTATGTTGAGCCATGTGGTTACACTGTCATTAGAGGTGGGCGATATAGCAAAAATGCAGTAGTGCAATCCTTCATACAATATTTACCTTTCAGACATCTGATCAGTTGCAGCAAAGAAAAAGAACCACTAGTGCTGAAACTTACAAAAATACTATTAAGAACTATGCTATACAATGATTTTGATTCAATATCTTGGAAAGTGAAGTAATCTTAAACACAGTTAATGCATCTAATGTTACTCATTATGAGATTGTTGTAAGGACAGTATACAATTATTCAACCTTTCTCTATACAAGTTGTAGGAAAGTATGGTGCAAGGATGGCCTTTAGATCTTCTGCCTGTTCTGTTTCAACAATAGAAATTTCTTCTGTTAAACATATTAATGTTTCAAAATAGACCCTCAGTAGTTTGCACACACACAATCAAGTTATATTTAACTATCTACAACAACAGGTGACAGTATATTATGGATATGTTATGTTCAAACATATACTAATGATTTGCACTATTTCGGCATCCCCCCGCAACCCTGACGGAGAAGCGGCTTAGAAAATGGATGGATGGATGGATGGATGGATGGATTTGCACTATTTCTTGAAACGAGCAGACTGCCATTGGAATAAGATAATTGCACTAGACAAAACTGCAGGTTGAATAATCTTATTAATCTTATTAATCTTAATCTTATGCTAAACTCAGCATACTTACAGCAAACTTACAATGAGAGATATGACACATATCGACAAAATTTAAGATGATTTTCCTAATCAAGATATAATTTTTTTGCAGTGTACCATCACATCTCTCTTCCCATGGCAACAGCGTTTAAAAGCACAAAACATTGATCTCCCATAGGCCTTGAGAGAATGTCTATATTTTTCTTGCCTGATACAGTGATATAGTTTGAGTGAGAGAGAGAAAGAGGGAGAAATCTGGACACACAGCTGTAAATCTGGAGCTAGAGGTGCTAGTAAAATGCCTAGCCACGAGTATCAGGTGTTGCGATCGACCGCGTTGGCCGTGTGACCCCCCAGGGGCCAAGGCCGCGTGTCTTTGGAGTGGATGGCAGGAGGTCCGATGAGCCACTCGAGAGGAGCACCGCCACACGGCTGAATAGCAGCACACAGACAGAGGGGTAAGTGGTAATAGAGCTCTATTAGCAGGTCACTGCGGAGCAGCGGAGAGGAGGATAATAACACAAGAGCTGGAGGCCACTCATACACTCGCCTCGCTCACTAGGTGGATGTCTCATATCTCTCTTTTAGCACCGTCACTTAAAAACACACACCACTTACTCACACACTTCTCTCTTAACCTGTTCTCCCTGTTGCCTTTCTATAAACAGACAGACACTGGCTATGCGTCTCTACCATTGATATGTTAGCACATCAACATAGATATACATACTAGCAAACAGCTGATGACATCATCCCATTTATAGCTACAACAAATTAGTATTCCTTGTTGGCCCTGTAAAATGTAATGTAAATACATCCTCAAAAATGGAGATGATGCAAAAAATGATGTGTATCTCATGCAGCTAACTGAAGTAATTTGTTGTGGTAGGATATTTCAGTAGTAAGTATCCATGTAAAAAGTTTAATTTCACTGCTTTAAAAGTACATGGCACATTGCTATTAACAGGTGTTGGTTAGAGGCCAATAACAGTGCAAAATGTTGGACTGGATGTCAGAGGTAAAAAAAAAAACTGACTCTGATCCAATCCTGTAACAAATCCAGCCTGAAACAGTGCACAATCACACTGTGTAATGTAATGTTGTTAGCTGTGTATTTCTTTTCGTTAAGTTGTAGAGTAGTTTGAGACTAATGTCAGATGCTCATCTTAAGTGAAATGCTTCAAAGAAAAAATACTCATTTTCAAAGCTTAGTAGTTTTTAAAGAAAATATGCCTGATCTGTTTTGGTATTGGCTCATACTGGCTGGAGTGGTATTCCACCATCTCTATTTAAAAATGACAACAGTAACTGATGTCTAATGTCTAGACTCTGAATTGTAGTTGAGTGAGTAACTGTCTTCACAATTGATTTTGAACAGAAAAGAATACTTGTTAATTAGTACTTCAATCTTTAACTAACCTAGGTTTGAGTACCATATTTAAAGGGACATTTTGATCTAGTGTTTAATATGCTATGCTATGTAATATTCTGTTGTGTAGAACTGCATGAGGGTTCTCATCATTTTGACAGAGTTAAGAATTTTGTTTTCATCCATCCATGTTCTCTCACTACAATACCCAACATGCATTACTCAAATACATCACGCATTGGGAATCCTGAAGCCACGCACAAAATTCTGACTATTAGCTATATATCTACATTAGCTGTCCTAACTAGCATTTTTGATATAGCACTAACTATAACTAGTCGTCAAACTTTTTCTGCTTGTTAAAGGAATGATTCAGCAACAATGAATGAATGAATGAAGTTCAAAGTACTTGGACCATTTCAGAATTTACTACCACCTTCAAGATACATCATCAGAAGGGGGTTTTCCTACTCCTCAAACCAGGAAATACTGCTCTAGAGAGTACTGTAACACCGCTGTAAGAGAGGAGTAGGCATGTTTACAATAGATGTAGTGATGGTTAAATATTTCATTTTAGTCAGAGTGCCCCTTTAAATAGCATAGCTGACTCTTACTGGCTTACACAGATGATCAAGTCTTAAGAATGATCTACAAGTCACAGTATATCGTGCAGGCATGAATTTTTGACATTAATTTACTATAGAAAAAATGGATTACATTAGCAAAAAATGTATGTAAGAAAATGTTTTTCTCTGCAGAAAACAAAATTGACTTTTCATGCTGTCACATACATTAAATAAAAAGCACTTTAAAAATATGGAAAACAAAATCAATGCAAATACTTCCAGATACTATGTACTGCTCATGTGGTGGCTTCAATAGAGCATTTGAGGTCAGCTACCTAATATGTAATTTTATGTTCTCTACACATTTTGAATAATGTATTCCTATATCTCCCTTTCAACTGCACTGCTAACTGAGTCATCTTTCTACAAACGACCGGAGAGAGCAGTCCATAAAGTCGGCAAGCCGAAGGAGGATGGCTTCATTTCTCCCCAAATCTCGCACATGCTCTTGTTTTCAGCATGAAGAGATATGGTGCAAATGCCAAGGTTCTGACAAGTCTACACCATTAGAGCCCACGCTTAACTT
Organism: Pygocentrus nattereri; assembly: GCF_015220715.1. Taxonomy (NCBI): domain Eukaryota; kingdom Metazoa; phylum Chordata; class Actinopteri; order Characiformes; family Serrasalmidae; genus Pygocentrus; species Pygocentrus nattereri. The sequence goes on along the minus strand of NC_051235.1, from coordinate 22,127,397 downwards.
CTGAGAAGCTTCTTAGTGGCTCTGCGCACCAGCCACAATCCATCACTTCCAGTAACACAGCTCCTTATCCATCTAACCAAGAGACTGTCTCTGGCTCACCACAAGAGAAAAGGCAAGCAAGCTGAACATTTCCTTATCAAAATCCCAGCCCGAGTGTCTTCTTCTCCTGGCTAAGGCATGAGGCTGACCAGCTGTACTGTATGAGACACAGTGAGGCTTTGGGTGGCGTTCATGTCTTGCTGATGCCCCAGTTGATGCCGGACGCAAAGAACACAGAGAGCCAGCGTCCAACTGGAGATCCTCAAAGGACCCCACACATCCCTTGCATGTGGACCGCGATAAAGCGTGCGCCAGGCCTCAAAAGTTGCAGGGCCAAAGTTTTTGCCCGAAGAAAAGCGAAGAAGGAAATGAGAAAGTTTAAGCTTGTTTAGCTCCCCCCCACCACCCCCAAAGACAAGCAGGCACACCATCTGTGAAGATCCGCTCTCCAGCCATGGCCCCCACCCCGGGAAGAACTAGTGGAAGGGTTGGAGGATGGGAGGGCTACCCATAAAAGGAAGTCGTGTAAAGAAGAAGTTGACATGTGAAGACGTAGATACAAGGTGGACACATGCTCCTGAAATTGTCAGACACCTCCCCCTTTGATGTGAATCTCTGCACCCTGCGACCTCTTGGCAATGAAACTGAAGACAGTGACCTCCCCTTCTGTTCGCTTTTGGTGGGTTGGGGAAGCAGAATGGAGTCTCTTTCTCGCTCTCTCTCTCTCTTTTTTCAAGCATGAAAGGGAGCACTTGAAACACGGACATGCTGTCTGACACTGACATTGCCTGTGTGTGCCTCGAAGGGTGGCTTCCTTTCACTGAAAATGATCCCTAGTTTGTTGTGTTGCGATGCTCTTTTTTTTTTTTTTTTTTTTTTTTTTTTTTTTATTCCTCTTTCCTGGGAAAATCTGCCAGAGCTTATACATCCAAGCCAACGCATGAACTTTCAATCAGGGATTAGCCGGATTTTCCAATGTGGATCTTCTTTTGTGAATTTGGCCAGCGTCGCCTCTGTCGCTGGCAAAGGGAACGTAAATAGAATATGATCCCTGGGCCAATGGGGATTGCCTCGCTTATTTCAAAGAAAGACTTCAAAAAACCAGGGCCACTTAGCCCACTCCACAAGCGCGATGGCGCAATGGTCTGAAGTGGCGTTTGCGCGACAGACCACCAAAAAAGTCCGTGTCCAAGTAGGCAGCATATTTCCACCGTGCACTTTGGTCCGCATGGCCAAAAGAAATGGGGAAAGGCAACATGGCTGGAAAAGAAAAGCGCAACCAGAAAGGCAATAATTGACTGAAGCCTGGATTTAAACAGAAAGCCACTTGCTGTAATAGTTCAGCAAGTTTTTTCGCCTCTGTGCCTTGCTGAAAGCCCCCCCGATGCCATCTCTCTATCCACATCCATCCCCGTATCTTCTGATGCTAGGCCCCTCACTTGCTATTGTGCCCCTGCAGAAGTCCACTTACCCAGATCTAGATGCTAATCCTGGCTTACTGCACTGTCTTGTCAGATAAGGGCGCAGGCTGCTGATATGTTACTTCTGCACATTGATGGAGTTCTGCATATGGCCGCTAGCCACCACGGAATGCACCGAATTGGACAGCTTGTTTGTATGTGTGGCTGGGTGTGTAAATGTGCCTGTCATATACAGACCCACACAGATGCACAAAAGAAAGCTGGAAACAGACTTAACTTCCACACAAGCAGAAGTTTTATCTTAAAAAGAACAATGTGCAAATATGCCACCCATTTGAGCTCTGTATTTGTTCTTTAAATGTCAGCGCTGAAATCCTCCACATTGAGGAGACTGCGGCTGGGTGCAGCCAGAAAGTAAACGGGGCTGGCTGCTGCCACAGCATCTCTGCTCATGCTGAACTGCATTAACTTTGAGGAACTGTACTTTTTTTTTTAAAGAAATCAGTAGACAGGTGTGCTTTTATGTGACCTATTTATAGCTTTTCATATCTTTCCATTCTCGCCTTTTATCTCTCCATCCCAATATTTCTTCTTCTGTGTTAATCAGTGTCTATCATTGCCCCGACTTCTCTTTTTCTTTCCTCTCCCACAACCCGCACACACACACACAAGCACAGGTTAAGGAAAGAGTTACATTCCTGTTCTTAGCCTCCTTAGCCTCAGGTCAGGTACCAAGGCCCCCTAATACAAACAACGGCAGAAAAAGACTGTTCATTTAATTGTCTTCTCGATTTAGTAAAAGTACACAAACTAACAGCAGTAACTTAAAATGCAAGAATCAGTGCCTTTGACAAAAAAACTCCATGTTTAATTTCAGATCAGTTATTGAGGTTAAGATCATGGTTAGGCACAAGAAATGCTTATCACTTAGGGATAGTACATACTGTTGATATTGGAACAAAACCTTGTATTGTTTGTGCACTTAATCATGAATAACATTTCTCATATTCTCAAATTATAATATATATATATAAGTATTGGGTTTTTATCATGTAAAAAGCTGTGCATTTTGCCATAGCTGTATAAGCAGACAAAATAAGTTTCATCAGAATGTATTTACCATTTTTAATGATTCAATAACATTATTTTCTTTGCATATATGCATGATCATGAAAATCAGAATTCCATAGGGTGAACACAACACAGTTGAGTGAGAGAAACACAGTTCCGTGAGAGAAAATATATATAATGATTACAACTATTGTTTTTCTTCATAGAGCTCATAAATTGTCACACATTTTGCTGCTTACTGATTTATCCATCTCTTGTGAGCACTCTCCAGAGTAATCTTTTAAAGCTGCTCAATGTGTCACTTTAAAAGCCATTTAAAAGTTGTATTTGATCAGAGGGCTGTGAGCATAGATTTGCCATAGCAACAGGGAGTGTGCATGCAGTTAGATTTCAGCCTGGGCTACTATGAATTGTTTAAAAGGTAAAACTAGGAAAATTAATGAATGATTACTAATGATATTTTGATAATTTAATGATAATTTATCATAGCTTTAGTGAGTTATATAAGAAGTATATAAGAGAATATAATTCTATTGGTCTGTTTGTCATGAAATGTGAAGAGTAGCCGGTCTTTTCAAATGTAAAAATAAAAAACAAAAAATGGGTTATAAGCTTTTGATATGTCTCTCTCTCTCCCTATGACCCTGAGGAAGAAGCGGCTTAGAAAATGG